>NW_020955297.1:440808-500212 GCF_003031625.1 Empidonax traillii | reverse complement strand
GGGGCACTGGGCACAGCAGTGGGGGGTCGATGCTGTGCTCGCTGGGGCAACCCGGTGTCTCTGGCCCTTGGGGACACAGGGAGCTTGGGGGCACTGGGCACAGCAGTGGGGGGTCGATGCTGTGCTCGCTGGGGCACCCTGGTGTCTCTGGCCCTTGGGGACATGGGGAGCTTGGGGGCACTGGGCACAGTGATGAGGGGTCTGTGCTGTGCTCGCTGGGGCACACTGGTGTCTCTGGCCCTTGGGAACATGGGGAGCTTGGGGGCACTGGGCACAGTGATGAGGAGTCGATGCTGTGCTCGCTGGGGCACCCCAGTGTCTCTGGCCCTTGGGTACTGGGTGGCACTGGGCACAGTGGTGGGGGACTTGACCTGAGCTCGATGCTGTGCTGGCCAGCACTTCTTCAGGGAACAGCCTTTGACTATCAGCTTCACACGGCCAGACAGAGGCCTGGGCATAGCTGCCTGTGGGGAGACAGCAGGGAGTGGGGACTTGGAGTGCCCAGGGTGTGCCTGCCCCCCAGCCCCCAGCCTACCTCCTTGTAGATGAGCTCAAAGGCTCCAATGGAGCAGGTGGGGTTGTCCTTGCGGTCGAGCACGAGGCGCAGCGTGTCCCGCTGGACGTTGGCACACAGCCGTCGGGTCACGGCCGACGAGGGGCTCATGGTGGGGCAGGAGTTGATCTCCAGCAGCCAGGGCTGGCAGTCCTCCCCGACGAGAAAGTCGGCCCCATAGAGCTCAAAGTTGCCCTTGCGGAAGCCCACCTGGTCCTGGGCGCTACGCAGGGCGTTAAGTATTGCTGCCTTCATGCCAGGCACTATCACCTGATGCCAAGCATCCGCCTGCCCCAGCCATGCCAGGTATGCCTGGAACTGCTTGCTGGACCAGACCCTGTCGGGGGGCACGCGGGGGTCCTGGTCCGGTGACGTCTTGTACCACTTCTGGACAGAAACATTGCAGAGGTGCCTGGCACTGGGGTGGGGAGAGGGGGGCTGAGATCAGTCTGAGGGGCTGGGATGTGGGGAGCCAGGGTGGGGGGCACTCACCGCTCCAGGCAGTGCAGGGAGAAGGGCCGGGAGCAGAAGCGCAGGTAGCAGTCTCCGTAGAACCAGACGGTCAGCGGCTTCCAGTCAGTCACCACAAACCACTGCCGGATGTCGAATTTGGTGCCAAAGATAGTCAGCAGCCGCTCTAGGTACTTCTGCACCACCCACTTGCCCTCTCGTACCGAGGGGGCTGTGCAGCCCCGTGCCAGCCGCAGCACCTCCTCCAACCGCGTTGCACAGACGATGCCTGGGGAACAAGGGCACAGTGATGGTGGGACCCCTCCTCTCTGGGGAGCCCGTGTTTGTCCCCCACTTTCCCCAGCCTTACCCCTGCCTTGTGAGTCGGCACCAGGCTTGAGGATCCAGACATTGAGCTTGCCCTCCATGCTGAACTGTGGCAGCTGCTCTGCCAAACGCCGCAGCAGGTCCCGGCACCGCTCCCTCTGTGCCCCACTCAGCACCAGCCCAGCTCCCTCACTGTGGGGTGACATGGGGAGCTCAGTACCAGCCCCACCAATGTCCCCTGCCCTCTGTCCCACTTGGCACTCACTGTGCCACGCAGTAGTAATCCTGCAGGAAGCGGTTCCAGTCAATGCATGTCCTGCAGGGGAATGGGGTGTCCCTGTCAATGTCCTGGTGCCTCAGAACGCCCAGGTGCTGCTCACAGACCTCCAGGGCCTCCTCCACCAGCTGGGGGTACAGGGGAGATCCTGGCCCTGCTGTGGATGGCATGGGGTGAGAGACAGGGCTGCTGTGCCAGCCTTGGAGCCAAAGCAGCACAAAGCCTCCCTCTGGGACCTGTGGCTTTGGTAGCATGGGGATAGGGGGCGGAGCACCCATAAGGAGGATTTATGGGAGGGAGTGGGGGACCCCAGGCCACCACCATGAGCAGAGACTCAGCCTCCACGCTCAGGCCCCGGACCTGTTCCTGCCATCATCCCCAGCTCCATGCACTCACCTGGCCTGTTGTCAGAGCTTTGGGGTTCCTCAGTCCTCATCAGCCTGTCCCCAACCTCTTCCAGGGCCAGCTTGAGTAGACTGCGAGCTGCTGTCAGGCGGAAATCATCTGCAAGAGGGAGGCATTGTCCCTAATCAGTCATGAACACGATGTGGGAAGAGTGGGAGCACAGGAGGGCAGCAGCTCACCGATGAAGGCTTCCCTCTCGTCCATGGTCCCCAGCCTATAGCACCGTGGGAAGAAGGTGTTGGGGTCTGCTTGCTCAATCCAGGGCAGATTTTGCAGACTGAGGCATAGCCCCTCCTGTTTAGAGAAGGTTGTCAATCCCTAGTGAACCCACCCCCCCACCTTGTGTCCCCCCTTTCCAAGGGCTCTGGGCTCCCACCTTGGTGGTGAAGGCGCCCACTCGGGCATAGTGGTTCACCACCTGGTCCTGGTCCAGCAGCTGAGGGTCAACAGCGCTGAGGTAGCTGGCCCAGATGAAGTTTGGCACTCGGTCCCGCACCAGGTAGGACTGTGAGGGAAGGGACCAGGGTGGGACACAGAGCCCCTGTCCCACCCTTATCCCCAAGGTGTGCCCCATGCCTGGGGGTCCCAGGGAAGGGCGGTGGGGGCTGTGGCAGAGCTCAGCCCTCTCAGCTAACCATGAGGTCATGGATGCCATTGGGGTCCTCATTGCACTGCTCTTCCTCCTCCTCCTCCTCAGTGGGTGGCCACGAGGAGTGCAGTGGCTCTGTGATCTCCAGGGCAAGCTGTGCCCCTCCACGTGGGTTCAGCACTGCCTCCCTCTGCTCAGCACCATCATCCCTTGCCTCTGCCTCCAGCTGCTGTTTCTGTTGGTCGCCACAATGCTGCTCCAGCTGTCTGCCCACACTGGGGGGCTTCCTCTCCACCCAGCCGCGGGCCCGCAGCAGCCTGCGGATGATGGGGTAGGGGCCCTGCACCGTAAAGATCTTCTTGTCCTGCACAGAGACCAGAGGGCTCAGCCTGCCCCAGTCCTGGTCCCTCCAGCTCAGCTCTTCTGAGCCAGACATGCAATAAAGGCAAGCACATGACATTTGGGGAGGGGTGAAATCAGGCCCCTCACCTTAATGGCTGTCTCCACACGCAGCTTGGCCTTCTTGAGCAGCTCAAGGTGAAGCCAGCGCTGGTGGCCATCCTGGTGGCCCGAGGTGGTGGCTGATGCCAGCCGGGTGAGCACAGCCCTGTCTGACCTCGTTGGCCCCGTGTCCCCAGCACGGGGTGGGGCAGAGCGAGGGAGAGGGTGCTGCCCCGCCTGCCTCTGCCTGGCTGAACCTGGTACCCCTGACATGGCATTGTCTGACATGCCAGGCTTTGCACCAGCACCCCGGGTGCCCTGCACAGCCCCAGGACATCCGGCTGTGCCCTTGTCCCCAGCCTTCTGGGCCCGGGGACTGCTGGGGTGTCCCCTGCTCCCACGCTGCCCCTGGCTGGGGGGCTGTGTGCCCGCAGTGCTGCTCTCGGTGCTACATTGTTCCATGGTAGCCTGAGGGTGTGAAGAGCTGTGGGTGGCTCTGCCCCCTCTGTGCCAAGCAGGTCATCCTAGTCCCCTGTCCCACTGGGAACTGGAGCAGGTGTCCAGTGCAGAACTGGCCCCTCAGCCCCAGCACCACTGTGATATTAAAATGCAGGCTGTGGCCCCCAACCCCCAGTATCACTGCGATGTCAGAGTGCAGGATGTGGCCCTCAGTTCCAGCGTGATGTCAAAGTGCAGGATGTGGCTCCCCCTACCCCCAGCAGTGCTGTAACGTCACAGCCCCAGCCCCCACAGTAGCTCTACTGCCCTCCAGGTGGGATAAACAGCCCCCTGTGCCCACAGCCTCCACCGCCCCCCCTCAGACTGCACATCCCCCCCCAAGCCCTTTTATGCCTCACACACAGAGGACCCCCTCAAGCCCCTTGGTGCCCCCAGGCCCCCTTCAAGTCCTTTCATACCCCCCATTGCCCCTATGGCCCGCCCCGACACCACCAACATCCATCTCACGGTTTCCCGTTGCCATGGTGCTGCACTCCTCCAGTATCATGCCCTTTCCCGTTCCATGATCTGAACCCCCTCCCCCCGGCCGCGGTTCCCCCCATGCCCCGGTGCGGCGAAGGAGGAATCGGAGGCGGTGGATACAGCAAACGAGACCGTTTAAAAAAACACGACGAGACAGGGGCAGCGCCGGGGCCGCGCTGCCGCGAGCGGGGGCTGCTCCCACCCGGCCGCCCCGCCCAGACAGGCAGGCGGGGCCCGGCCCGGCCCGGCCCGGCCGTTCTCGGGGAGCGGGAGCAGGCACAGGCATGGTGCCCGGCGGGCACAAGCATGGGGGAGCCACGGGGTCCTGCACCACGGCCTAAAACTGGAAAGGACAGAAGACACGCAGCTGTCAGTACCTGCCTGGGGCTCTCACCGCCCTCCTGGCAGCCGGGTGGTGCTCACAGACACCCACATGACTCAGCTTCTCCCACTGCCTCCCCCAGGCACTGCACATCCACCACAGTCCCCACCAACAGGGCCTGGGACCCCAGGGCTGCTGCTGCCCCTGAGTGCACTCTGCGGGTCTGGCACTTCATGAGCAAAGAGGGTACATGCACCCTTGGCAACCTCCCCTCCCTTTCCCAAAAGGGTCCTTGGGTAAAATGTCACCACTGTTCTCACTGAGGTGACAGGAGGGCTCTGGGCACAAGGGCCACACTGGCTTTGAGCGCCACACCCCACTCCCAAAAACAGGGACCCACCCCCTCCCATTCCAGAGCCTCACATTCTTAAGGAACTCCTCTGCCACGATGCGGGCCCTGGCATTGACAGAGAGCTTCATCTCGCTGATTTCCTTGTCAATCTCCTCCATGAAGTGGATGACAAAGTCCACCAACTTGTGCTTGTACATCTGCTCCGTGTGGAAGTTTGTGATCAAGAAGCTGATGTCGTAGCCCTGGGAAAGAGAGAAGTGCCCTGGGGATCAGCGCCCAAGTCACTGACACGCAAACTCACATCCCAGCTCTGCCCTGGACACCCTCCCAGCTCCAGGAACAGAGCTGGGGGCTACTCTGCCCCCTCCCTGCCCCCTCACCTCCACGGGCTTCCTGCGCAGGATGAAGAAGTTTTCAGCCCTCATCATCATGAAGCGCATGAATTTGTGGCACAAGATCTTCTCAATCTCATCAGCCTGGGGAAAAAAAAGGAAGTGAGGCTTCCCCCGAGGCAGGAGCTGCCAGCCCCTGCCCACGCCCCCTCACCTGCTTCACGGCGATGCTGACACGCACGGAGTTGATGGAGCCCTCGATGAGCACCTTCTCCTTCTCGTTCCTGCTGATGATCACCGGCTGCAACAGCAGCTCTTTGCTGCTCCTGCAGAGGAAGGGCAGGGGTGACTCAGAAGGCAGAGTTTACTGCTGAGGAACAGGGAAGCGGAGCTGCGGGGATCACAGAGATGGGGGGGATTGCAGCAGGATGCTTCCCGTTCCCCCGGGATGTCCCTCCCCAAGGCGGACCCTCGCTCGTCCCCAGGCTGGATCCCCTCCTCCTTCCCGCAGCTCCCCGGCTCCCTGCCGGCACCAGCGCTGTGCCCGAGGGCCGTGGGGTGCCCGGAGCCCGGCAGGGACCGGCCCGCGTTTCCCGGGGCGGGCAGCGGGGGCCCCGCAGGGCTCCCCCGGTACTCCCTCCCCGTACCTGACTTCCACCTCGGGCTTGTTGTGCCGCTCCACCACCTGCGAGGAGAAGTTCTCCAGGCACAGTGCGGCCTGCAGCGTGGCACGCACCGCGTTCAGGTACGGGCGCAGCGTGGCGGTCTGCGGGGACACGGCGGCGCCGTCAGACCGCGCACCGGGGACCGGCTGCTCCCGCGTCCCGCCTCCTGCGCCAGCCCCCGGCCCGCAGCCCCCGGGCCCCCATCACCCCCCGCTGGTGCCGATGCCAGCCCCGGTGCCGGTGCCGTCCCCTCGCCCATCCCGGTCCCCCCGCCCTACCATGGCGGTGGCGGCAGCGCTCCGGTCCCGGCAGGCGGAAGTAGCCGATCACCTCTTCCGGGATGCGCGGCACCTCCCACTGCGGCGGGAGGGAGGGGGGGGCGGGCAGAGAGCTCCCGCCCCGCGGCCCGGCCCCCCCCGCGGCGGGGGGTGGTGACACCCCTCCCAGTTTCCCCCCCGCGCCGCGCCACGCTTGGTACGCGCCTGTCAGCTCTTCCATATTAGGGCAGGGAGATGGAGGGCGCGTTGGGCCAATGAGCGTCGGCGCGGGGCGCGGCATGGCCAATGGGCGGCGAGGGGCGGGGCGGCCGCGGGGCCGGAAGGGGCGCGCGGCCCAGGTTGGGTCCCCCGTCCCGTCGCGTCCCCGCCGAGCCCCGTGAGCCCAACCCGGGATCTCACCCCGCGATCCCGCCCCGTGAGCCCAGCCCGGGATCTCACCCCGCGATCCCGCCCCGTGAGCCCAGCCCGCGATCCTGCCCCGGGACCCCGTCCCGGGTCGCCGCAGCGGCCCGGTGATTGCCCCAGGTTCCCCCGGTGATTCCCCACAGGTTCCCCCGGTGATCCTGCGCGCGGGTCCCTCGCAGCCCCGATGCCCTCCGGCCCCCTGTAGCCCCCTGCTCCGCTCCCCTCTCCCCCGGGTTCCCCTGTCCCCAGCGCCCCTCGGTGCCCCTGGAGCCCCCCAGTGCCCGGTGCCCGCCGCCATGAGCGAGCTGAAGGACTGCCCGCTGCAGTTCCACGACTTCAAGTCGGTGGACCACGTGAAGGTGTGCCCCCGGTACACGGCTGTGCAGGCCCGCTCGGAGGATGACGGCATCGGCATCGAGGAGCTGGACACGCTGCAGCTGGAGCTGGAGACGCTGCTCTCCTCCGCCAGCCGCCGCCTCCGCGTCCTGGAGGCTGAGACACAGGTGCTGGGACCGCGTAGGGTCAGAGACAGGCTCCCTGTCTCGCTCCTTCCCGCCTAGGGGCTACCCCCGGCCCGCCCCTGCGCAACCCCAGGCATGGGACCTGATGGGGCATCAACTCTCTTCCAGATCCTGACAGACTGGCAGGATAAGAAGGGTGACCGGCGATTCCTGAAGCTGAGCAAGGACCACGATGTGGGCACATCTGTCAAACATGGGAAGCCCAAGAAGCAGAAGCTGGAGGGCAAAGGGGGCCATGGGACTGGGCCTGGCCCTGGCCGGCCCAAGTCCAAGAACCTGCAGCCCAAGATCCAGGAATATGAGTTCCAGGATGATCCCATTGATGTGCCCCGCATTCCCAAAAATGATGCTCCAAACAGGTGTGTGGGTGTTGGGGGACATTGGGATTATCCATCTCCTTCCTTGAAGCATGCAGCACAAAGGCCGAGGGAAAAGGTACCCCGGGGAAGGGGGGCTTGTGTCAGCTCCCATGTGCTCCCTTGCAGCTCTCCCTCACAGTCCATCCGTCCCTGCAGGTTCTGGGCATCAGTGGAGCCATACTGTGCCGATCTCACTAATGAGGAGGTCAGAGTCCTGGAGGAGCTGCTCAAGCCGCCTGAGGATGAGGCTGAGCATTACAAGGTGAAAAGCTCCCGAGCCGATCCTGTGCCCTCTCTCCCCATCCCCTCCAGTACCTCACAGCAAGTGTTCCCACCTGGGATGCTGCCGTAGTGCTGGGGAGGTAGGAGGCAAGTCAGAGGCTCCAGGAGCTATGCTGAGCCCTGCTCTCACAGATCCCGCCACTGGGGAAGCATTATTCCCAGCGCTGGGCACAGGAGGACCTGCTGGAGGAGCAGAAGGATGGAGCCCGGGCAGCAGCTGCTGCTGACAAGAAGAAAGGTGTCCTGGGGCCACTGACTGAGCTGGACACCAAAGGTGCCCCCATCCCACCTCTGCCTTTGCCCAGAGGGGCTGGGAACATTTGTGCCCAGTGGAGCCAAGCCCCAGTCCCAGGAGCTGAGACTGCCCTGCCCGACTGCTCACCTCTGTTGGGTCACCTTTGAGGTTGTTTATCTCCCTCTCCCACTTCCTCCCAGATGTCGATGCCCTCTTGAAGAAGTCAGAGGCCCAGCACGAGCAGCCAGAGGATGGGTGTCCCTTCGGTCCTCTAACGCAGCGTCTCCTGCAGGCCCTTGTGGAGGTGAGAGGGCTCTGTGGGGCCATGGCCGTGGGGTAGCACCATCACAACCCAGCACTAACCCTTACCTTTCCCTCACGCTCTCTTTGCTAGGAAAACATCATCTCCCCCGTGGAGGACTCCCCCATCCCTGAGATCGCCGGCAAGGACTCAGGAGCCGACGGTGCCGGCACGTCTCCCCGCAGCCAGAACAAGCCCTTCAGGTGAGCGGCTGAGGCAGACCCAGAGGTTGGCACTGCCCGTGGTTGCTCTGAGCACAGCGTTGGCTCCCTGCCACCGTGAGTTGCGGGGAGCAAAGGGTGTGTGGTGGGCAGCGGCCGCTCTCCGCCCCGGCAGCGTCCCCCACACCAAGTCCCTAGAGGGGCGGATCAAGGAGGAGCTGGTGGCTCAGGGCCTGCTGGAGTCAGAGGACCGCCCAGCCGAGGACTCGGAGGATGAGGTGCTGGCGGAGCTGCGAAAGAGGCAGGCGGAGCTCAAGGCCCTCAGCGCTCACAACCGCACCAAGAAGCACGAGTTGCTGCGGTGAGAGCAAGCGGGCAGGGATGGGGGCAAGCGGGGCTGCCCGGCAGGGACTGACACCCCCTGTGTGCCCCCCAGGCTGGCCAAGGAGGAGCTGCACCGGCAGGAGCTGCGACAGCGTGTCCGTATGGCTGACAACGAGGTGATGGATGCCTTCCGCAAGATCATGGCTGCCCGGCAGAAGAAGCGCACGCCCACCAAGAAGGAGAAGGACCAGGCTTGGAAGACCCTGAAGGAGCGGGAGAGCATCCTCAAGCTGCTGGATGGGTAGCAGGGGCCAAGGACCGCCCTCTCTGTGTGGACCTCACCTGCAGGGTGCTGCCCTGCCTGTGCTCTGGCTGTACCACGCCAGTGCAGGATGGAGTGGGCGCAGCCTTCCGCATGCCCTGGGCCTACTCAGCCTCCTCACCTGTGAGACAGAGCCTGGCCTGCTGTCTCCTCCCCGAGTGGGGCTTTCTCTGATTCAGGCTTGGGACCCTGTGGAGTTGCAGGGATCTCTGTGGACAGCCTCCCCCAGCTGGTGGTTTCTGCTCCCACGTCACCCTGTGCTCCCCCTGTAACTCAGGTGACATCAGCCAGGTCACTGCAGGGGCCAGATGTGGTGGCTCCTGCAGTGTGGTTCCCACAGTCCCTTGTCCATCTGTCACTGGGAGTGGGGAGATCCCAACCCCCACGGGGGAGCTGGGGGGAAGGTGGGGAGGGAAAGGGGCTGGAGGGGTGGGGGGCCCGGTGAGTGGGTGGCCGAGCTCTCCATGTACCGGTGGCTACTATTGCCACAACCGCGGGCAATAAAGGCAGCCGTGTGCAGGTAATGGTGTGGTGACATCGGGGACCAACCCTGCCCCGGGGTGGGTGTGGGCGGGGGAGGGTCCTGCCGGTGCTGGGCTCAGTCGGGGGGAGTGGCGAGGCGTGGCAGGGTCGAGTCTGTCCTGCAACCCCACGCGTGTCTACCCAAGGCATCCATTCACTCGCATCCCCACAATAGGCTCGGGGGCCGGGGGGATGTCACCGCCCCGCGCGCGCCCCCTCCCCGCGCCCCCCTCGCCTGTCCACGCGCCCCCGCGGTCACGCGTGTCCCCCCCGCCCCCCCGCCGGCCGAACCGCCCCCTCCCATTGGCGGCGGCCGGGCGCGCGCCCGCCCCCCGCCGTGACGTCAGCGCTGTCCGGCGGCGCCGCGCCGGGAGGAGTCGCCGCTGCTCCGCCGCGGGCCCGGGGCCGGGGCCGTCGGTAAGGGCGGGGCGGGGCGGGGGCGGCGTGCCCGCGCGCGGACACCGTGCCCACGCGCGGCTCCGAGTGGCGGCGGCGGAGCTGCGCGTCACCACCCGTGCTGCGCAGCTCCGGCTCCCACGCGTGTCCCGCCCGGCGCGGCTGTGCCAGCTGGCAGGCGTAGGGAATGGCGGTGGAGACCCCCCCGCGCACCCACGCGCGTGTCTGGGACCCTCCCCCTGCCTGCCCGCCCCGAGCCCGCCCCGTGCACTCCCCATGGGTGGGCAACCAGAGGGTGGCTGCCTGTGTCCCCAGTGGGACATCCCGTGCCAAAACTCCTGCATGGCACAGCTTGTTCCCATGACCCCACGATGACAATCACATCCCCTTAGTACCCTGTCACCTCCTCCGTGTCCCCACACCAACCCAGCATGCTGACACCCTGTCCCCATCCTGTCCCCCACTCGTGTCACAGGTGGGAGTGGGTGGCCCCACAGGGCACCATGCCGCTGGGGCAGGATGGTCCCAGCTGGAAGAAGAGGACCGAGGATATTCGGCATATCTACGACTTCCGAGACGTCCTGGGCACGTGAGTCACAGGCTGGGGGACACACCGGTGACAGCACTCACCGTGATGGGTCTGGCCCTCCAGCTTTGCCAGACCTGCCAAGTGGAACTGGCTCAAACCCTGGCCCGAGGTGGGGCTGGCACATGCGGGGAGACACTGTGTGGCACAGGTGCCACCTCCCACTGGTGCTGGCTGGTTCCCCCTGCTGTGCCATGGGTGGCTATGCCATGCCCAAGCATGGTCCCCCAGCTGCCAGAGGGGTTCCCACTGGTGTCCACAGCACTGTAAGGCTCTTAGGCTGGATTAGCAGGTTAATTACGTCAAGGCTTAGGGCCTGTCGCAGCGTGAACATGCTACCTGTCACTTCCCCACTTGGGCACTGCCAACAGCTCTGCCTGGCTCCTAACAGGCACCTCAGCCCTTGGGTGACCCTGGGTGCTGCAGGATGGCATGGCATGGGGCCGCCAAAATCCACATGGGGGCTCAGCCCTAGCATGGCTCATCTCAGCAGCGCTGCGGCCTTATCCTGCCTGATAGGATGGTGCAGCCATACTGGGAGGGACAAGTGGAGCCAGGCGCTCTATTACTGGCAGAGTCCACGACCAGCCATCCCAGCGGACGGCTCCCACTCACTTTTCTCCTATAAATAGCTGGACTTTCTGCCTGTCACCATGACAATCGTGGCATGGTGGCACTGGCTGGCTCTTGCTGGCATCTCCCCTCTTCCCTGCTCATCCCTTAACCCCCCCCAGGGGGGCCTTCTCTGAGGTGGTCCTGGCGGAGGAAAAGGCGACACAGAAGCTGGTGGCCATCAAGTGCATCGCCAAGAAGGCGCTGGAGGGGAAGGAGACCAGCATTGAGAATGAGATCGCCGTCCTCCACAAGTAGGGGCTGTCCCAGCACCAGGGTGGGGGTCCTGCCCCATGGCACCGCCACAACCTGGCACACCTCCCCACTGCCAGCACCCATTGCCGCGTGCTATTGCCAGTGCCCAAAATAGCCGGCAGCGCGTGACGCCCTGCGGCGGGGAGCCTGGCTGCTCCCTGTCCTGTGGGGGCCGGGGTGGGGGCAGGCGGGAGCCCCCTCACGCCCCTGCACCTCCCCTTGCAGGATCAAGCACCCCAACATCGTGGCCTTGGATGACATCTACGAGAGTGGCACTCACCTCTACCTCATCATGCAGCTGTAAGTGTTGCTGGGAGGCTCCAGAGGGGTCTTGGATGGGGGGGAGGGGGACTGGGCTCATGGGTGCTGCCCATCCCTGCAGGGTCTCCGGGGGGGAACTCTTCGACCGCATTGTGGAGAAGGGCTTCTACACCGAGCGGGATGCCAGTGCCCTGATCCGGCAGATCCTCGATGCTGTCAAGTACCTGCACGACATGGGCATCGTCCACCGCGACCTGAAGGTGAGCAGTTGGGGTGGGGGGTACACACCCAGCACCCTCATGGTGGTGGCAGGAAGGGAGCCCAGTGTTGCACGTCCCTGAACCCCCCCTTCCTCGCAGCCCGAGAACCTGCTCTATTACAGCATGGACGAGGACTCCAAGATCATGATCAGCGACTTCGGGCTGTCGAAGATTGAGGGCTGTGGCAGCGTCATGTCCACGGCCTGTGGCACCCCTGGCTATGTGGGTGAGTGCCTGCTGTAGGCTGCCACCACCCTGGGTGTGGGGTTGGGGTATCCCCACAGGTTGGGGTCCCCCCTCACCCCTGCCATCCCCCTCAGCCCCTGAGGTGCTGGCACAGAAGCCTTACAGCAAGGCAGTTGATTGCTGGTCCATCGGGGTCATCGCCTACATTCTGTATGTATCCCCCTCCCATTCCTTCCTATCCTGGGGGTCTGGCCTCTCAGGGCTGCCTAGGGCCAGCATCCCCCTCCCCCCCTGCCCCCCCCAGGCTCTGTGGTTACCCCCCTTTCTATGATGAGAATGATGCCAAGCTCTTCGAGCAGATCCTTCGGGCTGAGTATGAGTTCGACTCACCTTACTGGGATGACATCTCAGACTCAGGTGAGCTGGGATCACCGGGGTGGTGAGGGCTGGGAGCCTGGCACAGTGTCACAGTACCCAATGGTATGGTGGGCATAGACACTCACAACTGCTCAATGCCCTGTCACAGCCAAGGACTTCATCCAACACCTGATGGAGAAGGACCCCAGCAAGCGCTTCACCTGCGAGCAAGCCCTGCAGCATCCCTGGTAAGGAGTGACCTGCCATGATCTATCCCTTCTCTGGCTCACCCCACAGCAGCCATGGGGTAGGAGGGGCCCAGCTGACCCCCATCTCGCTTCAGGATCGCTGGGGACACAGCCCTGGACAAGAACATCCACCAGTCAGTGAGTGAACAGATCAAGAAGAACTTCGCAAAGAGCAAGTGGAAGGTGAGTGGGGGGTGCTGGAGAGTGCTGGGGGACACAGAGGTTCCCCAGGCACCCCGTGTCAGGTGACAGACACTGTGGGGTTGGCAGCAAGCTTTCAACGCCACGGCAGTGGTGAGACACATGAGGAAGCTGCAGTTGGGAACCAGCCAGGACATCCCTGGACAGACAACTCCCACCAGCCCCGGCGAGCGGTTGCTGGGGGGGACCAGCAATGGTGAGCCCTGACCCCCCAGTTCCCATCCTGCACCCCCAGGGCTGCTGCCAGGATCTCACCGTGCTCCTCCCCACAGGGTCAGACTGTGGGCGTTCACCCACAAGCAGAGGTCAGCGCCTCTCTCCAGACTGAGCACAGCCCCACATAGCCACATCCGGGGGGCCCAGCTCTCCCATGGGCACCGTGTGGGGTGGGAGCCCTACAGTGCAGGAGTTGGGGGACAGTGTGGGGGCACCCTGCTGTGCTTGCCCTGGGTTTGTGGGGCTGCACTCACTGCAGGCTCACAGCAGAGCTCTGCATCGGGGCAGGGGCACCCCACGGAGCACCCCCAGCTTGGGGCTGTGTCCCGGGCCCCTTCCCGCATCTGTTCCCTCCCTCCGTCCACACCTGGCCTGGCACTGTCCCACACCCCCACCCCCAGCATGTTCAAGGAGAATTTTCCAAATGGATGTTTCTATTTTATTGCTTGTAATAAAGGCAAGAGGCCAAAGGTGCTTGGCTTAGCTCTGCCCTGGGGGAGCTGGACACAGCCCTGATTCCCCCCAGCCTCACTGCCCAGAGCAGCAGCTCCCTCCACACACACTGGGCAGGGGACAGGCACAGCCCACCGCCTTCCATCCCAGGCTGGCAGCAGGTGCAGTGTCCCACTCAAGCCACTGTTCCTCCTTGGGTGTCCCTAGGGGGGTCCATCCCCATGGCAGTCCTGGTTTCGGCTCTCCCAGGCCTGATCCCGGCTGCTGGCTGGCTCCTGGCCCTTGCGGAGGTCAGCACAGAACAGTACCTGGAGTGGACAGAGATGATGGGGTGGGCCTGGCCAGGATGGGGGCGAGGGCTGAGCCCCAAGCTGCCTGAGAGGGGTGTACTCACTGCTTGTGCCCAGCCGGCGCGGGGGCCCCACAGCCCCCGAAAGAAGTCACCTGCGGAGAGAGGGTGAGTACCAGCATGGGGGACACAGGCACCATCCCTGAGGTCCCATGTCAGGGCCCGGCCCTGCCCTCACCAATCTCCTGGTAGGCCCGGGGGGTCAGGCTCTTGCCGCCTACTGCCACACCGTAGCGCTGCCGTGCGATGTGCCAGACATGGGTGTCCACTGGCACTGCCTCGGCCTTGTCCAGGGACAACAGGCAGACGCAGTCAGCCACCTGCCACCAGCAGCACTGTCAGGCCCTGATGCTGGACCCCACTCCACATCCTACCCCCACCCTGGCACCCACCTTAGCACCTACACCAGGCAGGGCACACAGCACCTTCCTAGCCTCGGCGTAGGGCACAGTGCGGAGCTGGCACAGTCCTTCAGCGCCGAGCCCCTCGGTGATGGCCCGCGCACTTCCACTGACAAACTTGGCCCGGTACCCAAAGCCCAGTGCCCGCAGCCGGGCCTCAGCATCAGCGCCTGCATGGACACAGCACAGGGATGTGGGTGGGCACAGGCGAGGCCATAGTAGGGTGGCAGTGGTGGGACGACAGTGGACCTGTGAGCGCCGAGAGGGACGGGAAGGCGTGGAACGGCCGGGCGTCGATACAGCAGAGGCGGCGGCCGAAGGCCTGACAGAGGCGTTCAATCATGGCAGTGATTCGGGAGATGTGGTTGTTGGAGGTGCAGATGAAGGAGAAGAGGCACTCGATGGGGTCCTGCCGCAGTACCCGCACCCCTGCAGGCGGGACACAGTGAGGGGACGCTGTGCGGCTGCTGTGGCTGTCTCTTGGGGCCCCATGGAGCCGCCTCACCTGGGAAGTCCTTGGCCACCTTGCGGAAGAGGGGGTCGGCCGCCTCCCACTCGCGATACAGGGCCGACAGACCCACGTCCAGCTGGAAGTAGTCACGCAGGATCCGGTCTGTCTCTGCACCATCCAGTTTGGCTGCTTTGGCAGGGCACCCATCCCGTTCCTCCTTCTGCTCATCCTCTTCGCCGTACACCGTGTACCAGAGCCGGTCCCGGTCCTGCCGCAGTGTCCAGACGCGCCCCCCCAGCACGCCCGTCCAGGCCCCTGGGCTGCTCTCCCACCACCTGCCGCACACGGGCAGGTCGGGGCGGGCCCGAGCGCGCAGGGCCGGGCCGGGGGGCGCCGGGACCCCCGCGCTGGCTCACCGGAAGCTCTGCCCCGAGGACAGCACCAGGTCCAGGCGCAGCTCGGCCGGCGGGCACGGCAGGCAGCGCCACAGCGACGGGCATGCGGACGGGGCGTCTCGCAGCTTCATGGGGGCCGGGTGCGCGCCCCCACCCGCGGGGGCGGGTGAGGTCGGGCACGGCCCGGCGCTGAGCCCACGGCCGCCCCACCGCCCCGGCCCCGCACCTCCTCACCGCCACCCGCTCCGTGCCCCCGGTCCCGCACCGGCCCCTCCGCTCCCCACCACAGATAAACCCGGCACGGGCGGGGCTCCCAAAACTCCCCGCCCCGGTTTCCGCCCGCCGACGGAAGCGCGGCCGGCGGTGCCACACGTGTTCGGCCTGCTCCCAATCCCGCCCCGCCCGCAGCGGCCGCGGCTCCGCAGCGGAGTTTATTTTCTAAGAATCAATAGATTTTTTTTCTTCCTTCAAAATAAATACAAACAACGTCCAAGCGCGGGGCCGGCCGGGGGGGCTGGGCCCAGGGGTTGGGGGCAGCACGGGGGGTGGGGGGCGCGGGGGGCCGCCCTGGGGCACGGCGGCGGCCAGAACAGCATCCCGAGGAGCGGCGGGCTGGAGGGAGCGGGCACCGGGAATAGGAGAGTGGGGGGGGCACGGGGGGGCCGGCCCCACCCCTCCCGGTCCCCCGTCCCCTGGTGGTGCAGGCCAGCTGCACGGGGGTCCCCGAGCCCCGTTTGCCCTGAGATTCGGCGGGGGAGCGGCCGGCAGGGCCGGCTCAGTCGCTCTCGCTGGAGTCACTGCTCTGCTCGCCCTGCACCTTGTTGCGGTGCTGCATGGCGCGGTGGTAGGCGATCTGCACCGACTTGCGGATGTTGGACTTGCGGCCCTCCAGCATCTTCTCCTTGTCCAGGTCCTGGTTCACCCCCAGAGGCACCAGCTTCGTCCGGGGCAACCACTGCCTGCGGGGAGCAGGGGGCCACCTCGTTTGAGGGTTACAATCGTCTCTGGACACCCCCCCCAAAGCCCCCGGCGCCCCGGCCTTACCAAGTGCGCTTGTTGTCGAAGAAGAGGACAAGGTAGAGGTGCTCGCGTGCTTCCTGAGTCATCTGCTCCCCCAGCTTCAGCACCTCCAAGGGGGGCACAGGGATGGGGACGCCATGGTGGAACATGCCTTCCCGCGGCATCTTGGGATCAATAATCTGCCAAAAGAGCAGTAGAGGGCTGAGAGGGGAACAGGGACCCCAAGAGCCAGTCTGAAGGAAAGGCCGATGACAGGCAGTACTCACCAGTGCCGGGTAGGAGGGGTACCCCCGGCACTTGGCCCACACTAGATCCAGGGCGTCCAGGGAGGAATCTTCATCCTCAGAGAGCCACCCTGCACCGCGTGCCATGCCCTTGCGCACCACTGTGCCAGAGGGGAGGGGAGAGAGAGGTCAGCTGCATTCCCCCCAGGTGACAGTGCCAGCCGGGTGTGTGGCTGCACAGCCACAGTACTTACTGCCATGCCCCACGCCTCGTCCAGTGCCCACAGAGTAAGACTCATTCTCCGTCCCTGACGTGTCCTCACTGCTGTCTTCCGGGAAGTTCACTCGGGAGAAGGAAGGTTTCCCTCTGCCCTGCTTGGAGGGCGTTGTGCTGCAGAGACAGGGAGCAGAGCCATCAGTAGGAGTCATGTTAAGCTTTCAGAAGTTGCTTTTGAGAGGGACAGCCTGGCAGGACACGAGGGCTTGTGGGCTCCAGCCACTGGCCTTGGCACTGGGAAGGACATGGCAAGGGTGCAAGGCAGAAAGGTGGGATGGTGTTTCTGCCAGGGTGCCAGCCAGACCCTCACCCAGTTTCACACAGGAGGACCCAGAAGATGTGCACTGATCAGAATTAGAGGCACAGGCAGGAACCTGATGGTGCTGTCAGTGACAGAGCAGCTGCTGTGCCAAAAGGGAATTCCCCAGTTCATACTCTTTGCTAGTGCTTTGGTGCACACTCACACCTCTTGGTTTTACATTAAAAAAGGCACAAACCCTGCAGATTTCTAGGGATTAGCTGGGAGCAGCAGGAGGGTGAAAGAGACAGGGACCATGAAACGGGCTCCTCGTCTGGCAACTCAAGGCCAAGAGCTGCCCACTGACACCCCAAGCAGCATCACTGTCTCCAGAGCTGGGCCAGGGACAGTACCTGGTGCGGTCTGAGGCAGCGCTGCTGCTGCTGCTGCTGCTGGACTCTGAGTCGGAGCTACTCCGGGGAAGATTGCAGTCGTTGCGGTACACCAGGAAGCTCTTCTTCACAGGCTGATTCCCACTGCTGAAACCGTTGGCTGGCAAGTCTGCAAAACACCCCATGAGAAGAGTGTTACCACTGCGCCAGCCCCTGCCACACGCTGCCAGCGGGGCCACGGCTGCCCGGCTGCACCCACCCATGGGAGCGTCCTCCGTGGACTTGTCACTGTCACTGTCCGAGCTGGAGCTGGGCCGCGGGCTCCGCCCTCGCTTCCTCTGCCGCTGGGAGGACCCCATTATTGGAAGCTGGGGGGGCCCAATGGGGCTGTTCCCATGCCCAGGAGTGATCTGGCTGTCTCGATTCTTTGGAGGGCGTCCCGGACGTTTTGGGGGCCCTGCAGTTTTAGGGTTCTTCTTGGAAAAGAGCACTGAGGTCCTCCTGCCAACTTCATGTGCCGGGGTGGAAGAAGAATTGGGACCCAGACCTAGAGAAGGGAGAAGGTGTCAGCTGCAGCCCTGCTGGCAGGAACTGCGTGGCAGTGGTGTCAAGAAACAGCTTCATTTCTTGGGAACATTATCATGGAAGATCCTTCATCCCGAGTCTTGTCATGCCTGCAGCTTCAGGGTCAAACTTTCCAGTCTGCTGACAGTAAAAGCTAGATAGGGACATCAATGAAGGGCCTGAAAGACAAAGGCCCCTGCTTGCAGAAGAGCTTGCTTTTCCTGGTGATTAGTGGACAGGACTGGGATGCAGAGGTGGCAAACCCCCAGTGACACCTGGCAGCTCTGCCTGGAGCTTTTGCTGTGTCCCCACAGACCCCAGCTCAGCATCTCTGTCCAGGGAGCCGGTAGCTGGCCTGTGTTTGAAACACAGCCCGAGAGAGCATTTGAAGCTCAGCAGTCAGTACCATTGCAACTCCCTCCCATGTTTCCAGGCAGGAAGGGACACTGAAGGCAGCCTGCTCCATAATGCCCCTAGGGAACACCACAGCATGTCTGAGCTGGCAGGGCCTGGCAGGAGGAAACAATCCATCTCATGCCCCACATCATACAGCTGGAACTCTCAGTCTCTGGAACAACATCCTGTTCCTTGATTGACCAGGAGACAAGCTCACCAGGTGAGCATACTGACTGTGCTGTAAACACCAGCAATCTGCCAACCATCCCCAGGGGCAAACACACACTAGGCTGCAGCTGTTCCAGACATTGGACAGGGTCTCTTTCAGCTGCCAATACCCTCTGCTTGGCTGGCACGGCTCAAGACAAACTACTCAGAGGGTGGCGTCCTCAGAGGGGCACACTGGGAGGGTGCCCACCTCCTACAGGAGGGAGCCTAGGGAGGCACAGACATCATACTCTGTACCCACCCCTTTGGGAGAGGCTACAGGAAATGAGGAATCCCTGCAGAGGAATGGGGGATAAGGGCCTATCCCACAAGAGGCCACCTGCCTCAACACAGAGGAGTGAAGAGCGAGGTGTGTGTGGGGATCTGACCATACAGCCCTTCAGCCTCAGGACACACCTGGCAGGGCAGCCGCTGCCCAGCCGAGCCAGTCCAGAGGCAGCTCTCCACCGCTCCCCCAAACCTGAATGCTCAGGAAGGAGCATTACCTTTGCCAGTCTCCTGGCTGCTGCTCTCCTCTGCAGCGCTGTCTGTCTGCAGGTCCTTCTCACAGGGGTTGTGGGACTGCATGACTCCCCTGGCAGAGGAGCTGTGCCGCTCCAGCCCGTCCCGGCCCAGGTCCCGTGGGTGCGCGAGCTTCCGCCGGAGAACCGTGATCTCCTTCTTGATCATCTTGGCCCGGCGGGACCGCCCTATGCTCTGCTTGCCCGCGTTGACCTCATCCAGCCGCTCCAGCAGGATCTTCAGCTGCTCCTCCAAAGGCAGGTGCTTCTGATTCTCCGAGAGCAGCAGCCGCACATCTTCTGGGGGAACAAAGAGGAGCAGATGGATGAAAGAAATAGGAAACTCATGGAAGCTCCTCTACATGAAAGGGCATGAGGCAATCAAGGTTCCCTGCCGGAGGGAAGTAGCTGACATGGCATCAAACACCTGTGGAACCCTTTAGGGAAGTTACCCTAAAATACACGAGAAGGGGAAAGCTAGCTAGTTGGGACCATTAGGGAAAGCAGGCTGATCAGCAGTGTGGAGGATACCAGGGTTCCCATTGGCTGGAGACAGGACACAACATGAAAAAAAAGGGAACTGTAAAAGGAAAAAACAGAAGTCAAAAGGATCCTGAAGCATTACAGAGCAGGCAAGTTCCCCTGTCTGAGCCTGTCTTGTGCTGGAGCAGGGACAGAGGTACCCTAAAAGGACCCTTCTCTGAACAATATGTTCTTGGCAGTGCTCCCCAATGCCCAGAGACAAGCAGGACTACAACCACAGAGCCATTGAGGTTTGTCTGCGGGGTATCTGGAACAGTGTGGCAGCCAGCAAAGCCCACAGCTGGGAAGGGAGGGGGAAGTACACAGCTCTGACCAGGGGGAGTTCGTCCTTCTAGCCAGGCAGCACAGCAAGAATCTTACCGAGCTCACAGCCAGTGCTGGGGATGGGGTGAGTAACTGTACCCTGACACAGGCCAGAGGCCACATCCCAGAGCCCTCTGCTCTGACCAACAGGAGGACCAGGGACCAAGGGATCAGCAGGACACACAGACAAACTATTGTCTAGAACCAACGTAAGAGAGCCAAGAGATACCTGGCTTGCAAAGTCCCCACCTCTCCAGGAAGTAGGGACACACAGCCCAGTATCCAACTGAACTTCCCATGGGAGGCAGCTCCATCAGACTCTCGGGTGCCCTGACTCTGCCCAGGCTTTACCTCCGAGTAGCCCTCGTACCCTGGGACAGTGGACAAGTACCCACCATCCTCAATGTCTTGGATCTGAGCCTCTTCCACCGTTACACAGTGGGGGAAGTGCATGCCTGTCTCGAAGTCAATGCCCATCTTCTCGGCCTGCCGGCGAGCCTGCCGGAGCACAGCGCCTCCCTGCTCCCGCAGACGGATGGCTGCCCGGTAGAAGATTGTGTCTTTGGCATTGTACTTCAAACAGTTGTTGATGATCAGGTTGAAATCCTCCTCGAAGTCATCGAAATTCAGATAGCGATAGGCTTCCAGGTTTTGCTTCATTGTCTGAAAATCCATCGGCTTCTTGATGTGATCCAGGTAGTCTGGGACCTGTGTGAGGAGAGAGCCAGAGCTAAAGGTCCAGGAGACACGGTTAGCAGTACCTGCTCCAAGAAAACAGTTGTTAGAGGAATCAGGTATCGCTTCCTGTGCTCTGCCCAAATGCACATCGGGGAATGCCATCTGCTTTTGCAGCTTGAGGAACAGTAACGCCTCCGGATTAGGGAGCCCATGTGCTGTCTCAACCTGTGGATACACACTCTGAAGTGTTTTTACATGGCAGCACCCTGTCCTCTCCTCCTGCCTGCAGGCAGCTGGGATCTAGTATGCTACATGGTGTTCCGTGGAGAAGGAGCTGTAAGTGCAGCCCCTGGGGGTGAGGGTGAGTGCAGACAGGAAAAAGAGCAGTCCAGGTGGCAGCACTGACTGCAGGTGGGACACAGCCTTTCTCTCCAGTTCTGCTGAGGTGCCTCTGTGCTGCCCTGCTGCCAGCGCTGTGCAGAGCCAGCATGGCCTTTCCCTACGCTCCCAGGCAGGAATGCGATGAATCTCAGGAATCATCTCCCCTGCCCACAGCAGTGACGGTCTGGGGGTCAAACCCATCCCTGTGCTGTGCTGAGTCAGTCACCTGGCAGAGGCCTTCACAAGAGGACAGGTAAGAGCATGCCAAATGACAAGGCATTCTGCCTTTCCCAGTGGGAATCCCCAACTGCTCACAGATCCTAGGGTGTCACCAGTAACACAGACAGAGGAAGAGCCAAGTGCTGTGCTCCCAGCCAGCACCAGCTCAGCTGTTCTGCATTTGGCTCACCCAGGAGGAGCACTGCTGCACAGCCCCCTCGGATGAGTGACGGGTGCTGAGATGTGCAAACCAGCACCAGGCTGCTCAGGGAGCTTCTGGACCAAAGCGCACCCTGAGCAGCCCTTGGCACGAGCAAGGGGCAAGTTTGAGTGAAGTAGAAATCTGGGGGAGGGGGTTCTTACTTCGTAGATTTCTGTTACCTCAGACAGAGGGACCGGCTCGCTGAAGATGTTGCCCGTGTCTTTCTCCTGCAGCTGCTCAAGCGTCTTGCGGAGCAGGATGAGGAAGGGGGTCAGCTGCATTTCCAGTGCCACCTGCTGGACTTTGATCTGAAACAGAGGAACAGAGCAGGGCTGAACCCCTGCCCCCAGCCAGGCAGTGGGGACTGTCCCCAGGGAGCAGCAGTGCAGCCCTGCAGGACAGCAACCCCTCTCCTCTTCTCACCAAGGGGCAGGGACTGCCCCTCACCCCCATCTCTGGGGAACGGAGGTGTAACACCAGCTCCAGCACCTGCATGTCCCACCTGCGCCTCGCAGAGCAGCCAACTTTGCTCAGAGCCACTGGGACAGGGCACAGCACGGCCAAGGGGACCCTGGCACACACCTACAGCACCCTAAGGAGCCCCTACTCACGCCCACCCCAGCGGTTCCCCAAGGAGGGGCAAACAATCGTTACCGTCTCTCTCTTGAGCTTCTCCCGCTTGCGTATCAGCTCCACCAGCAAGCGCGCGCGCTCGAGGTCATGGCGGAGGCGCTGCCATGACTTCAGCTGCTCCTTCAGGGCCCAGTTCTTATCCTCAGTGTCTCTCTGCAGGAACATCAGAGACCATGAGCTGATAAGAGATGTGCTCCCATCTCCACCTTCCTGACCACATGCTGGGGATCTTAAATGGCAAAGGGAACCAGCCTGACCATGCCGGTTCAGCAAAGGTCCGGATTCCCTTGCTGTAACCTAGGTAAGTGACTCAGGAACAGTCTGACCTCTGGCCAGAGCTAAATAGCTGCCCCTTGGTCACCAAGCCCTTAGGATGCCACGAAGCAGGCATCCTGAGCCTCTGGAAATACTCTTCCTAACGTGACCAACTGCCTGCAGCTGCCCAAGAGGTCTGTGCTGCTGCTCAGAGATCCAGCAAAGTGCAATAGGGAATAAAGGGAACACAGCTCAGTTTGATTACACTTCTGGAGCACCAAAAAAACGACCAACTTTTATCCTGCTGTAGCCAAAGATGAGCAGAAGCAGTCTCAAGTCTTCTCCAGTAAAAAAAAAAGAGAGGTGCCAAAGGCAGGAGAAACCCCTGCCCAGTCACAGTCATCACAGGGCTCAGAAAGAAAGATTTAGAGCTCAGAAGGGGAGCTAGAAAAAAAATCTTCCTCTCTGGCAGCAGAGACTTCACATCTGTGAATTGCTGACTACGGGCTGAGGCAGACACTGGGCTGGAAGCAGCAGCCAGAGGGAGTGCTCCTGGAGCAGTATCAGAAACTGGAAATGAAGCCTTGGTTCCTTACAGATTGCTTCTGAGATTCCCAGCCACCTCTCTCAACACTGGCTGACACAGCAGCCTCATACTAGAGCCATTTCTGACAGGTCTGCCATTGCCACTGGCCAAATGCAGGCACGAGAAAGGAGCCACCTTCTGCGTGGCAGCCGGAGAGCGCAGGATTCCCTCCCTGTGGCAGGCTGCCAGCGGCCTCACTGTCTGGCAATTCTCTGAACGCTGAGAGCAGAGGGGAAGGTGAAGCAGCAAAAGCAGCTGAGGCTGCCCTTTCCTCATCTGAGAGCTCAACACTCCTGACCCCCTTTCTGCACCCGCAGGCACTGCATGCAGCAAAGGCTCCGAGCCCGCAGCTCCAAAGGCACAGGAAGCACACGCACAGCCAGGGTTCCCTGCAGCCCCACAACAAGCAGCCCTTACCTGGTCGCAGTTTCTCTGTGACTGCAAGTGCGTCTGAAGGCGGCGGAGGAGGGGGACACCATTGCGGGACTGTCTCTTCAGGGTCCAGTAGCTGTGCAGCCTCTGCATGAACTGGCTCTTCCTCTGGATGGTTAAACGGTTTGTAATCTTACTGAGCCTGAGGAAAGGAGAGGAACCACAGAGCCCGTCAACACAGCAAGCCTGGATGCTACAGGAGAAGCCCTGGCAGGGGGCAGCTAAGCGCAGCTGCTGAGAGCAGCTAAGAAGCTCCTCAGAAAGAGAACACCCTTACCCATGGCAGGAATTTCTGTAACACCAAGTCACAGAGAGTAAACACAATAGAGGATGCCAGGAAACATCCAGCCTTGTGTCTCCGTAACAGACTTTTCTTTTCTACCTCCTGCCAACTCTTGGGGAAAGCCTAGGGCAGGCTGAGCCAGGTCGGAGTACAGCGCAGCCACATCGGGGGCTGGAACCTTCAACAGCTCCCACAGTCCCTGAAAGTGCCAGTGTTACAGTGTTGCTACCACAAAACCATTATTTACCTGTCTGAGGGTTGCTAGCCATGACAAAGGGCCTGGCCAAATGTTACCAGAGAAAGTCAAGCCTGGCAAAGCATGAGGAGGGAACAGGTGGCATGAGCACAACAGCACTCCCATCCAAGACTACACTAAACAGCCCCAAAACACCATAAAAGGGATTTCTTACTCCCTACAACAGCAGAAAGTCTGGAGGGACTGGGACAACTTCATTCAGCAAAGTCAGACAGAGATGCCCTGCTAGCAGGGAGCCAAAGAGACAAACTCCCAGCATCTCCCTGTCTCACAGGGACAGCTCATCCCATGGGATGACCCAACCTGCATCAGCCTCAGCTGAAGAGGCTGGGGATGGCAGCCTCATGTGCCATCACTGGCCAAGCTCCCACAGGAAGACATCTGGCATTCTGGCAACAGCCCTTGAAGAATAATTAATCCCAACAGGAAGGCCTGGGGAGAGGTTAACAGCTTCTAGCTCAGTGTGGGTTTCACTGTGAGCTCGACAGCAGCAAGAGTCTACAAACTGCCTGCCAATGCGTCCACAAGTAGAAAAAGAGACCCTGGCTATGGAGCAAGCCCCGAGTGAGCAAAAACATAAGGCTGGGACACAAACAGACCGTGGCAAAAAGCCAGCAGCCTTGCAGCAGACCTGCCTCCACAGGTCACCAGAACACTGCCCAGACAGCACAGCCCACGTGTGCTCCCCGCTGGCTGCACAGGAGACAGTCTTGAGGGTCCAAGAGCTGGATGGTGTCCTGTGGAGAGGAGGAGAGCTCAGCAGCTCAGGGGGTGGCTCAGCTCCTGCCACAGGGAGGAGGATTGTTCAGCAGCTCAGGAGGCGGCTTACCACCACGATGACAAACGCTTCTGTGCCAAACCTGCGCTTCAACTGTGTGATGCCTGCTGCAGGGTGACAATGAGATCCAGAAACACCCTAAGATGCCCTTACATGCTGCTGAGGACACTCAGAATTATAACCTTCACTGACAAATTACAGCAAGGCTCTTAAATGCTCGTTTCAGGATTTGTATGCCAGCCCAACAATCCAACCAGAGCAAGACACACAGCAGTTATGCCTGTGACTACAGGGTGTTTGCACCCCTGTGAACCCGCAGGGTTGTGATGTGACAGAAACACAATCTCTGGCAAGGCTTCAAGTACTTTTCCAACAGCTCTTGTGCTGTGAAGCCAGCCTTGGGACCGCTGTGCCCCTTGGCAGGCAGGAGTCCTGGTGCTCTCCAGCCACCTCTCCTCGCAGGCAGCCGTGCAGAGGCTTTCGGCATTCACAGCTGCCCAGTCCTGCTCTGATAGGCAGCCTGAGCAGACACAGCTGTTGCTGCACCTGGCACAAAACACTGAGGAAGCCCAGCAAGGGGTACACGGCCGCTGGGATGCATGAACTGTGTTCAGCAGGGCACAGGGATCCCAATCCCAGACCTCTCCACGGGGTGTCCCATTTCCCAGGCCTGAGTTGCTCCCACACTTCTGTCATTTGCCTGGCACAGCCTCAGGAAAAGACGGACCTCAGCAGAAAGGAGAGCAGTCCCCTCCTCCCTGCCTGATTTACTCCAGTGCCTGAGGTCAGCACAACAGGAAAGGAGTGCTGGGAACCTCCAGCTGCTTCCGGACACATCTGGCCAAGTTCATTCTCTGCTGTTAAACTAACAGCAGCTATTTCCTGCCCCACCAAGGGCCCAGACACCTTTACAGGGTAGCGCATCGCACAGCCCTGCCTCTCTGCAGGACTCCCAGAAGAAACCACCACAGCCCTCTGTGACAATGAAGTGAGAAACACCTGTGCAAAAAGCTAAGGAGAGGAACAGGGTAATGCACACTTGGAAAGTGGGACAGGAGGCACAGAGGAAAGGAGAAATCTCTCCCCAGTCTAGGGAAGGCAGTGGGTCGTACCTGTGAGGGGGGATGCAGGGCACGGAAACCACAGGCGCTGCGGCCCGTTTTTCTGCCAGAATCTTCCGTGCCTTCTTCATCTTGATCCTAGACTTGGCCTTGGCTTTTTTGACTTTCTCAGAGCTCCAGCCCTTTCCCTCCTCTTCCTCCTCCTCCTCCTCCTCTTCCCCCTCACTGTGCGAGAGGGCGGGAAGCCTGCGCACAGAGCCCGGCGGCGTGTGGATGTCGCAGTAGGCGGTTTTGCGCACGCTGAAGGAGGTACCGTTGGCACCTGTCTCCCGGACGGGCTCCATCTTCATGTACAGCCCGGCCTGCTGGGCGCAGGTGACGTGGAAGGCAGTGTAGCAGTTGGCTTTGTGACACTGGATGCAAGCCCCGGAGCCGCGCTGCTTGCAAATGTAACAGGTCAGCTTCCAGCGCGCAGGCGGGATGTGCTCGATGCTGTCAATGGGCTCCAGGAAGACGGTGTTGGCAAAACACACCTCTGGGATCCATAGGGCACAGACCACGTGTGCCCAGCGCCCATCGTCCGTCTGCTTGAAGGCCCCCCCCTTGTTTGGGCAGAGGGCACAGTCCACAGCACGCGAGGGTGACTGCAGGCACCGTCTGCAGAGCCACTGTCCCTCGGGGATGTAGGGCACCCCGTAGCACTCCTGGTGCACAGCCAGGTTGCACATGTCGCAGAAGAGGATGACGTTGCTGTTCTGACACTCCCCATCGTTGCAGATGCAGCAGACGGCGTCCTCGTCCACCAAGGCGTTCGGGTCCCCCTTGTTGTGGCTCTCGAAGTACGACTCCTTTTCCAGCCGGTCCATCAGGTACTCAAAGATCTCCTGGGGAATAGGACTCACACCTTCATTCTTCCGCCGCTCATTCATGATGTCCAGCCAGATGTAATCCTCCTCATCCATGTCGTACTCCACCTCCTCATCCAGCTCCTCTGCTGACTTCTCTATGTACCTGGAAGGACAGCATGGGAGAGTGAGGGCATGTTCTGCACAGCTGGAGCTGCTGAAGCCCAACTCCAGGGTTTGGCTGTGGCTGAGGGAACATTTTAACATTTCAGCCAAGCCGTAAGTAAAAATAAAGAAACAAGGACAAGGCAGGAATGTGCGGAAGTGCTGCTGCACCCTGAGCAGCGCAGCAGCACCTCGTAGACAAAACAACACTGGTCTAAGGAGCAAGGTCAGGCCTTGGAGACTTGTCAGCGCAAGGCAGGGGCCTATACAAGCCACCCAGAAGGTGCCAGTGCTTCTGGAGACAATAGTCTCATGACCAAGACATGATAACCAGTCAAGGACGCACCACATTTTGTTAATTCTGGAGAGGGGAGCTGTGTTAACTCCTGCTTGAGGTACTACCTCAGGCAACTGCACTGACCAAACCTCTCACAGAAAACTGTAGGACAAAAATTAAGCCCACAAACAGATGTACAGGTACACATTGGTGCTGACGGGCTCTGGAGCTTCCCCAGCATAGCTCCAAAGAGTAGAACGGGAGGCAGAAGGACACATATGGGTTTTGTTATGACCGTACATGCTGTTTCAGCAAGGAAAGACGGCAGCAATCAAACTGCTGGCAGTGACCTAAGGAGCAACTGAGAGCTCTGTAGACACACAGACCCCTCAGAACTGGGAGGTGATGCCAGGCAGAGCCCCAAAAGCCTGAAGCCATGGGACAGCAAGCTCCACACGACCTGGGAGAGGCCATCAGAGGCCACGGGCAAGCCCCCTCCACTGAGCCAGGCCAATTCCACCTCCAGACCCAGGGCACAAACCTGGGAACCTCCTCACACCTAGCCACGGGCAATACCTGTAGTACGAGGTGGGGCGAGGCGGGGCGTCGGGGGTGTCCTGCTCCAGCTCTCGGTACACCACCTCGGGCAGCTTGGGGGTGGTGCTGGCCGAGGCATTGTGGTGATGGTGGTTGGAGTCCTTGCGCTTCTCCTTGTTCTTGTGCTTGCCAGATTTGGGAGGGACGCTCTGCGTCTCCGTGTTCTCCTTATTGCTCCCGTTCTCGGGCACCTCTTCGGGAACGTCCTCGTCTTCGGACACCACGTCGAGGTTATCGAAGATGCTGATGCGGTGGACGCGGCCGTGCAGGTCCACCTCCACCATGCGCTGGGCCTGGGCGTAGGTCATCACCTCTCGGCCGGGCGACTGGGAGGTCTCGGAGGGGCTGGGCGACTGCTTGTTGGCGGAGCGGGCCTGGCGCCCCTTCTTCTTGTGCTTCCGCAGGGGGGTGTGCTGGGGCGGGGGCGGGTTGTCGTGGTCATAGTGGTAGAGGTGGTACTCGATCCCGCTGTAGCTCTTGTAGATCTTGCGGCAGGTGCCCACCGGGCACTCGTAGGGCGGCTTGGTGGCCCGCAGGTTGTGGCAGAAGGTCTTCACGTCGAAGTCTACGCCCATGGCGGGGCCGCGGGGGGCCGAGGCCGGGCCGGGCCGGGCCGGGCCCCCCGCCCCGCCGCCCCCTCCCCGGGCCCCGGCCGCCCTGCCCTGGCTCCCCGCTGCCCGCTCCCTGCCTGCGGCGGCGCTCCCGGCGCGGGGCCGCGCTCAGCGGGCGGGCGGCTCCATGGGCGGCAGCGGCGGCGGCGGCGGCGGGCCCGGGCCGGCCCCAACAATGGAGCTGCGGCGGCGCCTGGCGCGGGGCGGCTGCTGGGTAAAGCGCCGCGCCGTCCCTAGCAACCGCACTTTCGCCACGGCACGGCCGGGCAGCGGCGGCGGCGGCCGACGGGACGGAGGACACGGTGGCGGCGGCGGCGGTGGCGGCGCGGTGGGGAGGCCACGTGGGCGCGGCGGGGCCGGGCTGGGCCGCGCGGCGCCGGCGGTGGCGAATCTGCTGCCGCGAATCACAGAGCCCGCCGCCGCCCGGTCCCGCCCCGGCCCGGCCCCCCCCCCCGAGCCCCCGCACCCCTCTGGTCGTCACGGTATCCCCCAGTCTCCCCCGCTCCCCCCGATTCCCCTGAGTCCTCCGACCCCTCGGTCCCCCCGCTCCCTCGGGCCTCCTCGATACCCGCGGTGCCCCCGCCCCAGCACGGCAGCAGACCCCGTTGAGCAGTTTATTTACAGTCGGTAACGCGTACAGACCCGCCTGCCCTCCGCCCCGGCACCCCGCGGCTGCGGGACCCCGGGCGGCGGGGCGGGCCATGGGGCAGGCCGGGTCAGCAGGGCCGCGGGAGCGGGGCGCAGGCAGGAGAGAGGTGCAGGCAGGAATGGGGTGCAGGCAGGAACAGGGTGAGACCCCTGCCCCAAGGAGCAGCAGGGCTGTGACCCCCGGCAGGCACTCAGGGTCAGCCTTGCCCTGGGACAGGTGCCAGGCTGCCCTCCCGGGGCACACACACACACTGTGGACCCCCAACCACCCTGCCCGAGGGATGGGACTGCACGGTCCGAGCCAGCCCCAGCGTGCTGGTGGACATCGAGGCAGCCACGGACATCCAGCCCTGTGGTCTCACTGCCAGAAGAGGGTCACAGCCCCGGTTTCGCCAACCGTTTTCACCAACTGCAGCAGCTGATTATTTGCCTTGTGGGGCCACATCTCCTTGGCTAAGCCCTGGCCACTGGCAGAGGAAAGGTTGACACATCCTTGCCCCACCAGCTGATCCCATGGCTCCTGGAGGAGCTACTCGGGGTCTGCCCGGCGGGGTTTGATGTCACGGGTCTTCATGTAGGAGAGCAGCTGCTCGGGGATCTCAGCCAGCACATCCTTGGCCAGGCGGGCCATGCTCAGCACCTGGTTGCCGGAGTCATCCACGTAATCCCGAAATGGCACAAACTTTGAAGGCGAGAAGTTTGCAGCCCAGTTAGAAACAACCCTGTTGCTGTGGGGGATCAGTGAGGGGGGCTGAACATCTCTCACCCATGGGGGGCTGGGCTCAGTGCCAGTGTTACCTGTACAATGTCCCTCTCGGCGAACCGTCCCCGGGAAGACAACCGCACCTCGTCACCGTCCAGCTCCTCCATGGCTGGGGGTGACAGCTGGTGTCACCGAGCCTCGGTGGGGTGAACACCAGGGATGGAAACACCATCCCTTTGGATGCCTTTGGAGTCCCAGAGGAAGGGACAATGCCTCCATTTCCCTTCCATGGTGTCCCCAAGTCCCAACTCACCCTCAAACTCAGCCGGACCCACTCCCACGATGATGATGGACATGGGCAAGGCAGAAGCCTGTGAAGCAGAGGCAGGATGTCAGCTGGAGTAGTGCCCAATGTGGGGTGAACTCACAAGAACGATGGTGCACTTACGGTGACAATGGCCTCCTTGGTCTGCAGCATGTCGGAGATGACACCGTCAGTGATGATGAGGAGGACGTGGTACTGCGAGCCATCAGTCACCTGGGCAGCTGTCCTATGGGGACAAGGGATGGGGTCCCTCCAGCACCCCACTAGTGTGGGGCAACTGTCCCTGCTGTGGGACTGACGGCATTTGGGGATGGCAAAGGGGAGAGTCCCCTGGTGCTCACCCTGCCACCTGGTTGATGACGGGGGCAAAGTTGGTAGGACCGTAGAGCTGGACGGTGCGCAGGCTCTGGAGGTAGGACTCCAGCACACCCTCGATGCCACAGCAGCTGGGGTTCTCTGCATTGTTGTTCTGGGGGACAGGGATGGGCACTTGGAGGGGAACTATGGCTCCCGATGTCCCCCAGGCTGTGGGATGCCGGGGCAGGATGTGGCCAGGGTTCTTCCCCTTCTTGCCAAAGTGCTGTGGGCACCCCACAGCCAGCCCTGCCCCACAGCCAGGAGGTCTGGGTTCACCGTCAGCCCTGCCCTGCAGGGAGGGCGCACCAGGGGGAACTGGTGGGAAATCTTGCCGTCGGGTGGGACTTTGGCACCGAAGCCATAGGCAGGGAAGAGCTTGTCACTGTCGTAGTCCTGGATGACCTCCCCCACTGCCTTCAGCGCCAGGGCGTAGGCGCTCAGCTGGTAGGGGCTCACGTAGTGCAGCGAGGTGGGCTGTGATGGCAACCCTGCAGCACAGTGCCTGTCACACCTGCCCCATGGCCAGCCCCACAGCGACGGGGACCCCCCAGACACCGGCTGCACTCACCGTTGGAGGCCGTGAAGTCGATGGCGACGGTGAAATTCAGCTGCGTCCTTGGAGGGGAGAGCGAGGGAGGCTGCCGGGCCCACGGCACGGGGATACCATCTTCCAGCCCCACAGTGTGGGTGTTCCCCTGCACGGGCCCATCGTCTGGGCCCCCCCCTTCCCCCGCCAGCACCCCACAGGCCAGTGCCACCGTCCTGCACCCCCTCCCCAGCCCCCCTTGTCACGCCCAGGCTGCACCTTCACTGTCACCACCATCCTTGCCCTGAGACCCTCACCCACGGGGGGCCTCAAGGATCCGGGGGGCTCCTGGCCCCCCACTCACCCGCCCCGGATGTAGTCAACGAAGGTGAACTCGGACTCGACAGAGAAGGAGAGCAGTGTCACCTGCGGGCACAGGTGGTCAGACCCATCTGCCCTTGACCCCGGCAGGCACAGCAGATGGAGCATCCCCAGCCCCCTGAAGACAGGAGCCCCAGGAATGCTCTGGCCCTACTCACAGTGCCAGAATTCACATATTTCTTCTTCTTGCATTTCTTCCGGGGATTCAGCACCTGCGGGCACAGGGGTGGGTCGGTCCCAGAGTGGGCTGTCCCCCGCCCCCACTCCCAACCCACAGTCCTACCTCATACACTGTGAACTGACTCTGTGCTCGAGACAGCTCCCGGTAGCTTGTGGCAAATTCCCCGATGAAGTCGTGGCTGTGGGAGGAATGCGGGGTTGGCATGGCCAGGCACCCCACCTGCACCCCACAGCATCCAAGTGTCCCCTGCCTCACCTCCCATCCCGGTCCCAGTCGTACACATCTATCTTCACCGTTCTGAAAGCAAAGGTGGGCAGCAGGTGAGCCGTCAGCCTGGCTGGCACAGCCCCTCTGCCCCCTCATTTGGGGACACCCAGACCCTCAGCCCAGCCCGCAGCAAGCACCCTGCCCGCCAGCTGCCAGCAGAGCTCCCCTGCCTGCCCGGCCTGCGGCTCTGCCGGGAGGGAAGTGGGAAATTTGGGTCATGGCAGGGGCTCTGAAGAGGAGAGGGATGATTTTATGTAATTTGGGTTGCAAAAGAGAAAAAAACCCATCAGTCGGGACCCAATTCTGAGCTGCCTGTCAATGCAACGGGGCAAAACCCACAAAGAACTGCTCATTCCCTGCTCTGGCCCCATGACTGTCCCTGACCCTGTTCCCATACCGGTCGTAGTCGCCGTTGCAGAGGGCACGCACGGGGATGGTGAAGGGCTGCCACACTGGGTTGAGTGTGTTCTTCACCACCTCTGTCTTATGGCAGATGGTGAAGCTGTGGGGACAGGGCAGGGTTGAGGCACACCTACTGGTGACACCAGCACCCTGCCCACCCTTCCAGGCCCCTGTGCTCACGTGCCATCCTCGTTGCTGCGGTAGAAGACGAGGAAGGGGTCAGATTTTCCAAAGAAGTCCTTCTTGTCCAGCTTGTTAGCACACAGCTGCATTGTGATGATGTCCTGGGGACAGGGACTGTCACTGCCAGCCACCTTCTCACCCCAGTCACCAGCAGCTGCCTATGCTGAGGGGCCATGCAGCCCCCTCCTCACCAGGACACTCACCCGGCAGTTGCTCAGCTCCTCAGCCAGCAGCAGGATGGTCCCACATCGCTTCCCAGGGACCCCCCTGGGGACAGAGGCACCCCATCAGCTTGGGGACAAGGAGGACAGGCCAGGGGAAAGAGATGGGGTCAGGGTTGAGGCTTATGTCTCACAGCTGGTGCTTGTCAGTGTTACCAGAGTCCCCAGAGTGCAGGATGTTCAGGGAGGGGTCTCAGGGGACAGGTAGTGGGCACACAGTGTGGCATCCACTCCTCACCCCACCACAGGGTGTGACTCACGTGAGGGGTCTCTCCAGGCGTCCCCGCTGGGCCCCAATCACCTCCCCCAGTGCCACGAATGCCTGCCCCAGGAAGTCCTGTACCCCAAACACAGCACTGTGAGACCCCACAGAGTTTTGTCACAGTCCCTCACCACCCACATTCACCCCTCACCCTTCCAACTGATCCATGGGACCTGCCACCAGTTTGTCTCAGGGCCACCTCAAGTGTCCTGAATCCACTCTGTGCCCCAAGAGTCACCCCCCAGCCCAGGACTCATTGTGCAACCCCAGGACCACCCCAGGTGTCCACTCCCCATGTGCCTTGCACTCATTCTATGCTCCCAGGGCCAGTCTACAGCCCTGGACACATTGTGGACCTCTTAGGCCACCCTTCACCCATCCTGCCCTCCAAAAAACACTCCCATGGAGTGTCCTGGTCCCATCCTGCCCCATAAGGCACCCCCATGAGGGCTGGGTTCCCAGGGCAGAGCAGGTGCTGGTGCGTGGTGGGCACTTACCTTCTGCCAGTCCCCATGGAGCACGGAGAGATGGAAAATGGGTTAGAACCCTCCAAGGAGCACCTGTTCCCCCTGGGACAGCACCCACACAGGGCACAACCTCGGGGTGTCCCACCACACGTCCCTCCTGGCACAAGCTGTGCTCACCTGCTTTAAGGCAGAGCAGCTCTTGGAGTCCACGTTGTAGCTGGTGTGGGAGAGCAGAGCCCTGAGCTGGTGACTGCGGGGGTGCCCCAGCACACAGCCCTGCTTCCCCACCCATCTGGGCTTTTTGCCACTGTATCCTTATTTATTATCCTTATTTATTTTCCTTACTTATTATCCTTATTTATCACTCGGTGATAAATGACTCGGTGCTTTATTACAGCTTGAGTGGAGCCGAGCCCTTTACCAGCCACCCTACTCACACATCAAAGCGGAGGTTTTGCTTCTCCTCAAAGTAGTAGTCGAGGACGAACTTGCGGACGAAGTCGGGGTTCAGGGTGTTGTCGATCACCTCAGTGCGCCCAAACTGCAGGGAGAGGGGTGAGCATGGCCCCCCCCCCAGGACCCCTCCCCATCGCAGCTGCCTCGGCGCTAATCCCGGTGGGGGATTAGCGCTGCTGGCGGGGCTGGATCATTAGCGTGGACGAGGAGGGATCATAAACATGGGCACGGGTGGCCATATGGGCTTGTTTAACCCAGCCGGGGATTAGCCAGGAGTGGGGCCATGCTCACCTCCTTCCACTCGCTGCTCCCTGAGCCCTGCACGAAAAGGACCACCACTGCGGAGAGAGGAGCAGAGCCGGGCTGCCGTGCCGTGTCTGTGCCATGCCATGCGCCCTGCTCAACCCTGCCACTCACCTGGGTCAGACTTGGAGAAGGTGTCCATGTCCAGCAGGTTCCTGGGGGAACAGAACCAGGTGTGAGCCACCCTGAGTGCCACCTACCCGTCCCCATGTCCAACCCCCGATCATGGGCCAGCACAATGCCAGAAGGCCGTGCTGGCAACCGTGGCTAAGAGCCCCGGCACTCCAGGGAGACACGCTGGCTCCCACCGCAAGGTTCGGCGGGACAGGGGGGCGAGCGGCGAGCAGTGTCTCCAGCGCTGATGATGATTGAACATGACAGGGAACCCATTTACAGGATGAAACCTTCGCTGGTGCCGCCGGCGCCGGCTGAGTGCCCGCCGCGCCCCGGCAGCAGGAGCGTGGCTAATGGCGGGGTGCAGAAGTAGAAGAAAGGAGGCACTTGGAGCAGGGGCCGGGCGGCCGGAGGGCACCCCCCGACACAGCTACCGGCAGAGCGATTGATCGTCGTCCTGTGCACGGTGTGACGCCGGAAAGTGCCGGGGGCTGCGACCGGCTCTGCTGGGATACTTCCCGCACCCCCGAGGTGCCAGCACAGGGTGGGGGCACGGCCAGGGACTGCGGGCTAAAACAGCTCCCCTGGCCCCAGCGCCCAGGAGATCCCACCCTGTACAGGGCTGAGCCGTGGGGCTGCGAAGCCGAAGCCTGCCTCTGCCCTGGACTATCTCCAGGTGTGATTCCCTGGTTCCTGCTCGGAGCTGCCCGGTCCCTCGGCCCTGCAGCCCCTCTGCCTGCTGTCCGTGGGGCTGGCAGCGGGGACTGGGGCTCAGCCGCAGGGAGAGGGTACGGCAGCCCCTCGCCCAGCCCAAAGTTTGCAGGATGTGCTAGAAGTGGCCACCCAGGCAGGGAGCTCTGTGCCACAGGAGCCGCCCAGGAGGCTGCTGGTGCCGATCCCTGCGGGCGGGACCCCCGGCCGCGAGCAGCGGTGCCTCCAGCTATATTTAGCCGCCGGCAGATCGGCTCAGCCACGGCCGCTTGCCCCGCGGACCCCGACCAGGAGCCGGGGTACCGAGCAGCCCCTCTCCCGCAGCCCCCGTCCCGCCATCGCCAAGGCTGCCCGGCTCCTGGTTCCGTCTCCTTGCACCGGGCTCGCCGAGCCGGGCAGCCGCCCGCTGCCACCGCTGGCACCCCGCGCCCCGCCAGCATCACCCACGTCCTACAAACATCCCCCCGAGCGGGGCCGTTCCTGCTCCGGGTGAGGGCAGGGGCTCCTCCACACAGCCGTGCCCGGTGCCAGCATCCACTGGGACCCCCGCAAAGGGGATAGGATTTGTCCCCATGTGTGGCAGCAGGGCAGAGGAGCGCTGGGCACACACCGTGGCACCCAGAGCTACCCGGGGAGCGAGCAGGACCCGCAGCCCACAGCCCCGGAGCCAGGGGCTGACCGGCGGGAAGCGGGACGCGGCGAGCAGCCACACAGCACATCCCGTTGCGTTTCGCACCCATCCCTGTCCAGAGACCAGTCACCGCCCGCCCGCTCCCCGGCCCCGCTCCCGGCTCACCGGCAGGACACGGTGAGCTCCACCTTGGTACCCGGCACGCTGCCGGTCGCCGGCTCCAGAGCTCCCGGAGCCGCCATCCCCGCCCGGGCGCCGCCGATGCTCCGCGCCGCCTCCTCCCGCGCCGCCGAGAAGGCGCGCCCGGGGGCGGGTACGGCACGGGCACGGCACGGCTCGGCTCGGGCACGGCACAGACACGGGCACGGCTCGGCTCGGGCACGGCTCCGGAGAGGAACGGCACGGGCACGAGGCGGCTCGGCACAGGCAAAGCACATCTTGGGCACGACAGCCCTCTCCCGCCGGCACCGCCCCCTCGGCCACCGGGGGCGGCTCAGACACAACTCCCGGCCCGGCTCCCCCGGGAGCTCCCGCCCGGGGCTGCAGCCTCCCCACTCCGAGGCGGAGGGTCTCAGCCTCCATCCCACCCTCCCGGTCCCGGCTCGGCGTTATTTTGGTGCCGCCGCTCCCGGGGCGTGGGCCGGGCTATTTAGAGTGAGCAGCGCCCCCGGCAGAGCGGCTCCCCCCACGCCGCCCCCCACCCGGCCTTGCCGCCCGCTGCCCCCAGCCCAGAGAGGAGGCAGGAAAGGGCACAGCTCTGGTCATTTACTGCAGAGACTCGCCGAAGCCCCTGCACCTCCCCAGCCCCAGGCGGGGGGGCCGGCGGCAGGCACTGGGTGCAGCAGGTGCCCGCACCGAGAAGGGGGTCCCAGGACTCTGTGGGAGGACTCGCCAGTCCCGGTTTTCCAGGCAGTGGTCGGGGAACGCCGTGTTCAGAGGGTGCTGCTGCCTCTCAGTCCCACGCCCCTTGCAAACTGCTCGAGGAGGCCACCGATGGCCCCTGAGGGGCTGGGGGGCACGGCCTTCAGGCCGATGGTCCGGCTGTAGCTGGCCAGAAAGGCGGAACGCACTTCTTCCAGCCGGGACTCGCGGTCCAGCCTAGGAGAGAGAAGGGGAGGTCAGTGATTGCAGCCATCCCTCCCCCCTTCCCAGCTCTTACTCCTGACATAGGGCTGGCAGCAGGGCTGGGTCTCTATCCACAGTGCCAGCAGGTCTGTGGTGCTCAACTGGCTGCCGTGGCCGAGGCTGTGCCAGCCCCAAAAAGCTCCATCTACAGCAGCTGGTCCCACTGCTCCTTCATCCAAGCCAAGGAGTTGCTCACAGCCTCAGCCTCCTGCTCCCCCCGGGTCTCCTCCTTCACACACACCCCCTCCCCAGTTTCTCCCACCACCATGGTGCTCACAAGGCCGCAGTTCGTACACACTTGCTGCTTTGGCCAAGTGGGTGGTGACGTCAGCCCCTGAGCCAGCTCCCCTCCTTGCACAGTGTTCCCAGATGGAGCCTGTCCACATGTGCCATGCCTGGACAGTTGCTTCCAACCTCCTCGCAACCATTTCTCACTGCCACCAGCCTCAGTCTCTCATGCTTGTTCCAGCACAGACAGCTTTGGGGAAGGGGGGGCCGAGAGGGAGCAGACAAGGTGACAAAAGCCCCAAGGAATGCTCCAGCCATAGGAAGAGGAGACCTGAGTGGCGCTTTACTTCTGCTCCCCAGCACGGCTGCTCTTAGCAAGCAGGAGCAGAGTAGGGCATGGCTTCCCACGGGACCTGCTCTCCTCTCCAGCTGATCCACACACCTGGTTAGGGGTAGGGGGAAGACAGCAGAGGGAAGACAAAATTTCAGCTGAGGGAGCAGGGGAAAGCAAGGCTGGGGCTCAGAGGCAGCTATTCAAGCGCTCTGGCCTAAAACAGTCCTTGCTGTGGTGCCTCTGCGACATGCCAGTGGTTCCCAGAGAGATTAAGACATTCCTCAAAGGTCACTCCAAGGGCACAGTACGAACCTTCCCCATAAAAAATTCTCTTTAATCTCTCCAGCGCCTGGGCTGGCTATAAATTGGCACAGCTCATCTGAATGGAAGTGTTAACCACCCACAGCCAACAGCTTCGGTCCGGAAACAGCAGCAAGAGGATATGGTGGGAGGCCTATAAACAGCAAGCAAAGCTGAGGCAGCCAACCAGGCCGCTGTTTACTGTGTCTGATAATAAAGAGAAGCCAGAGGGCAAAAAAAAAGGCAACAACATATCTAAACACATTAAAAAGATGCTTTTTGGCAACCTAATTAGGACGTGGAACTTGAAAACCTGCTAGCATTAAAAATAAGCTCCATGAAGGCAGGACTTACTTGCACCAGAGTGCAGTGATCTTAGATGTCACGCGCAGAGGTAAGCGAGGGTGTGCAGCAGTTAGGTCCCGTGGCTTGTGGCTCTCACACTTCTTTACAGGGCACATTTTGTGTTTGGATTTTTGGGTTTCTTTCAAGCAGTGACACACTCCAAGGCACTGGGTCAAGCAGCTGGCCACTGCTCCACACCAAACCCTGCAGACCCGGCTGCACCGTGTCACCCCGAGCAGTTCCCTGCGGAGGCAGGTTGCGCTTCCCTGCCAAATCCACGGCACTCTGCCCCGCTACACTTCCTACAGCCTGCCCGCTCGCCTGCAGCTTGGGGTGCAGCATGAGAGGAGGCTGTCAAAGCCCCAGCTCGAAGTAAGCCCTGACAAGCCCCACACAAGCACAAGAAGTAGGCTGTGAAAAGCGTACCTTCATCGAGCTGCTGCCAGTGGAGATGCAAAGTGGGAACTTAAATGGAATTTTTAAAAAAATCAACTGTGCCAGGCTGAGAAAAAATGGGATAAAACCACAATGGGGTCCTGAGCAAACAGGGCTGATGCAGAGCAGAAGGAGGGTGCAGGCGTCAGGGCAAGCTCAACACAACATCCCTGGGAACTACTCATCCTTTCCACACGGTGGCTGGTTCCAGCACCCGTGGTTGAGTGGTCCCCAGACCCCAAGCACCCCACAGCAGAAGCACCACCCCTGTTCCCCTCCCTTTGGACCTGCTTCCCTGAGCAGCCACCCTCCAAAGTGCGTGAGCCTAAGGCCTCTCAACTTTGATCCATGTTTCTCTACCAAATTCCCTACTCTGACGTTGGATCCAACTCCAAGGGCAGCAACAACTTGCTGGTGTTCAGCAGCCAAGCACAGCCAGGTTTGCAGCATAGTAAAGTAGTCACTATTTAGATGCCTTCTGCTCCCTCGCCCATCCCAAAACAACTGCAGGAGCAGCTCAGCATGTCCTCAGGAAAGGAGGAGCAGAAATCCCAGCCAGGCAATGTCCGACATCTCTTGTGATTTTTTGATCTGTCAATTCATGGGTCTTGTAGCTTCACCGTAACTTGAGGGCAGCTGCTCTGCTCTGTTCAGCAGCACAGCACGCAGCCCCATGAGACAGCAAGCCAGGGCAGCCAGCCTGTCTCACAGGAGATGTTGGGTTTCACGTCTCTTGCCCTCTGCCTCCAAAGCACATATGCAGATCTCGGTCAGGGACCGAGCGTCTGGCAGCACAGCTCTTGCACTGCTTGCTAGCAGCAGCCCCTGGTCTGCCATTCCAGCTTCTTGATGGAGAGTTTGCAGCCTGAAGGCACAAGCCAAAGTTCTCCTCTAATGGCAATTAAAGCACATCTCCAGTCTTTCAAGCATCCAGAGGTGACTTTCTATTTGGGGAGGAACATTTGCCTCCCAGCCATTTTACGTGGCAGGATGTGGCAGGATGCAGGGTCTCTGTGGCTCTGCACTGGCCAGATGTAGCACCTGCAAATGATGCTGCACAAGGCCAGACAAAACCAGGATTACAGAAGGAAAGCCCTTCTCTTACAGAAGCAAGGATCTGACTCCAGTGGGGAAATGTAGGTGAGCAAAATCCAAAAAGCAAGAAAATCTGGGTTACCAGTCCTGTCCTGACAAGCATGCATCCTCGAATGCGCACTATCATGCCCAAATTCAGCATCTTCGGGGAAGAGAGAAAAGCCTCTTCTTCCTACAGAAAGCAAAGTGCTCCCCCATCATTAGGCAGAGAAAGTGACAGCTTCTTTCCGTGTTCAGCATAAGTAAAGAGTGCTCAGGGACTGAGTTTGCGGATGGAAAACATCAAGGCAGAGAAGACGGAACAGTTTGTTATGAGCTCCCAGGCTTCCCTGAAAGTGCCAGGGTGATAAAGTTCCAGTGCTCGCAGCCAGCCAAGGGACCCAAGGAGAGATCCTGCATTTGAGACACTTACAGGCAAGTGCTAGGGAACTCATCCGGGAAGCTGCAAGGGAGAGAGGCGTCTGCGCTCAGGATTGCCTGCTCCCGAATACTGCCACACCCTGTCACCATCTGCCAGCTGCCAAAGTCTGTGGAAACGGAAGATCCGGGCAGAGAATGGTCCGCTGATCTGGGGCAGAGAGAGAGGGAGACGGCGCGATCAGTCAGGTCATCAGCCACATGCCTCTCACGGGCGCTGGTGCCAGGGACCTGCCGGGCGGACGGCCAGCAGCGCCTGTGCCAGCAGCGTTGACACTCGGGGCCCAGGGTGCAACAAGCAGCTCTGGCTGGGCCCCAGGCCAAGCCTTTCCTTTGAAAGCGAGGGCAGAGCCAAGCTGGCTGGGGCCGACAAAGCAGCAGGAGCACACCGGGAGCCGGACAGGAGGCAGCCAGCAAGAAGCAGATGGCCATGCAGAACTGAGAAACCTGTTAGTGAGATGCAACAGCACATCTTGCCCTGAATGTGGATGTTGTGCTGTACAAGGCGCATTCCCCTGTTGCTTGTTAGCACATCCCAGCGTAGAACAGTGAATGAAGGTTGTGACTTGGTTAGTGCTGAGAAAGACTTAGAGATCCTCGTACCAGCAGCAGTTACAAAGCAGATCACTCTTGAGGCATTCCCACCAAATCTTAACAGAGCAACGCTCAAGACACCCCCAGGGCACCTCCCTCCAGCCCCTGAACTTTTTATTCTTGTGTTAGAAGGACGGACTGTGCCGGAAACCAGGTGACAAAACATCCTTAAGATAGGATAAACAGCCAAGGGAGGATAATTGTTTGATGTACGCAACCTCCCACCAGGAAAGAAGGAAGCATGAAACATGGTAAGTAAATTCGAGGCGTCCCTCCAAAATCTTGGAGAAGAGGGCACAGTCACTTGAGACAAACCCAGAGCTCTTGGCCTCCAAGGGAGCAAGCAATTACTGTGCCTTGCTGCACAGCAGAGTGTACATAGCTGGAAGCACAGCCTGTGGCAGAGCTGCTCAATTACACACTACCAAGATCTTCTGGATAATTTATCTGAGTTCTGCTGGGCAGAGAGCAGTGCACCAGCTCCAGCTCTGCTGGGCCAGGTACTTGCACGCTGTCTTCACAGCTAAGAATAGCAGTGGCGCACTGCAGCTGCTCCCCAAGGGACCAGGAGAACAGCCAGGAAGACAGGACCTCCCACAGCAAGAAGGACCTGAGCAAGACTGGAAGGCAATGGTGGGAAGAGATGCACAGCAGGAAACCTATTTGCAACCCCGATCTAATTCCAGGCCTGCCATTTAACTGGTCTGATCAATACAGCCAAGTTTGAGCAGTCTGAAACACGGTCCTAAGCTGGCTGTGCAAGCAGAGAAGGGGAGTCACACAGCTGCATGTCAGCTTCCCATCACAGCTGCAGTCTGGGGGTAACACCTGTGTCTGGCAGCTGAAGCTCTGGAAGGGCATCACAGCAGAAATCAGGAAGGGCAGAGCTTCACCTGTTCTTGTTCTTTGGCTGCTCAGTGAACCAAGGAGTGAGGGTCAGAGTACTGGGAGAACCCCTTCTTGCAAAAAGGTGTCTTTCCTGGGTACATAATGCCAAAGTAAGAGTGAGGGCACTTCACTGAAAGCAAAAGTGCAGCATACACTCTTAGGAAGACCTTGTGAAGATCAGACAGGGATAACATTCCCTGGAAAGAAAGGAATTTGTAAGGGAAGGGGAGCAGCTCTTCAGTGACATCTACACCTCTTCCTGCCTTTGGAAGATAAAGTGGAGGAAGTCAGTGAGAAGGAGAGCAGGCAGAGCATTTGGGCCAAGAGCATGGTGCCATGCTGGGAACAGTGCAGGAAGCCAGGGAGAAGCATGGAGGAATACTGCTTCAGTGCAGAGGGAAGGGGAGGATGTCACCTCCCTGAGAGTACAGCACAGCCAGACAAGAAAAATGAGGATGTCATATGCAGTGACAAGAAATTGAGCTAAAGCAGTGAAGAGTCCAAAGGCAATGGGCTCAGGCTGAAAGCAGGCAAGGACAGGATTCTGCTAGAAAACTAATGAGTGCTGAACAGAGGATAGGTTTGTAGCCAGGCAGAAACAAAGGTTCTGGAGGGAGTGAGTCTGAATGGCAGAGGAGGGCCTGGGCTGCACCAGGACCTCCAGATGAAGGTGAAAAGAACTGAGCAGAGCTCTGCAGCTCTTGCAAAGGAGAATAGTTTCCAGAGCCTGCCCAGGAGACTGTGCATACATGGGAAGTCATGATCCAGGGCACCAGGGACAGTAAAAGTGTCCCTCTGCCCAATATCAACAACCACACCAGTCAGGTAACTCTGTGCTAAAGAAGGTGAACAGAAAATTGTTTCCTGGTTTGGGTGTGTGGTCTTAGCCTCCAGCTGCTGGTCACCCTCCATGGTTGTCAGCTAAGATTAGACTGATCTTACACCACATCTTGGAGGTAGATCAAGTCATCTTTTGAATCCTGTCTTGAACAGGCTGATAAAAGCATCATGTACCTCCTACAAGACTGACTCTCAGTGACTCTCTAGCCCTCCAGCCCTGGCTGGGGTCCCTAACCCTGTCAAGCAGCTGTGCAAGCTTAGTAAGGTTACATCTGACCTAACAACACTGGGGTCTAGGAGTTCAAGGCAGTCAATTCCTTGTCTTGCTTCCAGGCAGCAGAATAAACACTTGTCAATTAACTGAATACACTGATTGACTCTGCAATGAGTCTAGGTCACCTCCCTCCCAGCACAGAGATCTGAGCCTAGCCAGCAGAGCTAAGATATCGTGGCAGACTTTCCCCTTTATTCCCAAAGTCTTCTCCAGGGAGGCTCCTGAGGAAGTGTCACAACCAACAAACATCTCGAACAGCCCTGAGAGACAGGAGAGACCAAGGCTGAGAAGGCAGAGCATGGGAAATCTTGTGTTTGCACTGCAAGGGCAGCAGAGCTTCTTAAAAGCTGAGCTTGGCCTGAGACCAAGACCAGATCTCTGGGGTGACTGCACCCCAGTCAGTGCTAGAGATGAAAGTCTTCCTGTTATTTCTACCCTGAAGGCTCCTTGGAAAGTCTCACTGCAGAGGCTTTTGGAGCAAACTGGAGCTGCTGGGACACCAGGACCAGACCCCAGGTCTGTAAGAACAACATGTGTGCAACATTTGACAGCCATGGCAGAGGCTGGCTAGCTGTGAGGGCAGCACTGAGGCTCTGGGGAAGCAGCAGGACAATGACAGCAAAGCTGACATGGATGTCAGGAGGAGATGAGATACAGCATGTCTTCAAGTCACTGTCTCTGCCACAGACATCTAATGGCAGACAGAAAAAGAATCAAAGTGAGCTTCACACACCCACCTCTTCAGGTCCATGAGTGGGAAGAAACTCCCTCAAAAGTGCAAGATTAACAAAATTAAATTAGCAAAACAGACATGAGCTGCAAGCTGTTCCTTCACACAAGGAAGGACCTCTCGCAGGCCATAAACTGGCAGCTCCTAGCCTGGAATGGTTCCTTTTAATTAGGTCAGTGCTTCCCATGCAACATGCTGCACAAGGCAGAGCATTTCAGAGCACATGGACGCTCGCCTGCCAGAGGAGAGGCAACACTGGAGGCAGAGCAACATTCAGGGATCCTTCTCTTTCTTAATACGTCACTGAGATGGGTGCCAACAGCAAGGCTCCCATCCTGCCCCGTGCTGCCCCCGCTCACCTGATGTATTTCTACACACCTAGGACTATTTGGGAAGCAGCTCATTTGCCAGCATATGTTGTGTGCCTCAAACCGAAGCGTTAAGAAGGTTCTGTACGCGCAGGCAGACTGTGGCAACCTGGAGTAAAGGGCAGCCTTTCCCACCTTTGCGTGGGAAATTCTGGCAAGGAGTATGGCTCTCTGCCAAGTACTGAGAGCCCTGGCTGGATCCCAAGCAGTTATCTACAGGCTGATAGTGCCCGAGCAGCCCGTCCTCTGCGAGCACAACCATTTCTGACTGCAGAACGTCATGTGCCAGCCGGCAAGCCCATTTTGTGATGCAGTCGTGCAATAATTACAGAAAACATTCCTGTAAACAATTCCTCTCCTGCTGTGGTTACTATCCCAACCTGTCACATCACAGATAAACCTTCTGAGCAAGGTGGCTGTAAGGAACAAGACATGTAGTCTTCTCACTAACAAAACACCCAAAGTCAAGGGGCAGCAGCTTCTCTGTCTCGCTCTGTTCTCACTGGACTTCCAGACCCACAGGTGAGCCATCTGCAGACCTTAAATAAAATAAGGGAGTTCTCTGTGGCTGTTGGTCAAAGCAGATCCTCTGCAATTTAACTCCTGCAAATCTTGACTCTCCAGATCAAAGGACTTTGGGTTTTGTTTAATTGACTTAGCAAAAGCACATTCAACCAAAGATTATCCAGCTGCTAATCCACATTAGTGCCATGTACGCACACGCTAAATCCCTGACACAGATACAGATTTTTTCTGCAGTGTCATGGGACACTCAGACTGTGTCAAATGCAAACATAGGACATGGTTTGCAAGCTGTTACCCCCTCGGGTTTGATTAAAGACAAGCTGTCTGCCATACTTGGAGCTCTCTGTCTGTAGAACTAGCAGCATCTTGTCCTACTCTGCAAATAGTCTGCACAGTATCTTCCTGCATGTTTGTCCTCAGCAGATGTGATCTTACCATAACATTGGAAAAAGCCAGAAAGACTGTCAGGAATTTGTCTTTGTATTGCTTTGCCTAACAAGAACCATCCTGGGATTTAAAGGTACCCATGACCTCTGGATCAGAGAAGAATGCACAAGATGGGCTGGTGAGGTGACAGCAGCAGCAGCCTGCTAACTGTGAGGCCATCCTGGTCAGGAGTGGGACTTGGCTCCCACTGTCGGATTGGACTTTCGTAAACACTTCTTTTAGGACAGCCTAGTTCCCCTCCCAGGCCCTACTCACCTGTCCTGCCTTCCTGTTCCCTCCAGAGCTCCCCTGCCTGCCAGCACCTGAACTGGGCTGTTGACCTGAACTACCTGAAGGCTGCCTGCTGGCATGTTACAAGCGACCATTTTAACCACTGCAGCAGCAGTTGAGAAAAGTGTTTTGTTGCTATGGCCACACAAACAGAGGATCAGGAAGTCAAGTACAGTAGTTTCTTCATCTTAAGAGCCTTGGGTGTTAAGTGCGAGCAGCACTGCAGGGATAAAGGTATTTTTGGCATCCTGATCAATCTTTGTGCTCCTGCTTTTTCATCTTAGTCCCACCATTTTTCAGGAGGTGAGGGACAGAATTTACCTCTTCTTTCCATCACAGATACACTCCTTCTCCACCCAAAATGGGACTCATTCTTTCCTTCAGGGTGGAAAATGATGACTGAAGGTACTGTGATATCCATTACCTGCATGGAGCTCACCAGACTAATTCAGACTAACATAGTCTAAGCAGGGAGACCAAAGCCAAGTGGAGTAAGAGTCTCTCTCTCTGGAGAAAACATAACCATGCTCATGCCCCAAAAGGTGTAACCTGTGTCAGTGTCTGACAAGGCAACCCTAACCCCTCCCATGGTGCTCTTCTGCCTCCTCTGTTTCTCCTCTTTGCTCTTGCAGAGCAGAGAGTGGCTGAAGCATCATAAACTGCTTCTTCCAGAGCACTGCTGCAAGCTTGCCACCAGCCCTGAACAGCCTGTCAGGCCTTGGGAATGGCATGAGACAGGAACTGCGGCACTACCATCGTGAACAAAGCAGCTCCCAAGATAAGCTGTTTTCTTTCCAGTTATTTTATTCTATTCCTGGGAGATTCACTTCATCTTACAGAGAATGTAGAAGTGGACCCCAGCAACAACTCAAACCCCTCCTTATCCCTGTCTTTCCCCGGGGAGAACAGTTAGCATCATTTATGAAAACCGTCAGACACTGGTTTTCCTCTGAAATCAAGAAACTAGTTAAGAAAGTCTCATAAATTTTCAATGCTTTACTTGTTTGTCATTTTATTTTCCATATGATGAGACAGCCCTAAAATTTGGCTGATGGCTGTTTCGGAATCACTAGAAAAAGACTCATCTGAAAACCTGCAGAGACTACACGGGCATTTGACGCTGTTAACAGCAACCTCTTATCTAAGAGCCTCTTTATTCCCTGTTGGCCTAAACACATGGTGTTTGCTCCACAGGCTCTGCTCTTTCTTCCCTAGCCTAGCTCACTGCTCGACTTTGCCCTATCGCAGCATCAGTCTCCGGAAGGGTGCCAGAATATCCTTTGTTATAGCATGAGATTAGGCTCAGGTCCAGGGTCCCCATTCCCCAGCTGCCCAGCAGGAACACACAGCCTTCCAGGTGGAATCCTTTGTGCCGGCGTGGCACTCGCAGCTTGCTCCCAACAGACTCCTACCTCTGCTTGCCACCAGCACCCAGAGTTTTTCCCAACCTGCAGTGTCAGGAGGGTTAGCAGGTGGAAGGAGGGACAGGTTAGATGCAGAGTGAGGTCTGCTTGGTTTGAAAAGCTTCCTTCCCCAAACACCACAGCCATTTCAAACCCCAGTGAGTACGTTGGAGAAAGTGCTGTGAGCTCCAAGCATGCAGGATGCAGAGATGCCAGAGCTCATGGAGTTGAGGCATGCGCTGAGGACAGGCAGAACAGACAGCTGGCTGTTACCGGCACAGCTCCTCGGTCCTCCAGGGGCTGAGGCAGGAGTGTCTGTATTTAATGGCCAGCAATCCAGACAAGGATAGAGAGGAACAGGCCTCCTGAGGCTTGTTTGTAGACACAAACACATGTGCTCCAGTGTTCCCAGAGCCACACAAGTGCAGCCCTGCACTCCCTTTATGAGACACTTATTTTGTTGAGAAATACTCTCTTCTGTCCCATCTCACCTGGATCTGGGCACTTCTAATGGGCTGCTTCCAATCCTCAGGAAGTTATCAGAATGGGTTGATGAGGAGGAGCTGGAGGACTTGACTTCAACCACCCCTGTGGAAGGCAGCCTGTCTTCAGACTGCTGTGCCCTGCTCCAGAGTACAGCCTGTGGTGATGATGCACAGCTTTTCCTCCTGTGGGATGGAAGACATGGGTGAGAAGCTGGCTTTTCTATGTACTCCAGCCAGGAAGCCTTTCTACCACAGGCTGGATTTTACCCCAGCAGCTAACAGCTACGGGCTCTTGTTCCCACTGGACCCGCCCTCCTCCCTCTCAAGGAACCATGATTCACCCCACTCAGTGAGGGGGGTACACTGAGCTCAGCCCATCTTAGCCCATTCTTTTCTAGATCACCATCCACGTGACCTGGAAATCAGAGATGGGAGAATGCACCAGCCCACACACACACAGCGATTGCTTTGTTTAGTCTAGCAGTAAAAATGCCTCGAGCAAGGGGCCTCCCAGCGGGGAAAGACCATTTCAATCTGCTCCAGCTCCACGGAGCGTATCGGCCCAGGTGGGCATTCGTGCGCACCGAGGGCGACAGGGACACACCACCAGGGTTGTTTTGCCTTTTAGCGATTCCCTTCAGGCACCACTGACCACACTTCTGGCCACGTGCGCAGAGCTGACAGTACTCCACACGTAGGTGCACTTCAGTCCTCTCCTTGCCTGTGCTGACAGCCCAGAACTGCTCTGGCTGCTTTCCTAGCCAGCACATTCAGACTTGGTCATGATTCACTGTTTGGTGCTGCGCTGGGCCTTAGCTCACAGTACCATCCAGCTACACGTCAAACACTAATGTGACTAATTCACATCAGTGCTACTTTGTGTTCAGCAGATTTTCTTTCTTACATCAGCTGTTTGTTTGTTTTCTTCCTGGAAGAGTCTCAAGAATATTTCTCTTTCCAAGAACACACTGAATTGGACAAAGACCTTCCTATGTACACAAGTGAAGAAGAAAAGCCTAAAGCAAATGAACCCAAGGAGAAAAGATGTTATTCTTCCTGAAACATGGAAAGGCATCTTGCAGCTTCGACTGAGATCTTGAGCACTGTCACCAAGTGCAGCTAAAGACAGGCTCATTGTACAGTGGAAAGTGCAATATCTTCCCTTCATTTCTTGAAGGGTGTCCACCCTCAAACATCACACCACAGCCTCTCTCAAGCTTTATTCATCTCATGTTATCATAGCTGCCAACATCTCTAAGCACAGCCTGATGAAACAGGTTTGTACAGCTAAAAATCAAATGTCTCTCCTTGCATAGAGACCTCGAGGGCACCTGTTTTCAGGGCAACTCAAGAAAGCACATCCCCTCCTCTCCCTGGCTCATGCTCTGCACAGCCCAGCTTGTCCAGCCCTGCATATTCTCCAGCCTGCACGACCACAACAGCCTGCAGCAGACATCCATGACCAGTCCCCTCACTGAGCACTCACGGCAACGTTCACAACCTTCCCCCTTCCCAAGCTCTTGCCCCACAGCAGCACAGCTCAAATCCCCCGTGGGGCAGCAGACACAACACAGCCTGATGTCTCCCACAGAAATGAATGCAAACCAGAGTTAGAAAACACATCACAAAATCAAGCCCTGATCCACATGAGTGCAACAGATCTCTTCCAGCACGCTCTGGCCACTTCACGTATTGTGAAAATCATGCTTAAGTCCTGTGCAGCAGAGTCGAGTCTGTATGTCCTGAGCACTCAGAGCAACATAAACGCTTCCGTTTCACTACCCTGCAGCCCTGAAAGTGGGAAGTTGTTCTCTACTTGCTGCAGTCACTTTGCTGTGGATAGGTAGGCCCTGTGTGTTAGAGGATGCTGTGCTCATCTGGCAAACATTTTGGGACTCCCCATCTCCATTTTGTGATTCTGCAGCAAGATTCTTCCTCTCTTCAGCACGTTAAATTACAGAATCATAATGTGCTTTAGAGAGGCTTCTGCCACTAGCATGGCTGCAGGCTCAGTCCCAGAGGACTTCAACTGCCTCCAGCACAACCCAGATTTAATTTAAAATAATTGCAATATAAAATAGTCTTCACATGTGCTAAGGGAGAGGAGAGAAAAATTAAACTGAGAGGGGCAACCCTACAGCAAGGTTCTGAAATCCCCAAACAGCACCAGAAACTCCAGAAGCAAGTAAAACACCTGTCCCAGAGCAGCAGAGTTGCCAGACACCTTCCCCACTTCCAGACAGCCACCAGCATCCCCAGGCAAGTTCTAGGTGACCCTTTATCAACAGGGAGCACTGAGAATTTCATATTCTCCCACAGAAGTACCTCTAAGCAGTGCTGCGGGCAGGAACCTGCTTTCAGCTCACACACCTCATGTTGTTAGAGGGGCTAAAGCTTGAAGGGGATTCTTGGCTACCCAGCCTACCTACCACTAACTGCAGACACTCCCCTTTCATAAACTGATTAAGCTTCATTTTAGGGCAGCTAAACTGTCTCCGCTTTTCCCTGGGGAAGCTGCTGACAAATGTAATTTTTCTGGTAGTTTGGAACCATCTTTCAAAAGTAGCAAAGTCCTTTCTGGATGAAGTTTTAACAGTGAAATTGGTGAAAATGAAGCAAAGCTGCTTTACTTTCATCAGTGGACAGAGAAGCATCCCTGCTGACAGCCTTTAACACGGTCTCTAATTTTTGGTGCAGAATCTCTGTAGTACAAGTTGCAGCAAAGCCTCTGACAGCCAAAATTCCTCCCTCCACTCTAAGAAACGCATGCAACAGAGAGCAGATTTGGAGGGCAAGACATTTCAGAAGTATCTTTTGTACTGTGCCCAGAGCCTGCTCCTTTTGCTTGGCAGCCCACCGAGCGGTTATATGCTCACCATGCTGCTTGAGCCTGTGCTCCTGCTGGCATCAGCTCCACTGCTTCGTAGGTGAAGCTCCCAGCTGCTCCAGGGGAACTCTCCATCCCCAGGGAGAAGTCACTGCTCAGACTTGTGGTGCTGCCTCGGTCTTTCTGCTCTAGAAAAAAAACCAAAACAGAGCTACCTGAAGGCCAGCTTGGTCTCACTTTCTCTCCCTTTAGGCAATCCACGTGCCCTTGGGGCTGTGTTCTCATGAGGCCCTAAGGGAAGCACACCCATTTAGGGGTGTTGGGAACCCAAGCCTTCAAGCAATCAACCATTGCCACCCTCAGGGGCACTGATGCTTGGCAGCAGCACTCACTGAGCATGCAGATCTCTTCCAGGGTGAAGCCAGGTGGCAAACTCTTCCTTCTGGGGAAGGAAAGACAAAGTTACCTCAGCTACACTTCAGGACTGCATGGAGGCTGCCAGGTCTCTGTCACACACAGCTGATCAGAGCAGTGGGGAATGAGATGTGCAGGGGCAGAGGGGATGGGCCAGTGTGCAGTATTTGACTTCCAACAGTCCCAACTCACACACCCTATGCTTTGAGAAGGTGGCAACAGGCAACCTGCACACAACATGCGCTTATTCAGAGCTTCCAGGGTGGGCTTTGTTTCCTTGTGCCCCTCCTGAAATAAGAAGGGGTTTATGCTGAGAAGTCTGTTAAAACCCAGCCACTCCTCTCCCCTCAGCAGTGCCTGATGGAGCTCACTGCACAGACTGCTCGAGCCAGAGCGCACATCTCTGGGCTCATCTGTGCTAAAGCAGCCACGGACAGTCATTAAGCAGAGCACATTTCAGCATGGACAGTTTTTCAGAGCACAACGTGGCACCTCACAAGCCTCGGCCCCATTTTGCAGCCTTAAGAGTGCAGAATAAATTAAAGAAAACTGGGCCAGGACACCAGGGCTTCTATCTCCCCAAAGAAACAGCACTAACAAGCTCCCTGGCTCTGTAGCCCATGCAGCAGCAAGCACAGGCTCCTTACCTCTGTGACTTCAGAGCAGAGAACTCCTCAGAGGTGATGTGCTTCAGAAAATTGAAGCAGAAAAAGAAAATCTGAGCAAAGGGAGAGAGAAGAGCGGTTCAGAAATGAACCCCAGGCTCCATGCAGCCTCTTATCTTGGTGGGGAGGTGCTGGCAGGAAGGAGATAGCAAAAAATCTGCAGCTACCAGCCTCCGATGTGCCAAGGGCTGACACCATCCCATCCTGGGCCTTCTCTTCCGTGTTAAGCTGACTCTCTGCTCCCTGCCACGGGGAGGCCCAGAAAGGAAGGTGTGTACAAGTCATCTCCTTATCAGTGCCTTGCACACATGCCACAAAGCACATGGCAGGTACTTATGCCATCCCTGCAGAATGGGAAAGAGATGGCCTCCAGCAACTGCTTATACACCCAGGCAAGCAGCAAACCCAGCAGGACTTGCAGGGTTGGAGCTCCATGCTCCCCGGTTGGCACCACAGCTGTGCCACATCTGGAAGCACGAGGTACCTGCAGCGCCTGTGGCCCCAACCTTGTGCCCTGCCATGCTCCAGTCTGCTCTGCATCACTCACCCTGCTGTGCCTCAGCCACCCCTGCACTGAGCCGTGCAGAGCTGTGCCCTTCTCCTGGGAGAAATGGGGAGCAGGGAGTGCTACAGGCAGCCAGACATCCCCTCTCCTGCTGCAGCTACTGACTCCACCCATGGTCAAGCAGGCACCAGAGCAGAGCTGCCAGTCTTGAGCCAGCAGAACTCCAGGAAAGGAATGAATGGGAGGAATGATACTAATCTAGGGCCCCTGAAAGATGGAAAATAGGCCAGGGTCTTGGCTCTCTCGTTCGAAGGAAGGGGATTCCCTGGTGAGGTGAGAGTTTGAGGAGCAGGGGATTAGCAGCAGGATTAGACACTCCCCATCTCTTGATCTCTGTCCAAAAACGATACTGCACTATACTGCAACCACAGTCAGAACAATCTTTTTTTGCTGTTAGACAGTAAAAGATTTGAAGAGAATTAGTTCAGCTAATCTTAACTGCCTCCCAGACCCATCTGTGCACCCAAAGACACACCCCACCAAATACCTACACTGGAACCACCACAAGCTGCTCCATGAGCCCATGATGACATGCCAGCCACATGCAGCTACAGCACCCAGGCAGGAGGGCTGGCACTCAGGACAAGCACACAAGGCTATCCAAGCTCCCAAGAGTCACACACCTTAAGCATCCTTCTCATTGCTGAGCTGAACAGCAAGTCCTAGCACCCTTTCACCTGGGGCCTGAACAGTAATGGCACAGCAGGGAAACTGGCAGGACTGACACCTCCAACAGAAGTGTAGCCTGAGAGAAAAGCAGCCCCACACCTTATGCACCAGAAAGTGATGGGGCAAGGCTCCTACCTCGTATCTCCAGCACCTGAACAATCTTTTTAAAGCCCAAACACTGATATTACTAGAGGCAGGGAGTGAATGGTGCTACCGTAAACAAGTATCCTGAGAACACAAAGCAGTGCTCAGTCACTGCCCCAGATGGGATACTCACCTCTTCTCCTTTACTGAGTCGATCAACTAACATGTGCCTGGAAAGAGAGCAAGGGAAGCTCAGTCTCACACCAGAATCAGCAGAAGTACAACCTGCCAAGGATGGCCTGACACCTCAGGTAAAAAAAAGGCATCAGCCCTTCTTGTCCCAGTTCACAGGGAAATGCCCAAACATCCACCTTTGGTTGCGAACAAACACCAAAGAGGATCTCTGAAGGCCTCTCCCCTGCTGTGCAGGGACGCACACGTGAGAAAAACTGATCATGCCTACCCAAAGAGAAACCAGTCATAGGCCACTGTCAGGTAGAGAATCTCAGATGGTTCCAGGGACGTGTGGATCAACCCATCCTGCAAAGCAAACAAGAACAGCCTTCAGGCAGCAGCAGGACTGGATCTGATGACCACTGTCATGGTGATCCAAGATGCCCAGCTTCCTCCACTAGCCTGTGATAGCATGTCTGAAGCAACATTAGGAACACTAACTGCTCCACCACCACTTCCTGGTGACAGTCACTCATTCTCCAAGCAATCACCCCCAGAAACAGAGGAGGTCAGCCAGGTACTCACAGCCCACAAGGAGAGGCGCAGTAAGGAGATGAAGAGAGGAGTTCGATCCCAGCCGGATATACAGTGCACCAGGAGCCCGCTGTCATCTGTTCCACACGGGGGAAGAAAGGAGAAAAGAAAAAAAAAGGATGTTGCAATGAGAGCAATGTCTTTTTTATGGCAAATGTGTAGAGACAAGTTCCCCTCCGTCCCCACAGCCCAGGCTCAAGAGCAGAGCTCAGCCACCAAGCCAGAACATTCTGTCTTGAATACGGCAGCCAACAAATTGCTCAGAGTGTCCTGGGTTATCAGCAGCACCAGCTGATGTGCTGTCCTGGTCCTGACAGCTGCTCAGGACACGAAGTCATTAGTGTAATTCAGGTCGGTTTCTATCTATGACAAACTTTCCCCAGTACAAAAGGACCAGAAAAGTAAGACCAATGCTACAAGCACACCTTCTCCTCAAGTAATGAACTTGACTACATTACCAACGGACATCACTTTGCTACCCAGAACATACATCTACCAAGTTGCAGCCCAATATCATAATCTACCCCCACATCAGCACTGGAGGGAATGGGAATGGGATGCCACATGGGGTAACAGACACTCTTCAAAAAGTTGGGGTGGTTGCGATGAAAGAGAGAGGAAGGGGCACTTGAAAAGGCAACAAATGAGACCCTGTGCTGGGGGGACAAAACACAGGTGTCCAGCAAAACAAGAGCAAGAGTCAACAAGCAGAGGAAACAAATGTTTCTTCTCTTCAGGTTTAAAGTAGTAAAACATTAGGTTAAGTTTTCAGAGTTCCCTTCGTGCATGGGAGGAGAGAGTTTTTAAGGAATCAACAAGTCCCTCTCTAAGAGGGGAGCTGGACCTGAGATGGTAGGACCATCACCCCATTCTGAAGGGAGAGAAGCTCTCTATAGAGTGACTCTTCTGTATTTGGGAGCTGATCCACAGTGGCACTAACACCAACAGCTGTTCTTCCAGGGACAGTGATTGCTCCAGCTACACTGTTTGGAACAAGGAGCTTGCCTTACCATCACTGTTGATGATGGAGATCAGCAGCTTCAGGTAGTTCTGTGTCTGTTGTACGAGGTCCCAGCTCTGCAGAAAGAGAAATGCTGAGGGTAAGGGTCTGCCCACAGCAAAAGGCTGCTCTGCAGTTCAGAGTTGCTCTACCCAGAACAGCAATGAAACAGAAATAACCACATGGCCATTCCTCAGAGTGACAGACCTTCCCCTTGGTATCAATCCCATCCTCTGCTAAAGGCACTCAGGGACAAGATACCAGCTAGGCAAATGAAACAACAAAAGGCCATCTCTAATGTCTGCCCGGTTGGCACAGGACCTGCTGGTCTGCAGCCCCAGAGCTCCAAGCAGACCATGCTCAGAGGCAGCAAACACCTGTGGAGCACCGACCCAGTTCTGCACCCCCTGCTCACTTCGCCAAGTGGCTCAGCCACGTTACAGCTGTGTATGGGATGCAAGCAGCATCATGGGGTGTGCAGGCCAAGGTCTGCAGCCTGTTCCACAACCCAAGCACTTTGCTCAAAACTCTTCGGCCCTTGATAATGTCCCCAGCAGGTTGCTGGCTGAGGACTGACCCTCTCCCACAGGCACTGGACTTCTGCAGTAACCCCCAAGTAGCAGCAGCACCACAGAAGGGCTGTGAACTCAGAGACCTCCAGCACTACAAGACATACAGGTGTAAAACATCAGAATAAGCCCAAGCTTGTCACTTGACCACTGTGTCATGAGAAGATGCAGGGAATTTCAGTGGTTTGATCAATCAGAACTAGATCAAGGAAAACAGGACAGCACTGGCAAGGAAAAGGCAAGGAAGGGATGCATTTCATGGTAAAAATGTTAGTGGTACAAGGGACATCTGACCACCAGCAATGGAACACTGGTTGTGTGCTTGCATGTGTGCACATGTGCATGTAACCACACTGAAGAGTAGTGTCAGACAAAGAATATACTGCTCTGCCACGAAACCTGCAGAGCCACAAAAGAGTAGGGAAATGGGGAACACATTCAGCCTGGGGCAGAAAAAGATGAAAGTCTTTTATCTGCCCAGTTCAATTTTATCTTGTGCTTATGTCAGAAGGAATCATTTAATTATCCAGTCTGATCTCTCTATACCACAAACTAGAAAGTTTTATTCAGTTGCCCCAAGTACAGCCTGAAGCTTGCACTTGGCAACATCTCTGTCCAGAGAAGCACCTCAGCTAGGGGTGACAGCTCATTACTCCTTTGGCAGCATGTTCCAGAAGATCATCTTCAAAAATAACATGCAAGACTGCTTTTCCTTATCTGAAGGTCTGATTTCAGATTGCAGATATTGCTGCTTGTTCAGCTCTTCCTCCCCAGACTGAAGAGTGCTTTAGAAACAGTATTTTCTCCCTGCAAATGTACTTACACATTAATCAAGTCAACCCTCCATCACCTTAGTGATTAGCTAAACAGACTGAGAACTTCAGCTTTGAGTTGAAGCACCTTCTCCAGTCCTCAAATAATTTCTGTGTCTATTTATGACACCCTCTTCAATTTTTAATATCCTTTTTAGAATACTGGCTGCTCAGTATTCTAGTGAACAAGCTTCTAGCCATACACAAGCTGTGGTTCTATTAGTTCTGCTTCAACACTGCCAGGCATTTTTCTGTGATTGTGCTTATGCTGGCACTTAAACAGTATTTACATCACTGACAACAAACACCGGCCCTGCAAGGGGAGCTCTGCTGGTTCTGTGGTGCTTCCAGCCACAGAGCACAGCAATGTGACACTTTCCAGCACAGTCAGTCGTCACAAAACCTGGTAGGTCCACTGATGTGTGAAATGGAGTGCACTAATCAGTAGTATAAGGTGATACTCCCTGGTGTGAACCGAGGTAAACCTCGAAGCTTGGGCAAACATAGGAGTTCAATTACCATTTGCCATGCTGCCACAGTAACCAGGAGTGGAGACCTGATTTTCTACTCCTCTCCCATAGGACAGGCACCTTGCACTCGTGAGGAAGGCGTGCAGTCACTCAGCTCTGCTCACACAAAGGTAGGCCGACCTCTCTCTAGACTCCCCACAGACAAGGAAGTCTGCCCAGTGCAGAGCTGAGACTGAGAACAAGTTGCGTCGTGTTCCTTACCAACCTATCTCCCTAAAGGATTGCAAATTTTCAAAAGCTACAGAAAGAGATTTGACTTTACAGAGCTTTTGGGTGGAGGATTTCCACTGCCATTCTGAGCAGCCTCGCCCCCACTGGGATGGTATGAAGTGAGACAGATTACAGTAATAGCAGCAAATTAGACTTCAGATCTTTACTGATCCTTCCTGAATACATCTCTGACCTCCTGCAGAGGCATTTGCTCACCTGATACTCGCTCCAATCAATATTCAGAGATTGGGTCAGAGAGACCGGGATACTTAATGGAGCATCTACATAGTCCTGCAAAAAAACCAAACAGGATTGGTCAGAGAAAAGTCATGACTTGGAGTGAGTTCCAGTAAAAAACCAAGAAAACAAATGCCAAATGGTTGGCGTTAGAAGAAAACATATCAGCAAAGCATCATTGGATGCAAAAACCTGAAGAAGTAATAATTAACTCATAAGACTCCTGGAAAGATTAATGGACAAGTGGAGCTTTTATGAGCTCCCAATGGTGAAAGTCAGGCATATTAGTTTTTGATTTTCTGTAGGGCTGCTCCACTCAACCATCTCCTCAGTAGGAGACAGAATACAAAAAAGGAACTGAGAACAGAGGCTATCAATAAGATATCAAAATTCAAGACCAGGAGCAACCCATACCTTCCACGAGAGGTGAAGCACCATAGACTTCAGGATAATGATTCATTTATTTTACATATGAATTTTACAATTAATAATCTAGCATATCTTCATTTAGATAATTTCAATACCTATTTTGTTTTTCCTGGTGGTTTCCTCCTTGCGATCAGAAATAAGCACATGACATATACCCCATTGCTCAGAAACTCTGAGTCAAGACTTAAGCCCAGTAAAGCCCACAGCTCTTCATTTTGTAACATCCACTTACCTGTTTCCAGTTAAATATGAGGCCTTCAGCTGTATAATCCCGGTCTTTGTAGTCCTTAAAAAATTCACAGCCTGCAAGAAAAAGAGATAATGAACAACTGTTCAGATAACTGGTATCTAACAAGTGAAGTGCCATGTGGGACTGGAAGTGCTGGCAGCCCCAGGCTCCAGAACACAAAACCAATCAAAACTGCTGCCTGTGGGAAGAGAAGAGCAGTAATCATCGGTACGGTGCGCAGCACTCCCTCCAGCAACAACAGCCCAGGGCACTCAGCAGTTCAGACACTTACACAGCAAAGGGCAAACTCCAAACACAGCAAACGTGGAGTCTGAGGGACTGATTTTGTTCTTTCCCAAACAAGAGGTTTCTCCAAGGAGCTATCTTTGCAGGGCCATGGACTTTTGCACTAACCTAAGGCATCAGCTTGACATGCTGAGTGAGAAGGAACCAGTAGAAAAAGGTGTTGGCAGAGCCCTGAGGAAAGCCAACTTTCACAGGGCACCGCTGCAGGCAACAAGAAAGAGTTCTGTCAGAGGTGGCTGTGATTTCTCTCACATTTGAGTCTCCTCTCTCAAACATACAATTTGCCCCATCTGAAAGAAGAGGGTACATAACCACTTCCAAGCTTTCCCCCAAGCCCTTCCTTCCTGAACTGTGTCCTTTGGCTCTGCTCTTCTCAAACAACCATTTGAAGTCTCTGCTGCAAACTGCAGTCACTTAGTCACAGCTGAGCAGCACCATTAGCACTGCGGCTGCCTGCAGGCTACACAAAACACCTCTGCCAGCGCGCTGTGTGTGCCCCAGCAGTGCCACAGCACCACGACATCCCTGTGCCAGGCACATAACACAGACAGAGATTCCCACCCTGCAAGTCACAAGTAACTCCAATGGCAAAAAAAACCCCTCTTTGTGCCAGGACAGGACTAATCCTCAGAAACACGGTCAGGACGCAGCCTGTGAGTTGAGTTTTAACTCCAATTAAACAATGGCTTAAAGCAAAGAATGGGGGATTACGGCAGTAAGTGCTGGCATCTATAAACACCAAAAGCTTCTACAGATGTGCCGTTTTAACGCAAGTCTTTCACTCCAGGCAGTTCTTACTCTTTGCTTGGTAAAAAAGTGACTGGATGGCCAAGCCCCAAGAGTGGTGGTGAATGGAGTTAAATCCAGTTCGTGGTTGGTCACCAGTGGTGTTTCCTAGGGCTCAGGGACATGGTTTAGTGGTGGTCTGGGAAGTGCTGTGTTAGCAATTGGATTCAATGATCTTAAACGTCTTTTCCAACCAGTATGATTCTCTCTCTATCTGGACACTGCCTCACTCACCTAAGACAACAGGATCTCAGAATATCTTCAGAGACAAATTACAAAACAGAAATTCTTCCAGTGCAACCCTGGAAACATATGTAAGAATGTATTTGGCCAGTCACTAGAGGGGTTGCTGATCCTTAGATGTGTATGCCTCAGATTTAACAGAATGACAACATTCCCCCATGGACGAGCACTGCTGAAATCAGGCAACATCTGCAGGGAGAATTTCCAGTTTTATAAGGTTTACTTCCAGTGTGGCAGTGAAGAGCTGCTACAAAAAAGCAGCTGTCCCAGACGGCAGAAGAGGAAGGACCATCTGAATATTGCTTACCATATGCAGATCCTCATACAGTAACAACTCTGCAGCTTAACTCTATAGTCACTTCTTCCTCATTCTTTACAGCCCTACAAAAGACCAGTGTACACTGTCTCTCTCAGGTTCCAAGTCTGGTGAGGTGTGCAGCAGCAACATATATCTGTGCTATGTACTACAGAAACCAGGAATACTCTTTTTTCTGTATACCTTGGCAACCTGCACATCAATCTCATCACTCATTTCCCTATAAAAGGAAATACAGCTTTAAAAAGAAAATGTTTATGGGCAACAACAAGCAATCAAGGAAAAGTTTGGGTGGTCTGGATCATCCACAACAGTTTTGCTGGGTTTTGGTTTTTTTATTCCTCTCCCTTTCTTTATGCACAAAGAAGAGTCTGCAGACAGACCTCAAGCACAGCAGCCTCGCATCCGATCCTATCGCTCAGCCTGAGATCAGCAGGCAGGCAGCAATATTCAGTTCATCTGTAAGAGTGCAAGTGACCCAGCAGTGGTTGCTAGGCACAGGGACAGATATAGCCAGGGAGACAGGCTGGATTGGGCTGCATCTGCCGTACACTGCAGGCGCAGGTGAACTGTTCTGCCTAGCACTGAGGATTTCTTACAGTGGAGCTCTGGAACACTAGACTAGAAATTACCCTTAAGAATTGGGTTTTTACATAACACAGGACAAGATATGTATTTTGCATCAAGTAGTATTTTGTTGTTGCAGAGATGTCAAAGGCCACCTTAACCGGCTCCACCTCTGGGACTTTTTCTCCGTGCTTGAATTAATAAGAACTGCTGAGAAATTATTTTGCCACCTCAAAGAGTGTCTAATGCTGACTCACACTGCCAGAGCATCTGGAATCATTGCCCTGTTCTCAGTTTAAAAGAGCTTCTCTCCAGAGAGAGCATAGGAAACATTCAGCAAGCCAAAGTCATTTCACCACACACACAGACTTATTTCCCAATCCTCAGAAACGGATTGTCACCTGTCCCTTGGGATTCCCTCTGGACATCATTCCTGTACCTGGGTATGGGATGGAGAGAAGCGTGAAATCAGCGTAACGTTGAGCTTTGTCCACCTTCTCAGAAGACGTCACACTGCACGGGACAAGAGAAGAGCAGATATTTGCAGAGTATTTTTCACACAGATACCAGCACCCAAAAAGCTACCTGTCACATCTCCCTGCACGATGACTTGACTCAGTAGTGAGCAGGGGCAGAACTTACTCAACATATCCAAATAAATAGGTACAGCCCAAAATCACTAAAGCTTTCCTCTGGGAGAAGAAGGAGAAACATCTCTCTCTGTTCCTATACACAAACAGAGGGCTCCTTTGCTCTCCCCCTTATGAAGGGGTGACTATCTCATCACTGCAAGTGATGCTCTGCCAGGGGAGGTTTAGGTTAGATGTTAGGAAGAAATTCTTTACAGAGAGGGTAATCAAGCATTGGAACAGCCTACCCAGAGAGGTGGTGGATTCACCATCCCTGGAGGTTTTTAAGCAGAGATTGGATGTGGCCCTTAGTGCCATGATATAGTAATTGGA
>NW_020955297.1:437074-439617 GCF_003031625.1 Empidonax traillii | reverse complement strand
TCCAGCCTTTCCCTCTGGCAATAGATTAGCAGGCTTCAGTTACACCGGGTTCAGCCAGATGTTAGAATTCGAGACTCTTTCAAAAGGTGGTGATGGTCTCAAGCCCATGCCCAAAGCCCAGAAGAGAACAGAACTGAGTGGCTGAGCCAGTCAGCTTATGTCCAAACTCCCTTTTCCCTATCCCAGTGATGCATACAAACCTAAGCGCAGGATCTTCCTCAGAAATATCTTCCGCATCTGCCCAAGCATCATCAGAACCTCCTGCAAGCAAGGCAATAAGAACTGAAGGTCGTGTAAACCATCTCAATCCCCAATCTGACAAAATATGTACACATATGAAAAGGTGGTTGTTTGGTGTCTTCTCTTCACACCCAAGAGCTCCCAATAGTTCTCCACATTTCCTCTTCCTGAAAAGCCTGTTTTCTGATGTAGTCCACTCTTCCTTGTCACTGCAAAGTACCTAGGCAGGTCAAATCCATTACTGACAGCCAGAGTACACCCCAAAAATGTTACACAGTGCTTTGTTAAGCCAAGCTTAACAAGCCAAGCTCCCACACTACAGACACACACTACTCCCCTAAAGAGTTTTTCCTGGAGTTCAGTGTATCTCACCATTAGCAGGATTTCATTCCCAATGATTAGTCAGGGAACAGCAAATTCTAATCCTCTTTCTTCCATTACTCCCATCCCCAATGTTTGAGAATCAGTGCCCTGAATCCTTTGGGATGCCTTACTTGCCTACACGCTTCCTGTAACTCACGCTTCAGTTCTTTGGTCACTGTTTTTCATGGGCTGTGGTGCTCTGTCCTGCAGCACCGTGCTTGTAAACGGGACATAAGGTTTCAGTCTTTGCTGTTATGCAAGGGCCTGATACAAGCAGGTCCATGCTAGAGCTCTGCACCAACTCTTGGGAAGAGCTTGCTTTGTGTAGGGCAGCACTGACCAGCCTGACCAGGCAGACAGTGACAAATGGGCCATTTGTCCCCTCACTCACCTGAGAAGATATAGTTGTAGCCAGTGCGCCCATAGAGCTCTCCCCAGCCGGCCAGCGTTGCTGATCTGCAGATGTGCTGGAGGAAGATTTTTTTATTAACCACAAAGTCTTTCCCTTATCAGGTCTCTGGCCTATTTGCTGACATGTTATGCAGAAAGGTTGGCACTTACAGCTATCGCCTCTCTGCAGTCTCCCCTCCACCCCGGTCCAGATAGAGTTCTCTGAACACATCAGAATCCCAAGTGCCTTTATCTGTAGCTAGTTATAAAATCACATTTTCATCTCCAGATCTCCAATTCACTAATACAGTCAGTTCCTGCCAAGTTAGCAACATCCAAGCTCTGTTAATACCCTGCTTGAGCCTTTTTTCCACATTCCTCTGGATGAGGTTACGGAACTCTGGGCAGTTCACTCCTGCAGAAAAAGGTCAGCAGATGCAGCCCACAGTGGCATCAGTCAAGCTAGATTAAAATTGTCACAGGTATGATTTTGCTACTCACACAGTGTTTCTAAATTGAAATAAGAAAACTGAATTAAGCTACTTAAATTCTATATGAGACTATTCCTACAGGGCTTCCATACAGTTTAAGTGGAGTGTCCCTGGTGGTGCAGTGGCTAAACCACAGCGTTGTCAACGCTGAGATCTGGGTTTGATTCCCGGTTAGGACACTCCCCGGGCAGATGGAGCTCGCTAGCCCTGTAAGGCAATCCATCTACGTCCTGAGGACCTCACTGCCACCGTCCAAGCGTGCTTGGCCCCAGCAGATGAACCTCAGGATTAAAGGGTGGGCTCAGTTCCGTGCACACTGTGTCTCACCTAAAAAATCCAATGCGCAGGCTGGAAGGTGTAAAGACCTTCCCCGGTTCTTCGTTCGCGAAGAGACTGGCCATTCATTCACAGCTTAAGTAATTCACATAAAAATGAATCTAATTTCACTTTCTTACAGATCCCCTTGCAAGGAAGCCCACACATTCATAAGACCATTTTTGCAATCTTGCTTCTCCAGGGAACAGGCAATGGAAGCATCTTTCTAGATAGAAAAGTTATTCAAAGAAAGCTCACTGCTGGGAAGTGTAAGGGGCTGAAAGGGAAATAATTATCTTTCCCCTCCCAAACATCAAACATCTTTAGTCCTTCAGAAGGGACATAGACATGGAGAAAAAAATCTTAGCTCTTTGGTGCAAGGCTCATGACTTGGTGGGGGAAAATAGCCCAAAGTCCCCACAGATGACTTATGCAGCCTAGACAGCAGATGCTACCTGCTGCTACAGGCTGCCTGCTTGTACCTAAGCACAGATTTTTACAACCTTTGGAAAGGTGGCAACTGACTGAAGACGTGGACATGCAGTTCATACATCAGGGAGGAAGGTAATTTTCTAAGTAAAGACAGGTAAGTAAAGACCCACGAAGCTTTACCTTTCCCTTGTACAGAATGACAGGGCAAACAAAGCGTCCTCTACACCTCGCCATCTTACTCCGGTTGATGAGGTCCTGCAGTTTGCCAACCTGCACAGTGCTCTCAAACCTAGTGGGCAGAGACTCGGGTCA
>NW_020955297.1:436004-437053 GCF_003031625.1 Empidonax traillii | reverse complement strand
AAGCATTGGAACAGCCTACCCAGAGAGGTGGTGGATTCACCATCCCTGGAGGTTTTTAAGCAGAGATTGGATGTGGCCCTTAGTGCCATGATATAGTAATTGGAGTTGGATCAGGGGTTGGACTTGATGATCTTGGAGGTCTTTTCCAACCCAATCTATTCTATGATTCTATGATTCTATGATTCTATCAATCCTGCTGTAGGACTCTTCCAGGGACGGCTCCCAGGATGCTAAGTGTATGCCTGACAGCAATTCACACATAAGGGCTACACCATCTGCAAACCAAACCCTGAACAAAAACAAATTAACCCGGACTCACTTCAAGCCAAACTTCACCTTCTTGTTTTCCACCATCAGGTCACAGATGTATCGGACAGACAGGTATCGAAGCAGCTTGATGTCGTGCCCTCTGACCTTGTCAAACAGCTGGGAATCTGCATTTCTGCAAGACAGAATGAGCAAAAGCAAGGTGAGCATGGAAGACCGACCATTTGAGTCTGATTCTTTGCACAATACTGCCACAGTTCTTCCCAGAACCACTTCTAGACATAAGCAGCATAGCACAAGCCTTGTCTCCACAGGTCTGAGTCAGACAATGCAATGAACAGACACCGTGAACTTTGTGCTTAAGGTCTCTTCCCCCATCTCACTCTGTTCTCCAACAAGCACATAAGATACAGAACAATTTATCCAGCCTGGAAATGTACTTTTCGATAAAGTAAACATGTCTGTGCAGTTCAAACACCTTTTAAAATAGCTCTAAGTATTCCTGTCTCCAGCCTTTCCCTCTGGCAATAGATTAGCAGGCTTCAGTTACACCGGGTTCAGCCAGATGTTAGAATTCGAGACTCTTTCAAAAGGTGGTGATGGTCTCAAGCCCATGCCCAAAGCCCAGAAGAGAACAGAACTGAGTGGCTGAGCCAGTCAGCTTATGTCCAAACTCCCTTTTCCCTATCCCAGTGATGCATACAAACCTAAGCGCAGGATCTTCCTCAGAAATATCTTCCGCATCTGCCCAAGCATCATCAGAACCTCCTGCAAGCAAGGCA
>NW_020955297.1:195015-433349 GCF_003031625.1 Empidonax traillii | reverse complement strand
TAATTTTCTAAGTAAAGACAGGTAAGTAAAGACCCACGAAGCTTTACCTTTCCCTTGTACAGAATGACAGGGCAAACAAAGCGTCCTCTACACCTCGCCATCTTACTCCGGTTGATGAGGTCCTGCAGTTTGCCAACCTGCACAGTGCTCTCAAACCTAGTGGGCAGAGACTCGGGTCAGTACACAGAGCATCTCCTCACACACGCTTCTGCAAAGCTGCCACAGACACCCTGGGCTGCAGTCCCCATCCTCTTTTCCCTAGAAGCCAGCTCTGAAGTCAGCAAGCAAGAGGACACCTCTTTGAGAATTGCTTCTGCTGCTGTATGACATGTACAGACACTTTTCTGTCACCTTTTCTATTTTGAAAGACCAGTGCACAGCACATGACACCATTATCAGGGGCTGGCAATATCAGCACCATCAGAAGGGTCTGCTGCAGATTAACACATGGATTACTGGTGAAGGACTGCCAGAGTCAGATAGTGTCTACAAAAATACATATTCTGCTTTCCTCTGCATCACCTTTCCATCAAAAAGTAGCTCAGCACTGCCATCCCAGTGAATTCGCTATCAGATTGATAGTAATTTTTCAAGGAAAAATAAATAAAATAGAGAATCAAATCTTGAATGCTCCACAAACCTTAGTTCTGGTCACTCAAGCACTCGTGTTGCCAGGTAATTGAACAATGGTCTGTAAATCTGCTAGTGGGTTGAGCAACGTCCTAAGAGTAATGTCAGCTGCATCTGCGTAACTACATTTTGTTTGTTTTTCTGATTGAAGTCAAAATAGAAGTGTGTTCCATGTTGGGGGACATTCTGGAAGCAAAATTGCTGCAACTTTTCCTGTACCTGTCTACATTTGATAGGAATCCAAACTTACTTCCGAACTACATAGACCTTCAGGAGGAACTATCAATGCAGGGAGGACTAAAGTTGCCATAAGGAATTGGAGAATCATCCAGACTGACATAATAGAAACCAGGTGGACATACAAAACTGCATGGCCATGCACTTAGAGATAATTAACAAGAATCTCCAGTAGCCCTTTCCAGTAGTGGAGCACAGTAGAACAGCCTCGATAAACTGGCTGTATCTGGATCCTCATACATTATCAACATGGTAAGTTAGAAAAAAGGGAAAAATAAGATCATAGGAAATTCCCCGGAGGGATGGAGAAGTACCAGCATTACTGTGCAGAGCACAAGCCCTCACCGAAGGCATCTGATCCTGGTGACCCACCCCTGCATGAAAAAGCTCAGCAAGATGAGTAGGATGGCCATGGAACAGTCTATGCTGCAAGAGAAACCACCAGGGACGGACTGGCAGAGCAGATGAAGTGAGAACACAGCTCTGCAGGGGAAAGGAGAGAACTTAACAAGGGAGAAGAAGAACTCAAAGGCAAACGACAATGCTGGCCTAAGAATAAATTAATACCTTTATGCTGGAAGTTAAAAGAAAGTTGCTAAACTTCAGAATCAGTGAGAGTGTGGAGCAACATACCAGCAGCTGCCACTCCGGGAAGGATTAAAAGAATTAATCTATTATTAACAAGGAAATTGATCTGTTTATGGAAAAGGTTATACAAGGTATTGTCAGTGGAAGCAGAGAAACAGCAAACATGGCCTTCAAATCCAACTTTTTTTTTTTTTTTTTTTTTTTAAAAAAGGGAAAAAAAGGAAAGGAAAGAAGGAAAGAAGGAGAAAGTTCTCAGAATTATTGGAGGCTTAAGTTTATTCACATTTCCCTGCACACACAACTACTTTGCAGTCCGGCTCCAAAGAGCTTTGACATATAGCGGAATTTAAAGAACAAGAACCCATGCTAATCTTCTTTAAACACTGTGAATGTGAGGGTATTAATTGCAAAGACAGGAAAACGTGAGCTGTGTGAGAAGAGATGCCTTTGTGTATAGTTCCTAACACCAAACTATTTTGAAACTCGGAGACTGTGACGCACAGATTTGGTTGTGGGGTTGTTTTTAAATGAATGCACGCAATCAAAAGACATATCCTGCACTCTGCTCCAGTTGCCTTTATGTTTCCTTGGCAAAAGCGAATACAGAGGGAAACAGGGACGTTAGCACGGTGTAACCAGAATAGCTCCACGGTGCTGCTTTTAAGTCCAGAAGAGGGGATTCAGCAAAAATGTAATGCCTGAAAGATCAAAAATTATAAGAGAAGTGCATCCCCAGGGGGTGAGACAAGACAACAGGTTTCACCTCTCAGTACGTTCACTGCACTTCCCTGGAGAGGCATCGCAGCACTGGGGAATGAGTCCGAGCAGCCTGGCAGGAACCCAGGGCACGGGGCAAGCAGGAAATCCAAGACCCCACTGGGGACACAGAAGAATGAGCCCCTCTCCCAGGCACAACACGTCTGCACACGCACTGGAGAGACCTGCTCTGCTACCTGTTATGGATGTGCTACAAACACAGCTCTCAGATCTTCTCATCTCAATAACCATCATCAGTAAAGCGAGAGATAAACATGAGCTAGAGGTAAACACGGTAAATAAACACAGTTGGACTGAGACTACTGTGGTGAGGGGAGGGCTGACCTACTCTGAAGAACAGGTGGAATGCTTTTACAGGGACTAGTGATTAAATGCAATGCAAGTAGAAGTAAAATCTACTGAAAAAGGTTCAGAAAACAGCACTCTTCAGCATCATTAAGGCTGTTTGGCACAAGGCAGAGAATAAAGCAGAAAGAATGATGTGTATCTTGACTTTTTTTTTTTTTTTTTTACTTTTAGGTGTTTGGGGTGTAATGGGGGGTGGTGTTCTTCAGAATTTTGTTTTCCAGAAGACACTGCTGGGCAAAGATTACCTCTTGACCTCCCTCCACCCAAACCCCAAATCCGAAGTAATCTTTTTAAATGCAAGGGAAACTTGTCCTTTAGGAGCAACCAACTGTTTTGGCAACTATTTTAGATAGGCCTCACGCAGAGATGCTCCTCTTTGGGTGACCACAACAGCACTGGAATCAAAGTGTTCTTCTTATGTTGCTAGAGTACACATAACTGTGATCATATTCGTTTGGAGTGCAGACACATAACAGGATCATCTTGTAAAACCATGGATGTGGCCCATGACTGAGACTTGGACGTTTTTCATTACGCACAATCACAGTAATTTCCAAGTTATGTTGGAGCTGGAAAGCTGCTCAGTGGAAAAGGATCTGTGGGTGCTGGTAGAGACCATGCTGAACATGAGCCAGCACGTGTCCAGGTGGCCAAGGAGGTCAAGGGCATCCTGGCTTTTATCAGTGTGGTCAGCAGGACCAGGGTAGTGATCGTTCCCTTGTACTCAGCAGTGAGGTGACATCAGAGATTTCCAAGCATAAGGAAGGACTCCTGAGTATCAGACACACTCTGCTACTTTCTGTGACTCCTCACAATCAGTACCTGATCAAGGGACACGGAGACTAAAAACATACATGGAATTCCTCCTGCACCTGCCTGGATTTCAGAGTAGTATTAGTAAACTATCAACAAGCAACATTCTTTTTCCCCCAGCTGCCAAGTCACAAAAGGAACAGGATCAGGAAACTGATCCGGGTCAAAAGTATCCATTTTTGGCTGGTTCCACATATGCTCCAGAAACAGCTGTACCAGCAGAACCAACAAGGCAGCACAGGGTTTGCACACATGAAAACTGTTTATAAAACACCTTGGTATTTTCAGAGGTGTGAAGCCTCAAGAAGATCTTTGCAGCTGATAAGAACATTAAAAAGATGAACGCAGAAGTGTCCAAGGCTGGGCTGGATGGCGCCCAGAGCAACCTGGTCTAGTGGAAGTGTTCCTGCCCACAGCAGGGGGGATGGAACCAGGGATCTTTAAGGTCCCTTCTAACCCAAACCATTCTTTAGCTCTACAAAAGGCAGCCAAAGACACACAGTCCTAGAGGGACTGTCCTGCTCACTGGAAGAGGTTCTTGCATTCTGTAACGCAAGAAATACAACAGTCTCTACGTAATAATTATTCCACAGTAGTACAACAATGAAACTAAAATCTGAATTTGTCTAAAGATCACTTAGCAGTTTTTACAGAGAGCATCACCCAGAAATCAGGAGAGGCATGATAAAATGTAGTCTGTTTCTGTGACTCTCTGGGACAGCACATCAAGACTGGGAGAGAACAAGTTTTAAAAAAGTTAATCGCCACTGCTGGCTTGCCTAAGTCACAGAAGAAAATGGGGCATCAAGTGTAAATACTCTTTGTTTTGAATACCTTCAGAAAAATTAAGCATGCTTTATTCTTGCAAGAGCAGGAAAGCAGAAGCATTCGGTTTCTCTTCCCTAGTTACATTTACAGCTTCAGACTTCAGCTTCCTGTTTTTTGCAGCAAGGGGTTTAATCTTTTCTAATCTGAAAAGCATGAATTCTCGTATATCAAGCAGAAATTCCCCCACCTGACAGTCAGCTGTGGCTGGTTTCCAAAGACCCTCTTCTACAGCACCCAGCCCATGTGCCAGCACAGCAGGTGATGGTTTGCCTTCCTCAGGCAAAACAGCTGGACATGTGAAGGGGACTTGGTGACCATTTTTTGAACACGTTATGCTTATCATGGACATGCACTTAAGACTGCAAAACTGCATTATGTCTTGTTGGAAGAAAAAATAAAACTGAGATTTGTGGTTGGAGCTGTAGGGAGCAATGTGAGACCAACGTGATCCTGGGCTCGTGGGTCAAAGTCCAGAAATGCGTTGGCTGAGACATGCACCAAACTGCCAGGAAGCGTTTCCCGTTAGCTCAATAAACCTCAGTGCCCACTAACCCGCCCTCCGCGGTGGGGAGAGGTGAAACAGCCTAGAATGACAGAAATATCTGTCCAAAATGCCTCAACTGCCTAGTCCTTATCAGACCCCATGCCCCGAGATGCTTTGCAGACTAAAATTCCCCGCATCAGAGGCCTTGCAGCGAGACCCATCAAGAGAGGGTGAGCATCGCACAGTCTCACTCTCAGCCTCGAGCCTTCGGACAAGCTGCAGCAGAGCAACGACCAGGACCCAGCGCTATGCTCGCCTTTACTCCAGGGCCACATGCAGCGTTGCTGGCGCTGCCCTGGAGCACCGGCGCTTCCTTCACACCCATCGTTAAAGGCTCAGCTTCCACCACGGCAGCCCAGGAGCCCCGGGGCGCTGGGAGGAGCCCCGCGGGAGCGCGGCAGCCCCGGGAGGCAGCGAGGGGAGCCCCTGGAGCGGTGACACCGCCGGCTATAATTAGCGCAGTACAGGGCTTCCCCCGGCCGGCGGGAGCCCCGGGACAGCAGCGGCGGGCACGGGAGCTACTCAAGACAACAACCACCACCACCACTCCGGCGGGACACGGGGACCGGGGGCCTTACGGGTCGCGGCCGGTGTCGCGCTCCAGGAGGACGATGTAGCGCGGGTAATGGGCGCAGACCTCGCCGTGCAGGTTGGGGATCACGCTGTAGCGATAGTCACGGCCGAAGAGCTCCAGGCACCGCCGCTCGATCCGCTCCACCTGCGCAGAGCCACTGCTCAGTGCCCGCCGCGCCGGGACCCCCGAACCCCGCTCCCCCCCCCGCCCCGAGCCCCGGTGCCCTCACCTTGGCAGCGGCGGCGCCGCCGCCGTCCTTGGCGCGGTACTGTGCCCGGGAAAACTCGAGCAGCAGCTCGGCCAGGGCGCGGTCCCCGGAGCCCGCCGGGGGGCAGCCGCGGGCCGCCGCCGCCATGGCCGCGCCGCTCACCGCCGCCGCCTCGGGCCCATCGCCCCGCCCGCCGCTTTCCGCCCGCCGCCACCGCCCCTTCCGCCCGCTCCCGCCGTCATCGCTGAGCGCCGGGCCGCGCTCCGCCCCGGGGCAGCCGGACACCCAGCCAGTGCCGGTCGGAGCTGCGGGATGAGTGGTACCGCGGGACCCTGGCTCTTGCAGGAGAACACAAAGTGATTTTCATCCGCGTTTGTCTGACTTGCAAACCAGCTGCGAATCTTGACAAGACTTGGAAGAGAATGATGCCCTTGGAGCATTTTATGACAGCCGAGTTTGAGTGCAGCTAAGGCGGTGCGTCTCGCCACCCTGAGAAAGAAACTGGGCCGAGGTGGTCTGGTCTCTGCTGGGTTTGGGACCAGTGAGAGGCTGCCGGGGCGGGGGCAGGACTTTGCAGGGCACCTGCCGGCATACAAGTGCCTCAGGCCGGCAGCCTGCCACACCTCACCTGGCACAGCCGTGTACCCCGGCCCTGTCACTACACCTGACCTGGCACACCTCGTGTACCCCTGCCCTGCCATCACACCTGACCTGGCACACCTCGTGTACCCCGGCCCTGCCACCACACCTGACCTGGCACAGCCATGTACCCCGGCCCTGCCATCACACCTGACCTGGCACACCTCGTGTACCCCGGGCCTGCCATCACACCTGACCTGGCACACCTCGTGTACCCCGGCCCTGCCATCACACCTGACCTGGCACAGCCGTGTAACTGGCCCTGCGCTGTCACACGAGAGGTTCTGGGACGGGTACTGCTGTCCCAGTGCCACAGTGGCGGCAACTCAGCTTGCTCCGTCCCCACCAAGCGGGTGGGGAAACTCTGCTGCCCGCCCCGCGGGCTACGTCGGACACTCGCTGGGTCGCGGGGGGTGAGGGAGAACGGACGTCCTCGCTGCGGGCGCGCTCCAGCCAAACGCACCCCCGCGGGGACCCGCCGGCACTGACCGGGCTGTGCCCAGGCGCTGCCCGGGGAGCGGCCCCGGGGGAGCGGGGCGGGCCCGGCGCCGGCTCTGTCCCGGCTCGGCGACCCGAGCCGAGCCGAGCCGAGCCGAGCCGAGCCGAGCCGTGCCGAACATTGCCCGTCGCGAGGCGACCCGAGCCCGGCCGAGCCCGAGGCGGGCGCAGCCGAAGGCAGCCGGAGCAGCCCGATCCCCGGGGGGCGCGCGCGGCGGGCTGGGCTGGGCTGGGCTGGGCTGGGCTCAGCACGGCCGGGCTGGGCTGGGCCGGGCTGGGCTGGGCTGGGCTGGGCTGGGCTGTGCTCAGCACGGCCGGGCTGGGCTGGGCTGGGCCGGGCTGGGCTGGGCCGGGCTGTGCTCAGCACGGCCGGGCTCGGCGGGGCTCGGGCTCGGCTCCGCAGTGGCGGGGGGCGCGCGGCCGCGCGCGCGTGGCGGGAGCGCGCGGGGCGCAGAGGCGGCAGCCAAGATGGCGGCGCGGGTGTCGCAGGGCCCGGCAGCCCGCGGGCGCTCTTAGGCCGCGGCCCCCCCGCCCCGCCGACCCCGGGCGGGCCCCCCGCCGTCCCGGCCCCTCCCGCCCTCTGGCAAGTGGCGGCCGGCAGGATGCTGCCCTCGCAGGAAGCCTCCAAGCTGTATCATGACAACTACGTGCGGAACTCGCGCGCCATCGGCGTGCTCTGGGCCATCTTCACCATCTGCTTCGCCATCATCAACGTGGTGGTCTTCATCCAGCCCTACTGGGTGGGCGACAGCGTCAACACGCCCAAGCCCGGGTACTTCGGGCTGTTCCACTACTGCGTGGGCAGCGGGCTGGCGGGCCGGGAGCTGTCGTGCCGCGGCTCCTTCACCGACTTCAGCACCATCCCCTCGGGCGCCTTCCAGGCGGCCGCGTTCTTCGTGCTGCTCTCCATGGTGCTGACGCTGGGCTGCATCACCTGCTTCGCCCTCTTCTTCTTCTGCAACACCGCCACCGTCTACAAGATCTGCGCCTGGATGCAGCTGCTGGCAGGTACACTCCGGCTCCGGGAGCACCGGCCTGCCCCGGGCCTGGCGGCGGGCGAGGGGCGGGGGAATGTGGGCAGCGCCGGGTGTGGGGCACTCCGCCAGGACCCGGCACTGGTTATGGGGTCCTGGCGGCAGGGAGCACCGTGGTTGCTCAGGGAAGCTGGGTTGGGTCCAAGCCAGGGGTTGCCTGTGGTTCCAGGATGCAGCCCCATGGCTTCCTGGGACACCCAGGCCGGGTGCAAGTGCTGACAGAATACCAGGAATGGGCACCAGTTCGGGACACTGCCACCCATGGCTCCCTAGTATCCCCTGGCCACAAGGAACACTAGGGCTGCCCAAGAAAGCTGGGTTCTGGTACAAGTACCAGGTACAAGTAACCATAGAGTATCCCACCCAGGAGCCAGGCCCAGGACATCCCAGGACTTCCTGGGGCACCTGGGGCAGGCGGTGACACTGACAGAGCACCAGGAATAGGCGCTGGCACTGGTGCCCAGGGCTCCCCAGGCAGAGTTTGGCTGCAGGGAACACCGGGGTTGCTCAAGGAAGCTGGGCAGACTACAAGCACTGTCAGGCCATGGGGCATGCCAGGCAAGAAGTGTCTTCAGGACACTCCAGGGCTTCCTGAGACAGGCCAGACACTGGCACTGACAGAGCACCACAGATGTGTACCTGTCCTGGACACTGGAACCTGCGGTTCCCCAGGAAGGTCTGACTCCAGGGAACCACAGGGCTCACTGGGACACAGCAGGAAAGCTGGATCAGGGACCCCCCCACTTAGGGAACCCTGGAACAGGCACTGGCCCTGGGCCACACCTGAGCAGCCTGGAGTACCTCAGGACAGCTGAGCCAGGCACTGGCCTTGGAGCACCTTGGGACATCCTGGGCCAGTGACCAGCCTTGGGACACCCCAGTTAGGGACCAGTGTTGAGACACCCTACAAGAGGGACTGTCCCACAGAATCAACAGGCTCTTGGGGACTCATACACTCCAGGACACTTCACATAAAGGACTAGCCTTTCTGTCAAACCAGCCCCAGGGCATCCCTGAGCAAGCCTGTCCCCAAGGGGTACTCACTTTAGGGGAATCCCCAGCCCCTAAAGGAAGCCCATCACTGGCAGGGGCCCATGCATGGATCCCCCAGCCCTGTAAAAGCACCTGTGCACAGACAGACCCTTCAGTTCCCCCTTAAAGACATGTTGTGCCGAGGCCCCCTCCCTCCCACGTCGTGAAAGAGCTGTGAGGAAAGCCTTTCTGAGCTCTCTCCAGTGTTTCCCACAGAGGGACATCACACACCTTGATGTCTCCTCAGACACGACCACAGGCTCAAGCCCAGTCACTGCCCCAAAAAGTGTCCCTGTCTATAGATTCTACTCAGCTTCCTCCAAAAATGAAACCCCACTGTAGATGTGCCCTAAGACCCTCATAGACTCACTCCTCAAAGTGGCACCGTACAATAACCCAAACCTTTCTCCAGAAGGGGACCTGATGCCTATATTGGTAAGAATCCCGAGTATCCCTTGTGCACACACCTCCAGGCTGTCTTTACAGAGGGTCTGCCCTTTTTGGAGAAAGACCCTAAAAACTGATGCTGAGCTTTCCCTGGTAGGGGGAATCCTTCACTTCCTTCTCTGCCCAGTTTTACGAAGTGTGGACAGACACTGTTACTCTCCACTGCATACAGAGTGTGAATAGAGCTTCCACTGGATGGACCCAAAGCAGCCCTTATTCCTAATGAAAGGACCCAGTCTGTCCTCTCTGTGAGCAGGGCCCCAGTCACTGATGTGGAAGGATACAGCCCCTCTGTGCTAGGCCCTTGCAGCCAGCCCAGCTCTCTCCCTTGCAAACTGGCTGCGGCTGGAAAGCCTGACCTCTCCTCACCCAGATCAGGACCACAGCCAGACCGAGAGCTGCCTTGGCTTATCGGGAAATTCCCTCATCTTTAATTTTCCCTGTCCTGAAGATTTATCAGTTTAAAGCAAGCTCAGAGCCCAAATCCTACTGATGATTGTCAGCAGCTTAATCAAGTGGTTTGGAGCACCCGGCTGCTGCTGCTGCAGAGGGAGTTGTATGGTGGGGGGCACTGCACTGGGGGCAGCCCTGGGCTTTCTCCCTATTGCCTCCTGTCCTGCCCTGGCTCAAGTTTTGGTGGCCACAGCAGCACCCTGTGCTGTCAGCTCTGCGTACCCCTCGTTCTGCCCTGGGGCTTGTCCCTGCTCACACTTTGCGCCTTGTGGTTACATGTGCGTTGCTCACAGTGGCCCCAAGTGTGTGGCTTGCTGGGGCCATGGACCAGCTCCTCTGGCCTCAGCTGGGCCAGGCTGGCTCGGAGCTCTCCCACAGCAGCACAGCTCTGTGGCCTCTCTGTGCTGGGGAAGGTCCAAGGCAGCATTAATCAAGACTGTCCCTGCACTCTGCCCTGAGACAGGGCAGCACAAGAGAGCTCCTGCCCTACAGGGCAGGCTGGTGTCCCTGTCAGGGAGGGCCAGGACACAGAGGTCGTGGCGTGTCCCACAGGGACATCTTGGGGCGTTAAGCAGGGCTGAACTTCCCTGGGCATGTCAGAGACAGCTGCAGGTGGATGTGTTACCTTGTGCATGGAGGAGGAACTGCTGTGACCCATGGAGAGCACACAGGGGCCAGATCTCATGAGCAGGGCAGTACACAGCCTGATGCAGGCTCTGGCACAGCATTGTGACAAACTTGGGAGGTTCACCTGCCTGGGAGGTTGGAGGGTTGTGCCAGAGGAGAGGGCTTGGAGGAGCAGAGAAGGGAAGGACATTCCTCCTGCCTCGGTGACGTTTTAGCTAAAGGAGGACTCGCACTACTACAGCAACAGTGAGACCCAAAGTCTCTCGGTCTCGCTGGTGAAAACCAGGGGACTGGCAGAGAGATGGGGCAGAGGTGTCCCTACCCTGTTCCTCTGGGATGGCTGGTGCAGAGTACAGGACTGCTGACTGTGGGCATGGATGGGCTCTGCTGGGATGGGCTCTGCAGGAGTCGGGAGGAGGATGAGGAATTCAGGATCTCTTTCAAAAAAAAAAGTTTAAATCATCAATGTCTAATTAGTGGACAACAATCAAGGCAGAGTTTAATTAGAGCTTGACAGAGAGCTCCAGCTCAAAAGCCACTGCCCCCCTAGGAGGAAACTGGATCTAATTAAGAGGAAAGGCTCTGCTTTATCGCAAATAGAACGGGCCATCTGCCCTGTTCAAAATCCCAGTAACGCAAAACGAGATTTTGCTAAATCCTTCTGTTACAAAACCAGAGATGGGCCCTTAACATGAGCACGTCAACAACTGTGTGACTGACCAGCACCTGATGCCACCCCAGTACTCAAATTTAGTGGAGCAGCTCCTTCAGAAAGTCCCACAGGATGATGCTTACTTGAAGAGAAGTGGGCTGTGATGGTAATGCCCCTTAGGATCCATCTGCAGGAGACTGGAGCATAGGAGTACACCACCACCATGTACTGGGGAGGCTGCCCAGGAGTCTGAACATTTCCTCTGATTCCCTGATCCTCTACTGTAGCATAAGACACAGTCACCCTGTGAGTTAACTCCAAGCTTTGTCTTGGTGCCCAGCACCAATGCGGACTAAGAGAACCCAGCCACCTCTGTGGGACACTGTGTTCACATGCTTCGCATCAGGACAGTCACTCCAAGTGGGTCCAGGGCTCTGTTTCCAGGGGGTCTTCAGTTTTGTACTTACAGTCTACTGAGGGTCAAAAGAGGCAGCCGGCTGAGCACACCATCCCTCTTGCATGTAGGAATGAACTAGCCACATTTTAAGGTGTTTCTCTGTGCTTCAGGTCCAGCAGTCAGTGTGGTGAGACCTTCCAGCTTCCCAAGGGATGCATGACACCCAGGGCCATGCCGTTGACAGTAGCCTTGGGGTTTGTCCTTATCTTAGAACTTTGGAGTTGACTATGCCGTGTCCAGGCACCTTACCTGATGGACAGTGTGATAATACATATCCAACTGAGCCCTTTTCTCCTTTGGGAGACTCCCTTCGGAGCTACACTCACCTCTCAGACAGGCCCTTCCCAGGGCTGTGAGCAGAGGCAGAGCCCTGAGCAGTGGCTTCATCTTCTGCATCTCATCTGCATTTGCCACCCTCTGAGTGGGCACCCCTTGCACGGCATCATTCTGGCATGTCAGGGAGAGGAGCGGTGAGGAAGCCCCTTGCCAGCTGCTGGGCTGTGTGTGGCAGGGCTGTGTGGTATGGGCATGTGGCCTCAGCCCCAAGGGAGAGCAGCGTCTGGCCCCAGCACTACAGCCCTGAAACCCTCCCTGGTGCTGGCAGTGATGTGGTGACTCTGCTGAGCCACATCAGGACAGGCTCATCTTCCTGACTGGGACTTGCTGGAGAGCCAACTCCTCTCAGAGTCTGAGGTTTCAAAACAATTGTTTTCATGGATATAAAAGTCATTAATGGATTTTCATAATGAAAAAATACGAGGCAGATACTACTGCTCCAAACCAGCTTGGAGCATAACTGGGACAGCTACTGGGAATGAGACTGCCCAGGGAGGTCATGGAGTCTCCCTCTCTGCAGCCATTCAAAACCCACCTGGATGCATTCCTATGTAACCCACTCTAGGTGACCCTGCCTCGGTAGGGGGGTTGGACTGGATGATCTCCACAGTTCACTTCCAACCCTAATTATCCTGTGATTCTGTGATTCTATCCTGTATCCTCAATCCAAAATATGATTTTTCAGGTGAACCACTTCCACCTGCTGACCTTGCAGCAAAAATTACATCACCGCGAAAAAACTTAGCCTTTGATCAATTACCGCCTTCTGGCCCCCAGAAAAGCTTTCCTGAAGACTCCCCCCTCCTTCCACTGCCGTTCCTGCCTTGCAGCGGGGACAGGAGCAAGGATTCAGCCTATTCCTTGCATCCAGCCAGCGCCGTGTGCTCCACGGCAGCAGCCCCGGGGCTTGCACGGCAGCGCGCCCCTCCCGTAGCGGCTGTTAATGTGCCTGTGTACTCGCAGGGAGGGGCTGAGCCGCGCGTTTCGGAGCCGCTCGTGTCCTGGAGCTTACATCCCTTAACCGTTGTTCCAGATAAAGTAACTGTCAGTTCTGATTCATACAAACTCATAACTCTATTCTGAATCCTGCTGATTTTTTGGCACGGAAACAGCCTGTGGAGCAAAATGCCGTAAGGGAGCTCGTGTCTGTGTAAATGGCCGGTGCTACTCGTCCTGAGCACGCTGCCCTTAGTGTTCGTTTATTTTTGAGGGATTTCAGCTTTTATGGGAAGGGAGGGGGGCTGTGTTTGTCCCATTTCCCTTTAGTGTTCAGTTCTCAGAACGTTTTTTAGTGAGAAGCAGCCACTCCAGACCCCAATATCACAGCTCAGCCCCTGTTCCCCATAGACTTGGGGCTCACAGGTTTAACAAGCCCCTTTGGGCCCCAGTGGCTACTGTTTTTCCCCCTGTTACCCCACATTTTCCAGTTTGTGTGTCCTGGGGCGGTGTGATGCTCTGTGTGCCTGTGCTCAGGGGGAGGCCACACCTCTCAGCTGCAGGGCATGTCCTGAGCTTCTTCCACCCATGGCAGGCAACAGCAGTTAAAGCCAATCTTCACCCACACCTGCAGACTAAACTGGACAGAAAAAGTGATTAAAAAATCAGATTTTAATCCTGCAGGCACGGCTGCTCAGGACAGGTGCAGTGCTGGGATAGCTGTGGTGCTCAGCAAACATGGGGCTACTCAGACAATTTAGTTAAATGCACCTTGTACTAGGAAACGTTATCCTGGCACGAGGAGCTTCCTCTTGTGTTGAGGCCTGAGTCATAGTGTTACATTCCCTTTGATTAATTTCTTTTGCAAGGATATCAAAAGCCCTTGAGATGCCCGTTTCATTTCTAGAGGACCTTGACAAGGGAGCATGAAGCCATGAACCAGCTGTAAAAGCCAAGAAATGCTAGTTTTCCTGGGGCCAGAACCCCAGCCCCAGCAGGATCATCCTCCCTCTGCATACACCCTCCCCCAGCAATCACTGAAATGCCTTTCCAACTGGGAATACTCAAGAAGAGGGAGTTGGAGCCCAGGGCCTGGGAGAAGGATGGCAGCTGTGGGGTGTGACAGAGTAGCCAGCCATCTTTGGTGCCACTGTCAGTGAGGACTAGCACAGCTCCCTCAGAAGAACAGGAATTAAAAGCAAAATGGACAGGAATTGGGTTATTTTTTTCCTCTCTAATAGCAGCTCTAGTAGGAGTCATCACTTGGTGTTTTTCATGCAGTTGCAAGGTGTAGAAATAGGCTGTTTTAAACAAAAATCAAGGTTTTCCTGCAGGTCTGCAAGGGATCTTGGGGCACTTGGAGGCAGGTGCAGGCAGAGCCCTGATCCTGTGCCCCTCAGAGCTGTTGCAGAGGGCAGTGCTGAGGCCTGTGGACCATGTGGGGATCCCCCGTGTTCTTGCTCCACTCTTCAGTGTCACTCCTCGCTGCAGGCACAGGAAGGTGTTTCCAGGACATTGGATGGGCTGGGGACATGCAGAAAAGGGAATTGCTTGTGACAGAGCGGAGGACTCGGCTTGCTGCTGGGAACATGTAGGACAGATGGGAAGAAGAGAGTGTTGAGCTGCTCTGAGCTGCAGGGACAAACCCACCCCCTTGCCAGGGATGGCCACAGAGCACCTTAGCTTGTTTCACACTGCACTGCACTGGGAGCTCAGTGGATCCTAAAATCCTCTTAGCATCTTGCTTTCACAGGAACAGTCCCTGGCACAGGTTTGCTGCACCTGCTCCCCTTTATTTCAGGCCCTTGGCTGAATTAATGCCATCCTGCCCCAAGGTGCCCAGGTCAGCAGCAGGCCAGGCTACTCCTCACCATTTAGCAAGCAGAGCACTGCGTTGGTGCTCATTGTACTTCCTTGCAGAGGGATGGTTTTGGGCTGGCCCAGTCCCAGCGGGCAGGGAGCTCCCCCAGACACCCTGTGCCTGGCTGGAAGTCCCTAGTGACGATGTACTGGAGGTGCCAGCTTGTCAGCTCCTAAGCAGCCATGTGGTGCTGGGGTGGCACCGGAGCTGTGCATGGCCCTAAATCTGCATGCAGGGCTCGCTGCTGCCTACAAGGACTCTTCTACAGAGCAGGTTTGTGATGTGGACAGAGGAGGCAGTAGCTGGCACATGGCATTATATGCCAGAGCATGGACTACTCGCCTCAGTATCCCTAACCTTTTCTGGCACAGCTCATCAGGATGCGAGGGCTATACCTGCTCCCAGTGTGATGCCCTGCACATGCTTCCCTCCCTCCTGGGATTTTCCTTCCTTCCTGAGAGCAGTTCAAAGCACACACCAGCACCCAGAGAGCTTGTGCCAGACCACCAGCTGCCCTCCCCTGGGGCCACTGCTACAGCACTCCTGCCTGCAGGGTGTTTGCTGTCCCTCCAGCAGTAAGGGAAGGGGACACAATTCGTCACTGGTGCTGGCACAAGCTTCTTGGTTCTTCCCTAACTCAGGGCAAAAATACCTGCAGGGCACCCCAGCCAACATCATTACTATTTTTAGCCTTCCCAGCTGATACAGGCAACTACTTGCTGTAGTTAGAAAAAACCGTCACCTTCTTACCTTGACAGTCACAGGCTTTGTGTTGGCATTTCCCTCCCTGTGTTTCCTGATGTCTCCTTGCTCAGCATGGAGCATGCAGGACAGAGGCACGCAGGGAAAGTGACCCCTCTGGGAGCAGAGCTTGCAGGATAGGTGGTGGTTGGGTGCAGGGGCTCCTGGGGATGATGATCCTCTCAGCACGCAGCATCTCTGCCTGCAGCTCCTGCCTGGTAGCTCCTGCCCACATGCAGGGAGTCTGCAGTGATTGGGAAAGCCCATGGGGAACCACTGATCCTGTGACTGATGCTGGAAGAAACCAAGACCCTGAAGTTCCCATTTGTGCGTGGGCAAGATTTGGGGCAGCCACGTGCAAACCCAGTCCCTGGGGCTGCTGGGGCAGCGGTGGCTGTCACCTGCCATGTCACCTGGCTGTCGTGGGGCCCAGATGGGCTCCCTGCTAGGCGTGGGCTGCACTCATGCACTGACTGGGGGGCTCAGTGCCTGGCACTGCCACCCTCTGTCCCCTCTGATGCCTCCCTCCTCTCCCCCTTGCAGCGCTCTGCCTGGTGCTGGGCTGTATGATCTTTCCTGATGGCTGGGATGCAGAGACCATACGGGACATGTGTGGGGAGAAGACAGGGAAATACTCCCTGGGCGACTGCTCCGTGCGCTGGGCTTACATCCTGGCCATCATCGGCATCCTCAACGCCCTCATCCTTTCCTTCCTGGCCTTTGTCCTCGGCAACCGGCAGAACGACCTGCTGCACGAGGAGCTCAAGACAGAAAGCAAAGGTGAGAGCCGCAGTGCTGAGGGGCCCGGGACCTTGGGGGTACCCTGGGTGGGAACAGCCGGGGGGGTTTGGCCCCTCCAGCATCCTGGAAAGGGTCGCATGGGCTTAACTCCCACCTACAAAGCAGGGCAGGCTGGGCAGGGTGGGAGTGGGCTGCCGAACCTCTGTCCTGCCTGACACCCGTCTCTTCTATTTCCACAGATTTTGTTGGCACTGCGGTAAGTCTTGAGTGTCACTGTCCTGTCCCCTGGCCCTGACTGTGTGGCGTGTCTGGGTGTGCTTCGTGGCTTGGGATGGGGGAACCCTGCCTGTGCAGGCAGCGAGGCTGGGGGCAATGGGGAAGGGAGTCAGCAGGGACAGGGTGGGGCGCCGCAGGGATGGGGACAGGCATGTGCTGGTGGCACGATGGTGCAATAAGACCTGCCCAACAGCGTCGCCGACCCGCTGTGCTCTCCCCGCAGAGGATATAAGGCCGACCGTCCGCAGCAGGACCCTCTTCCCATGGCCGGCAGCCTGGGCGCTCCCTCCCTCTCTTGCCCTTCGTCTGCTGCCAGCGGCCACACAGCGTCCCGCGCCGCCCCCCGGGCCCCGCCGCCCGCGCCAGGGATGCGCCGCCCGCCCGCCGCATCCACGGCCACCTCCATGTCCACGCCGGCACCGCCATCCCACGCACCCTGCCAGCTCCGCACCCCGCGCTGCCCGCGGGCCGCCGCCGGGGGAGGATGCCTCAAACGCGCTTCGTTCAAGAACAGCATCCAACTGCGGTTTTGTTTCAAGGAAAAAACAGTCTCGGAGTTTTTAACAGATTTCTACATCCCCAGGACTCCTGACCCGCTGCCTCCCACCCGAACGCGCACCCAGTGACGCCCCGTGCCGGCTGCTCCGGGTCCCGGACCCCTCCCCACTCCCATTTTGTACAGCTCCGTGATCCTGTCTCCACGGCCAGGGGACCCGGTGGCCGGGATAGGGCCCAACCCCTACTTTTACATGTAAATTCATATTCTCTAAACAGGGTAAAGTGACTCGAGCCCCCTCGCCCCCCACCCCGGGAGCCCGGCCACAGGACGCGGTGTTTCCTAGCGTGTGGCCGGGGCCGCCGGGGCCTCGCTGCTGCCGGCTATGGGACACCCGACACGCTCCGCCGCTGAATGTAAGCCCTGGTAAGTGGGAGCAGCTGAACATGCAAATCCCCCCGGGCGGGCGCAGGAGGACCCCCCGCCTCCCGCCAGACCCCTCCCCAAGCCGGCCGCGGGCTGTTGCCAAACGCCTTCCCTCCCCATACGGTGCTTTATCTCCACTGGTGACGGCGTGGCCGGGGATACCCGAGCCCTCCTGTGCCCACCCGGCCTCCTGGCTGCACCTCGCGGTCCCGCGGGGAGCCGGGGGCAGCTGCCCGGCCCCGATGGCCCCCACACAGCACCCCAGAGCCTGCCCCGACACCCCGGCGCGGGCGGCCGCAGCCCGGCTGTGGCTCTGCTGGCCAGACCGGTGCGTGTGGGCTTCCCCTGGCCACGGGGGCTTGGGTCACCGCAGCCCTCGCAATGCAATAAAGTCCTCAGCACTGGCCGCGTCTCAGTGCGAGCAGCCGGGGCTCCTCGCAGGGCCTCGGGCAGGGGAGGGCCCCCAGGGGGCCCTGGCAGGGTTGGACCCAGGCACTGGGCAAGGCCGGGGAGCAGGGAGCAGAGTGGGTCCCGGGATGGGGCCACAGAGCATGCAGGCTGCTGAGGGTTGGCATCAAGCACTCTGCAGGAACCATTGCCTCACCGGGCACCAGGGGCTGGTGGGAGCAGGTAAGTGGTGCCCTGAGGCCCTGCGGGGTGGCGGTGAGGGATGGAGCTGTGCCAAAACACCATCTGGGAGCCAAAGTCACCCGGGACGGCGTGGGTGCCATGAGCCTGGTGGTGCCCACATCCCTCCGGCAGCTGCCCCCCTGGAACGAGGTCAGCAGGAACCCCCTGCCCCTGGCAGCACCCGGGCCTTGCCAGCTTGTGAGTGCTGTTGCCAGCTGAATTGGAAAAACAAACCAAGAAAAATCAGTGGAGAAAGGAATACAGTAGCTGTAATATATCTGTATTTTAGTACAAAGTTTGATACAGTGTTTCACAAAACCTTATTGAAAAATATAATTCAAACCAGACGAGCTCGGAGCCCTGTGGTGTGAGGAGGGTTGGGATGGGCTCCTCCCGGCACTGCCGACACAGAGGAGATGGTCTGCAAGGAGGTCAAAGGATGCCACATGGTGTCCAAGCTGTGGTGGGGAAAGGAGGGTGGGGAAGGGAGGGTGGAGAGCCCTCCCTGTGCCCTGTGGAGTTGAGCCTCCACCCACATGGGCTGGCACACAAGAGGAGCTCTGGCCAAAGCAAGTCCCGTGGCAAGGCAGGAGGTGGGGCAGGGATCCCATCCATCCTTAGGAGCTTTTGAGCCCCTCCCTTCTGCCTGCTCACTGTGCACTATTAGTGGCCTGTCAGCTCACAGGTGGACACAGGCTGATAGCAGCCTCCTGAAATTCATAAAATTCCAGTGTCTTGATGGAAAAAACCAACTTACATGGCCGGTCGTTCCAGTGGCATGCTCTGGTAGAGGAGCAGGGATGTATTCCAGGCGGTGTGACGGCAGCATGGGGAACTCTTGGACATCTGGAGAGCTTTGGCCAGTTCTGGCCTCGCTGGTACAGGACGTTCTCAGAGCCTGGGTGAGCCCTGCGCTGGCAGATGGCAGGACAGGCTGAGGGTGGGCTGGGTCAGCTGCTGGGATAGAAGTAGGGGGGTTGGTGCTGCTCACAGTTGCTTTTGGGAAGCAGTACAGGAGATGGAGTCAGACTCTTCTGGGGGATGCACAAGGACAGGATAAGCCACAGCAGACACTGTCCCAAAAGGTGTCAGGAGGGATGTTCTCATGGTGAGGGTGGTCAAACACCAGCCGTGGGCATCTCAGACCAGCACTTGCACACACGTGGTAGGCCTCACTCCAGGCTCAGCCCATCTCAGGCTTCCTAAGGAAAAGGCAAGCAACATGAAAACCCTGGCTACCAGTGCACCAGAAAGCAGGTTTTGAAGCAGCTGCAGTGGTGCAGGGGACATCCTCCACACCATTTCCTCCCAAGATGAGGAGCAAGAACAGCAGCGCAGCCACAATCCCAAAACCCCAGCCAGAAGCTCAGGGAATTTCCTCAGGAACAGCAGCTCCCAAAGCAGCCCCCGGCTTCACACGAAATGCTGGCAGAAGGGAGGTCTGCAGGGCTGCTCCTCTGCTTACCCTGCAGGGACAAGGAAGGGAGACCAATATACTCCCACCCCCTCACCCCACATCCTGGGCTCAAGGTGGTAAGGAAATAGAACCCCCAAAATACTGGTTTTCAAGTTAAGTATTTTTATTATCAAAATTATTACATCTCTTGTGAAAGTTCAAATGTTACAGCATGGTGTAAAAACTCCACTAGAGTAAGAAGCTACAGCCCCCACCTTTCCTAGAGCTTTCCAGGGTCCCTCCCTCTTGCCCCCCTGCTGTGCCCAAAGGTGCTGGAGCCTCTGGGCAGGGCCCCCCTGGCCCCCTCCCACTGCCTGGCAGGGCAGAGCCTGCCTGCCCCGTGCTGCTCAGAGCACGAAAGGGGAGGCTGCATCCCCAGGGCTAAGCCAAGTGAAGTTTACACCTATTTTATACAGTATACAGACACCCAACTGCGGGGTGACAAGTTCCATCCCAACACGCTCACAGCCAGACAGTGTGAGAAAGTTACTCTTTGTTTCAATATTTTAAAAGTCTCCCCTAGGCTGAACAAACACCTGATTTCAATTGTGAATTAGAGAAACCTGTAACAGTCCTAAAAAAAGAGGAAGAAGACTGTGCATCTGAAAGGACAGGGGAGACAGACTCACAGCATTATGTTATCCAAGAGAAAGGAGAAGTTCCACTGCAGCACCAGGGATGACACCTGTCATATATTAGCTAACCTACTATGGTTATAACTGAATATAAAATTAGATAAATAAAAACACGCCCGATATTACAGTAAACAAGTGAGAAAGAAGCTGGCAATCGTATGGAATTGAACAGACAGCGCACTGTGTCTGGGCTGGCTCTCCTGCCACGCTCGGTGGGTTACGGCAGCTGGGAAAGACCCTGCACGGCACTGCCCCAAGAGCCTCTGGCTCGGCACAGCCCGGGGTCTGCACCCAACGCCCCAGCACTACCACTCGGCAGCCCCTGCTCCTCCACCTGCAGCCCCCGTGCACCGCAGCATCACTTGACTGATCAGGCCCCTGGTCACCCCCCACGTCTCCACATCAGGAGCCAGAGACCCCCGGCACGGCAGCATGTGACAGCACAGCCTCGGCCGTGCTCCTGCTCACAGACTCCTTAAGCGACCTTAGAACACTCGTTCACGACAGCCCTACAAGGAAGCAGCACATGACAGCGCACCCCAGACCCTCTGCAGCGACAGGCACACGCTCCAACCCCCTCCCGTGCTAGTTCACATTTGCAGAGACTGCTGTCCTGGAAAAAGCTCTGACAGTGGCAGTGGTGACCCAGGCCCAAAGGCAGCCGTGTGCGCTCATCTGCTTGTGACTGGAATGATCGTAACGGATTAAAGCCCTCCCCAGAACGCACTGAGAACCTGACCTATAAAGAGATTGGAGTTAACTTCTCCCAACGTTTCCTTTAAACTGCTTTCAAATTCATAACGATGTCCGTGCTGCATGAGTGACTGTGGCCACGGGCACGGACCAGAGACAGAGGCTGTGCCACAGTCATTGCACTTGAACCATTTGCCTTTTTTTTTTTCCTTTTTTTTTGTTTTTGTTTTTGCAATGTACCCACGCATCAGGGAACTGCTTTGCTACAGTCTCTGCCTCAGAGAAATCTGCGTTCTCCTACCAGGCCAGAGGCCAATACTGCTCACAAATCTCACCCGTGCATTTCAGACCTCAGCCTCTGACCCCTGGCACCCCAGCATCAGGTGCAAGCTCCCAACACCGGCCCAGGAGCCACTTCCAGAGGTGACTGGAAGGAGCTATGGGCAGTTTTGTCCTCCTGGAGTCCAGGCAGTCCTAGGAAAGTCCTGTTTGAGTCTTTACTCCAGAACCTTGAAGCTGCTGCAGTCTGTACTGGTGGACACTGCCTCCCCCGCGGTGCTGATAGTGTTGTGCACTGGAAATCACTGCGCCCCGGGAGCCCTGGTAGAGCACAGACTGCCCCGAGCTGGGCAGACTGATAGTCCGCAAGTCTGACTGTAGTGAGCGAGCACTTTGGGGAGCGGAGGAGGAGCCTGACACGCCCGTGCAGGGCTGGGAGCCCGACTCGGAGGAGAGAGAGTCCACAGCCGTCTGCTGTGCCGGGCTGGCAGCCGCAGGGCAGCTCTTCCTCAAGAGGCTGCTGCTGATGCTGCCAGAGTGCTGCTGGCTGCTGAAATACCCCGAGGTCCCTGCAAACAGGGCAGAGGAGTCTGTGGAGACCGAGTGGGCAGGGCTGGAGTACGAGGTGGAGGAGAGGGATGTTTCTGAGGAACCATGGGAGAGGCTGTGTCCTGTCCTCTGTGCTGCTGCTCGGTAGCTGTATCCAGGAGACGGCGCGAGGTGCCCTCTGTATGGGGAGGAGCTCTGCTGGAGCAGGGTCTGTGATTCCGCCTGGGGACTGTCAGACTGCAGCAGCTGAACAAGGCGTGGGGAAAAAAAAGAAAAGCCATGTCAGACTGACTTTCACGTTTCCTACCTCTTTCTCATGATGAAGGTACTTAGTGCAGCAGGACTGGGAACAATTGGCAGCCAAGGCCAGTTTCCCCTCTTATCTCTTTAAAGGTTTTATTTCAGAATGTGCAGATAATACATGAAAGCATTTACCTGGTAGCTGTACCGAGAAGGACTGTAAACTGCTGGTCCTTTGTGGGCTTCTGGAGTGTCTCCTTCTGCTGTGTCTGCAATGTACAGGCAGCATGTTAAAGCTCACCCTCTGGACTGAGGCTGGACAGCAGCTCCCTCTCAAATGGCACCACAGAGCCCAGCCCTCGTGATCTGCATCCAGCAGCAGCTGAGACCAGAGCAGCCTCCCAGGCATCAGCACTCCAGAGGCTGAAAATCTCAGCAGAAGACAAATGGGAAACCTTAACATGTACAAACAGCCACACGTGTGAAGAAGGGCTGCTCTCCTCTCCCCAGTGTACTCTGGTTTAGCACAAAGCCCACCTGCCTTGGACCAGCCTGTTCCTGAATGGCCATACCTAGAGACTCAGCATGGACACAGCCTGGGCTCCCCTGGCTCCTCAGTAGGATACCAGAGGCAGAAGATGGTTTCTAAGGTCTTGGCAATTTCCCACTCAGCATTGGTCACAGGAATCCACAATGGATACAGTTAAAGCTCAGGAGACAAAACTGTCCCTTCCTGGAGGGCTGTCAGCAGGATCCTGTGGCAGGTTTTCCTCCAAGGGTAGGCAAGAAGTACTTCCTGCAGTGAGCCAGCCCCTGAGCCATGTGTATGTTTCAGCTGCTACCCCTGTAACCATGGCTGGCAATCCTGCTTTCTTCAGTAGGGGTGAAGCTGCTTGGGACGAGGAGGCTTCACATCAGAGTTCTGTTGCAGACTAATGACAGAGAGCTGTTTATCTGCAGCATCTCAGGGATTCTCAGCAGCCAGATTTGAAATGCCTTGGTGAAACACTATTGGTATTAGTATCAAATTTATATGACAGATGTGTCTCAGTCATGAAACAGGACACGCTGCCTCAGTCTGCTCTGTACTTCTGCCAGACAGGTCTGGCTTTGCCCCAGCTGCACTGGCATGAGCACCAGTGTCAGCAGTGCCCGTGGCTCTGCTGCCATTGTCCTCTCTGTGCTGCACCACAGTGCTGCCTTAGCTAACAAGGATCTGGACAGAGCTTGTCTGCTCTTGAGGCTCAGGAGCCTTTTTCCTCAGGGCACAGACCTGCACAGAAACTGGGGCATGAAGCTTCCAGCACGTGTTCTGTGCCACCTTCCATGTCTGAAATGACATCGATGCAGCAAGTGGCTCTTGGACTTGCTGTAGGCGACACACTCAGTACTGCAAAAGGCAAAATTTGGAAGTTCGGGGCATGTTTTTGTTAAGCAGTCATGCACTGAAGAGACTAACTGTTCAATCCAAGAGATCTCTGTGATTCACAGAAGTGGAGTATGAGAATCAGAAGAAATCTAAAGACTGCTTTTTAAATGGCCGGGCACGCCAGCAGGGCTGCACAACCTACTGCCAGTGCTGGTTCTCAGAAAAATCCTTGACAAGTTAAAGACTATTGAAAGACTAAATTACAAAGGGTAAATAAACTATGACTTTCCTGAATTTGCTTTATGTAAACTTAAAAGCTAAAGCCAACATTTTCCTTCCCCCATTTCCCAATACCTGCACTAGGAAGGACATGAAGAACTGCTTTTCTTGGCAGTACTGGCCTGTGTCAACCTAAAGCATATATGAAGTGACAGCTTTAGCTGGGAGCAGCTGCGGTTCTCAGAAGCGTGGAATGCACACAATTTCCATTTCATTCCTACATGCCTCATCAGCAAACCTCCAAGTTTGGGATTTTTCAGTTCCCCTCAGTATTATCTGTTACAGCATCAAGTGAACATGCGCATCTTCACCATTCCAGATGCTACCAGGAATGGCACGGACTCGGCCACCCATTTGTTTCATGAAGAAGCAGAGCAGCAACTGGGGGAGGGAAGATGGCTCACAAAATCTAAACAAGAACATAAACTAGAATCTAAACAAGCTGCTGAAGAAACTGCCACACTAAGCAAAAGAACAAAAAAACATATTTTGCTGTGCTGGGATGAAGGAGACAAGACGACTTTTGTCAGCTGCAGCATTAGGTTTTCACAGCTCAGAGTGGGATGCGATTTATGTAACAAGAAAGAAGACTGTACCACTGCAGATCAAAGTTTAATTCCAGCCTAACTTTTGGGTGACACTGAAGAGACAGAGATGTACAGGTTACAGTGGGCAAAGGCCTGTTGCAGGAGCCAGGATTTTGCCTACCCTTCTGAAAAAGAAGGGCCAAGAAAGCCACTTCCACTGGTATGGGAAAGACAGGGAAGAGATTCCCAGTAGGGTCCCATGAAAATGTGACAATTTTGATAGGGAAGAGGATTTCCTCTCAAGACTGGATGAAGAAAAAGAACTGAAAAGATGTGCCTAGGTGTACAAAACCAGGAAAAGCCTTGATGAAACACCAGTTTTCAGAGACTGATCTCAAATACACCTTACTGCAACTGAGGGGGGGAAAGTCAGATTTGGAATGAAGTAAATATATATTTGCCCTAAAATGCTCAGAAATAAGACATTACATTGGTCTGAATGTTCAACCAATGAGAATTAAATGACAGCACTTTCCTAGCACATGAGGTACTAACCCATCTGTCCAAGGACAAAGAAGCTGTCCCTGTCAGAGCCAAGATGCAGGCAGTCTTGAATCCAACCCCTGGAGAAACCCAGTGGTCTTCCAGGTCTAATAGAAGAGGGATATAGGCTGAAGCAAACATGAATAACAATAAAGTACGGTTTGCAGAAGGCAAATTTGATAATGTTAAAGATGAAGGTACAACTGACTTCACAGACAAGCTGGCCATCATTTCCCACAGCCAAATGTCCAAAAGTTTCACTGTCCTACCTGCATCCTTCTCAACAGCACTGTCACAGGTAGGTGAGGCTTCGTGTCTCTGGGACACCTTTGCACCACTCCTCAGCACCTTCTCAAGTATCCCCCGGCCCTCTCGGAGCCTCTCCACCGATGTCGGGACCATCCTGCAACAAAAACCCAGGAACAGCTGAGGACTGCTATTACACAGCCAGGAAACAACATGACCAATGCACAGGGGATGAGGGCTCCTTGGTGTAACCACAACATGGGTTTGTCTTAAAAGTCTCTGCTTAAGTTCACCGGTACCATGCCAGTGCAAATGGAAACCCCTACTGCAGAAAGGAAGGATCAGAGACTACCAGGTCTTTAGACAGATAAGGAATAAACTTCTGAACTGCCTTTGCCATGTAAAAAACCTCTGGCGGGATTTCAGACTGACAGTCCCTGGATATCGTGACCAGAAAACCAAGTCTTTTATCGAAAACATGGTCTAAACATCCAGTTCAGTAAATTACCTGATTACAGAAAAAAAAAAGCTTTGAAATTCAACAGCATTTTGAAAATCCTGGTAGATTAAATACAGTGATTTTCCATAATTACTTTTATTCAAACTGAAAAGAAGGGAACTCAATACCTTTATGATAATACAGTGCCAAGGCAACAGTTGGATAATGCAACATTCCTGGAGCAGAACTTGCCTGGCCATTTTGCCCACTAATGACACTCTGTCCTGCTTATTTTGTAGTGTGAAAACTCTCCACTCAAGATTAGTGCTAGATAGCGTTCCATTATATAAATGTCTTGTCTGAGGGTGAAACAGAGGTCAAATGGCTTTCCTAAAGCCAATCTGTTGAAGAAAAACAGGGCCACAGACAAATCCCAGACCTCTGGGTCAACATTCCATCTATCATGCACAGGACCATCCAAATCTCTGTAGAAATACATGTTTCAGCATATAAGACAGCATCACCTTGACCTGGGATTTATAACACCTTTACTCTGGATACTGAAGAATGTGTGCCTTAAAAATGCCTGAAATTTATAAACTTAGATTATATTAAATGCACTGCATACCATATAAGCATGCAGTCTAACAGCATATTAACTGATTTCTGTACTTAGTTTTTTAATATTTACGGAAAATTGTGCTTTATATAATAGTTTTTTAATTATTTTTGTTTTTTTTTTTAAATAAATAGCCCTGGCACTGAAGTTCACCCTCACTGAAGCAGAAGGGAGAAGAGGCCAGAGTTCACACCTCATGGAGGTGAATGGGGTGAGGGGGTGAATTCACATATTCCTTGGCTGCTGTTGTTTTGCTGGAGACAGTTTGCTGCAAGGCTGGGTTTACTGGGCAGCAGCACATCTGTTTACTTTGTGATGGTTGTATCTTGGCAAGAGAAGGAGACAAACTTCCATTTTTTTTAAATGAAAGCTATCAGCAATTACTGCAGAATTCAGCAAAAATCTGGAAAACGCTACAAATTAAGGCATGGAATTTTACTTCCCACCATTTTTTTCTGTTTCCAACATTATTGTGACTATCTGGAAATGTATCTGACATGTAAGCACTGAGAGTTAAAGATGAAATTGGGTCACAACTTTAGCTCAGAAACATGCAGGTTCTAATGTATTTTTTAAAAGTACAAGGTGACTGTACGTTTGTCAGCCTTGCCCATTAAAACACAGAAACCCAAGAATTTAAAGGGCAGCAAATCTACTTAATCCCATTTCAAAACGTATCAGCATGGTTTCAACTTTATATCCAGTGTCCCATAACAATAGGATCTTTATTCCCACACAATACTTGCTCCTGAAACCATGTGAGAAACTGAAGCCAGAGCAGCACATGAAGCTCACAGCACATAAAACATGCTACTAAAGCAAGAATGCCACACTGACACCTCACCCTGAATTAGTTTCAGCTCATTCAGTTTGTTTTTTTTTTTTTTTTTTCCCTGCTCTTTTACAGGCGGAAGGAAGCTGCACAGGAGGGGAAGAGCATGGGATATTATCCTTTGTATAGACTATTTGATAACAGAATAATGAAGGTAAACTAATCATTAGCAGACTGCCTCAGCTGTGGCCTGTCCCGGGATCTGACAGAAGGTCATCTGGTAGACAGAGAACTGTCAGAGAGATACAAGACAAATTGTTTCTATTAATCTCTGCTTGAAAACTGATGGAAAAAGGAAGGAAAGAGATCTTATTACTCCTGCAAATTCATCCAAGTACCCAAGCACTTTCAACATAAACTTCATACTTCTCACTGCCTTCAGCATTGCTTTGCATCTCTCCCCTTGCCATCCCCCTGCCATTAGCTGAGCAGTGACACAGCCACGGACGTGGAGGATCAGCATCAGGAAAGGTGCGTGTGCCTTTCTGCCCGTGGTGTGCACAAACAGAACCTGAATGCGGAACAGCAGAGCCAGTGTCCTACACAGTTCCAGTCAGGACATCCCAGCCATCACTGCACCGGCACTACAGAGCCACACTCGGCAAGACACCAACCACAGTCTGGTAACCATTCTCTGAGCCGTATTTACAGGGCATTAGGAAAGCTGAGGTTGTTGCTCTGTCCCTGTTTCTCAAACGCAAAGCTGCACAGGGCTGTGACCTTCCCTTCAGAATAGGAGTGGACTTAGTATCACTCATGTCCAAAAAGCGTGGAAAGATCATCAAGAAAAGATCTGGATTACATTTTCATTGCATGGGCAAGACCTTCCAACCCAAGACCTCAAAAGGGAACTGGTGGAATAGCAACAACTGCTTAACTTCGTATGTTTCAAGACAGATTTTTGGTATCTAAACCAAGAACTAAAGGGCAGGCTGAGAAGGCTGCTGGTATCCTTCACGGTTGTTTGGCAATTAAGAAAGAGAACAATGCCAAGAGACCCAACTGAATCCATCCCACTGCACATATTGTTATGGAAATGCCTCCTAGAGTTCAGTCCTGCCCTGTGGAGCAATCTCAGGCTGGCTTGCAAGAATAACACTCACCACCTACTGCTGATGCTCTCCTGGGATTTGCTGAGTGATGATGAAGAACCACAGCCCCTCGAGTCCGGTGGGCTGACGTCCTCTACGTGAGGCAGGGAGGGATGAGAAGGGGAGAAGCCACTTTGTGGGGAGGACGGAGTTCGCGCTGCAGAGCCCGACGGGCCGTCTGTGTCGGTCCCAGAGGAGCTGCTGCCCTGCCGGGTGGGGGTCCCTGCCCCTCGCACCGAATCGCCGCCCTCCTTGGCCTCCTGTTTCCGCTTGCGGTATTCCAGTAGGGATACCTGGGAGAGACAGCATGGACATGAGTCAGGGAATGCAGTGGACTAGGACAAGGAGGAGGAATGTGCCCACACACCATTAAAAAAATATGTTTCTCTGGGTTTGCAGATAAAACTTGATGAAGCATAGTGGGATTATCAACTCTTCCTGAATCTGCAGAGCTAAGTGGTACAAATTCGGACTGCCATGATCAATCCCCTTTTACTTTTTATGACCATTACTTCTGCAGAAACATCCAGCTAGTTTGCTTCTCTAACAACCTGGATCTTCACATTACTCCAGGACATGCACGCACATTCAAGCATCAAGCCTCTATATCCTCCCTTCTCTCAAAACCCTTCACACTCTCCGGTTTGTGATATTATGTAAATTTTTTTGCAATATCTGTAAATCCCCAGAAGAGGTAATAAGAGCCTTCTTCACAGAACTGGCATCTTCAGGGCCCCATTCATCTGTACTAGTTCAGCCACATTAATGCCAAAAGCTTGGTGAAGCCTAGCACAGAATTTCAACTTGCTTACAGCAGGTTCCTCTGCTATGGAGGCATCGCAAACTTCCAGTACTGCCACCTAAACAAACTGCTTTTAGCAAAGGTAAAATGTATTTTCTGCAAAGCAGTCTCACATTTGTCAAAGACACCAACCAAAGATAACCCAGTCCTGCAACACAGGGACAGCAGAACCAAAATATTTCCAGCTGAGCCTTTATCTTTCAGTGTGTGTTCCCTCAGAGTTATTATGAGGCACGGAGCCATAAAGGACTCAGAGAAGGCAGCTCTGCTAAAGAATTTATCAACTATGACTCAATGCCCATACAGAAGGCTTTATGATGCTAAAATACTCAACAGGGTATTTCCAAAAGTAACTCAACATATGAAGGTTTTAAGATAAGTGTAGCTTTAAAAGAAAACCAAAGGAAAAAAAAAATCAAGAGCCCCAAAAATGGAATGGAAATGAGATATTCCATCCAGCTGGACAGTTATACAAGTGATCAGAGTTACCACATTTGACATAAAAAAAGAAATCCAAGTACAGGAAAAGGCACCAGTATTTGTCCCACAAGTACCCAGTTTTATCACAGCACGACCTTGACTTACCATTTTCACTCAGTTTTAGTCCCATGAGGGTCACTGGCCTGCTATTAGAAACCAGTATTTGCTTTCTTTAAAACATATTCCTGTGGTTTTAGTTTCAAAGAGCTAACATTTAAGTAATGACCTTCATCTACTTTCTATGCAATGTTATGGAAATGTTCTAATATGTTCTAATAAACAGACTATGTTTTCTTTTGAAACATTAGACCCTCTTACCTACTAAGGACCCTTTTCATCCCGATAAATAACACCTACACCAGCTGTACAGCTGCACTGTATTATTGCTCTGGGTCTTGTCTCATTTTAACAACTCTTGATGAAAGCTGCCAGCATCCTGCTCTACTTTCTGTGCTCCCAGAAGAGGTATTTTCACTGTGGTCTTTTCCTTCCACCTCACATCAAAATCTTGCCTAAAGGGTAACTCTCTCTCTTTTAACAACTGTTTTCACCCAGGCACTGGATGCCTGGATTAGTCACCCAGACTCTCTTCGTTCTCCCTGTAAGCCTTTCCCGTGGTGTTTACAGTTCCCACAGAGGTTCCTGCAAGCTAAGGATTTCTGTTTCAGGAATACTTGCCTTCTTCCTTTGCGGCGGATTCTGGGGAGCAGCCCTGGCGCCCTCGCAAGCCCTCTCGCCGCAGGGGGACATGGAGCCGTGCGCCGTCTCTTTGAGCAGCCCCGACTCGTGTCTGCCGAAATACCCCTCGGCAGGAGATCTGCAGCATCCCGCTTCCGAATTCACGGGCTTCCTCTCTCCCAAAGGAGGAGACCCCCGCAACAACCCATCTACACGTGGCATAGCGTTCAATGGGGAGAAGGCATACATTAAATTAAACTCTGTCCGAAAAGCCTGATCAGAGCTTCGTAGCAGCATCTGTGCTTCCCCACTTTTCCCTGGGAAGTTCATCTCTGAAGTAGAGTTTGTGGAGGGTTGTGGAGCCACATCAGAGGATCCAAAGCTGAGCAGCGATGGCCGTTCTTGGCAGGTGTTTGCGCTGGAATCCAAGTACCCTCCCTTCGAATCCAGGTCGGATCGGAGGCAGACCTGGAAAGTCCGAGAAGGATAGAGGCAGGGGGGCGGGAAGTCAGGGAAAGTGTCAGGCAAGGGTGGAAAGAGAAATTTAAGTCAGAAAGTGCTCTGTACAATGCTAGCTTCCTGCTTCCCAGTTCGTTTCTGATTACCCCGTAGGGTCTCTCCCACACTGTTCTGTTTTGCCCATTCCACAGACTAAACAATGATCCGTTCAGCTGTCCGGTATGGGATGCCCTTTCCCCTTCAGCAGTCTTTCTGCAGCAAGAGGATAAGGCTTGGCACTATCCCCAGGCAGTCAGTGAATTAAAACCAGCATTTTCAATTGCCTCATACGTCCCCAAGTTGATGTTAACACATAGCAGTAGCTATATTAATTATGGAGAGAGAACAGAAAACTTCTGCTGTCCTTTTGCTGTTGTATTAGCCAAGTTCTTGACTCTCCCAAGTCAGCCACTACTAACTTCCTAACAATAAAATACCCAGGACATCTAAGCCATTTGTTTTCACTTATTGTGAGCTTTGGAAATCTCCAACAATAGTACATTCATTTAATTTTTACTGCATTTCTACATTTTACAATATGCAACAAAACCACAATGGCATCATCTTTGTGCTGTCACAGTTTCTGGAGCACTAGGCACTGATACAACAGTATATCCATTTATCTACTTGAAGTGCCAAAAACCCTCCAGGGCAGCAGAATAATCATCTCCTTCACCACGTTAATATGTCGGGATCTCAGACAATGAGTATAACTGACAAGATTTCATCCTCTTTGCAGGACTACAGTGCAGAGGGAAAAACACAGCAGCACCAGGCACCAGCTCTCCTCTCCTGCTGTCGTTGAGAACGTTTCCCCTGCTGTATTACAGCTCCAAGTAATCCACCACATTGGAGATGAGCACATATTTTTTACCATGAAACAGTCTCTGAGCATATTTTACAACAAGGCAGTAGGTAAGCAAAATACTACTTTGTGGCATCTCCTCAACATTTTCAGTCTGTAAGTGAGCAGCTTTAGATGTATCAAGGCTGAAGAGAGCAGGTCAGGTGCACCATTGTGTGCCTGTAAGTCAAAACTAGTGGGGAAAGCTTTCCCTTCCCCAGCAGGCATTTTGGCACTGCTGAGTAAATATCACAGACCACTTATCTGCTGGGCTGGGTCTGACATTGATGATGGCATTTGCAGAGTCCCCTCAACAGCCGAGACATATCAAGTCTTCCCACCAGGGCCAACAAGTGAATCAAAAATTCCAGTCTTCAATTTGTTTGCTCTCTTGTGACAACCCTGAGAGCTCTCCTCAGCCTTGTCGTGACTAATGCTCCGCCCCTTATTCCCAATGCCTCCATGCCCCGCATCCCTCCCCTCCCACCACAGGCACAGGCACACGCGCTCCCGGGGCCCAGGTGCAGTAACTACCTCAGGTGACATGGACTCGGGCCTATGCGCAGGGGAACTCTCGGGGGAGGATACGTTCTAGAGGAGGGAAAAGCATCTAGTTATTAATCTACTTAAAAAGTCGAGAAGCAAAATACAATGTACAAAATACAAGCAACGCAGGTTAGCAATGGCTACTCTAAACAAAAACTATCCCGGGAACCGGCCCCAGCCTGGACAGCAACGTGGTTTTGGTTAAGTGCGTTCTAAAGGTTCCTGGGAGCACAGATAGGACTGGGTTACTGCATCTCATGATGCAACTCAGAACCCAAACCGGCACCTGAACATTAAGAAAAGCAGCATCATACTCTTTATATTTCTGTCAGATAGAGTTTGCACCATGAAATATAGAGAAAGAAATTTATGGTGTTTATTCTGAGAAAATGGGAGACATGGAAAGTCTGGTTTAGCCCAAAAAGTAAACTAAGATCCCTCCAACACTAAGGTGACCTTTCACAGACATTACACTATAAAACAAAACAGTCTCCTTCAATCCACCGTGGGTCACCTTTCCAGATAAAGTCAAGAGAAGAGGTGTGGACAGCCAGCTTTATGAAATGTCATATCATCTGAGCACCTAGCAGTGAAGGCAGTGTATGCCCTTGACTGCACAGTTAAGGGCTCCTTCCTAAGCACTTCCCTTTTCATGCTAATGAGCAGGCCTAAAATAGAATCAGAGAAGAAGGTTTCCCAGAGATATATGGCAGGACTCACCATCTTCTGCAAAGCAGAAATCCTTAGAAAACTGAGAATCTCAAATTTGTTAACTAAAAAAAATTCTGACAAACTCCACAGAAAAAAGTAGATGCATGTCCTCATGCTTCTAGTCACTCCTATAGGGGCTAATGATCCTCTAATTTGTTTCTAGTCTAAAAAGGTCAAAAAACAGTCTAAAAAAACTTGATCTGTAAAAAGCCAACAACCAGAGCTTCAGAAGGGTTATGATACAAGTTTTTCAGAGAGCAACTAGGAAATTATTCAAGAAGGAAGTTTCTTAAAAGTCTTCAAAATGTATTTCTGAGCAAGACAAGATGGCAAGTCACAGCTTCTGATCCTTGAGGAAGCTTGTGAACTGATGGAAGAATCTCCCTGTCACTCTCTTCCCACAGGGCCACAGGACTGAAGTATAAAGCTTTATACTTGGGGAGATGCATTCCCTCCAGTGAGAACTGATGATAACTAAATGAAACAGACATGACATTAAAACAATGATATTATGAATGAGGTCCATTGGAGGAAATACAAAAGTCTGAATGAAGAAGTCTATGGTCCAGTGAGTTCCTAAGACTCTTTTCAAGAGCAAAAAGGGAAAAGACAAGTTATAGATCCAGTGAAATCAAGGCTAGTTACCTAACACTATGGTGGGACAGGAAAGGGATGATTAGACTGGCAACACTGCTCTGAGCTGCCTCCTTAGCCACTGCAAGGGAAAGGATCATTTCCTATTGAGCTCTCTGCCTGGAACAGTCTTTTATCTCTCTCCTCAGTGCTCCACAATCTTCCCTGCTAACCTCTACAGAGCTACCTCTTAAACAACTTACAAGACAGGGCTCACAAAGAAAATCAAAGCATACTAAGCTAAAAATACCACAAAAAATACCACCTGTTGCAAAACAGATGAGGGACTCCTGCAAAACAGTCCCTAGGATGGAGCAATCCATCACTGCACCATTTTTTTTTAATGGTTCTAACTAGCAGAGCATGAGCAGCTGGCCTGAAGAGTTCCATGGGTTTTTAATGAAAATATGCAATACTAGAAAACAAAACAAAACCTGCAAACAGCATGATCCCTACTCACAGGCACAGAGCAGCAACAGAAAGTGGAAGGTCCTGATGGGATGAATGCTGGTAACTCTCCCACAGAGTTTAGAGCAATGGAAACCACCTACAGAGCCTGCTCACTACTACTGCTGATTTTTGCAAATGGAAAATATCAAGGAATCAAAGGTATTACAGTATTTTCTTTCCACTCAATCAAGGGAAAGAAAAACCAAAGGATACAGTGGAATTTGATGTAAAGTATTTCTACCACACTTGGGGTTACTGAAAAGCTGTTTGGGGAAAGAGAAGGTGAGAATGGCAGACAGCCTTTGAGAAATGGAACACTACTGCACTCTTTGGAGGGGGCAGGGTTTGGAAGCCACATTGGCACAGAGATCTGAAGTGGGAAAGATTATTAAAGATCACTGTATAACCTCCAAAATTCGGGAGCTATTCCGCAGAAATAGAAAAAAGAAAAAGGTAAGACTAATGTTACTCATGGCTACACAGTGAGGTTTGACATTTAACAGAGCGGGAGATTTGGTCAGAAGTGGAGTAGGGGAGAAAGGCAGCAGTGCTCTTCAGGCTGACACTGTGGTGCTGCTCAGCAAAACAGCCAAACAGTCCAAAAACAGTGTCTCCCAAGTGTCACCCCTGTTGCAAGTATTCCCACTCCTCTTTTTAGCACCCTTAGTGCTGGGCAGATTTACCTCGAACTGTAGTGGAGTATTGCAGCGACTGGCAGCCAGAGAGGGGATGGGTGAGAACATCACGCCGTAGCCGTTGCGACTCTCCTCCTCTCCGGGCAGTGACGAGCAGGGAGTAGCCAGCTGTGGGCTCGCTGAGCCGGGAACTGAGGGAATGGGAGGTGGAGGGGTCACGGGAGACAGTGGCCGCAGCAACTTCTTAACATTCTGCTCCATCAAGTAGCGAGACTTCCACTTCTTCAGGGGACTCAGCAAGTCTGAAAAGCAAACTGAGCTGAGGACAGGGCTGAACCATTAACCTTAAACACGAGCAAGTCTCCTTCCCCAGCCCAAATGAAACCCAGGAGTCTTCAATGCAATTACAAAAGATTCCTACTAATGAATTACCTCTGAATTACTTCTACAGCAGAACAACACATAATTAGGAACATGCAGTCAACGCAGAAAGGAAATATTTCAACTAGAAGTAAGCACAAGAAGGAGCTAGGGGAAAGGAAGACAGGAAAAGGATAAAAAGAGCAGAGGAGAATGAAGGAGAGGGGTCAGAGGACGTGCCACTGTCACTGCTACAAACAAACCAAAGGCAGCTCAATTATCACTACCTGAACCTAACAGTCCCCTATAGGCTACATCAGTACAGCCCAAATACATTTCAGTTTCACAAAGGATTAAAGCCTTTCCCTCAGGCCTACTCCTCTTCAAAATAATAATCGTTTTTGATGCTCAGGTTAAAAAGAAAAATAAAAAAGAATCAGTAAACTCTACAGTTCAGTTGTTTGCTTCTTCAGTTCTTGCTCAGGACGTACATTTATGGGTTCTGGCATTCTGTTCATTTCCTGTTTAGCTAACTTTTCAATTATCAATTCTGTATAATCTCTGTGTTGTCTAGTCTCCTGTCATCCTTCGAAAACTGATCCCTGGCTGGGCAGATCTTCACTCTCTTTCTCTGTAAAAGGATTCAGACACAGTATTTAACCATTCTATTCCTTTACTCATAGATTTTTAACTTCTCCATCTTTGAGACTTAGTCATTTGCCAAATACATATGTGCCTGTAAGACATTCCTGTGTCTTCCTACAGTCAGCAGGTATTTAGTTGCCCACCTAAGAACATCCTGCTGAAAAGAGGTAACACTGTATTCACCTCCCCCCATCCCTTCTACTGTACAAAAGATCACACAGCACTGAGGCTGATGATGCAAGATTAAATGATTATCTTTTTACAGGAAAATATTGAGAAACTTTACACATGCTCAAGCTAGAATGGGTCCGCAGAAATTTCAGTGAACAACAGAGCAACATTCTCACCTACCGCAGAGCTGCACCATCAGGCAGCAGTGCCCACTGAGACATCACCGGCACAGCTGCCTTTGCTATTCATCAACTCCCCCAGTTTGACTCCAGGGCCAGTGCTGCCTCGATGGTGCTGAGCACTTACCTGTGTCATCTTTGCAGATGCTGGAGGAGCTGCTGTTCTCGTTACTTTGGTATAGACACTGGGCTCTGTTCTCTTGAGGAGCTGGTGAGGTCTGAGTCATCCCCTCTTCCAGGGCTTGTTTGATCCAGCGCTGAAACAGAACGAGACTACATAAACGTGAAACTCCTCGGGTACTTCCTATGTCATCTCGCAGGATGCACTCAGACTCCCACACTCCTGTGGAGCAGGGCAGGCTGCTCGGAACACCGGGATTACCTCCCTCGCGCGCGCCCAGGCGGGAGCTGTTGGAACACAGCTGTCAGCACCGAGCCCACCACCCACTGTGATGGGGCTGACTGTGCTCCTGATGGCATGTGCTCTGGGAGCAGCAATCCTCAGCAGTAACACAAAGATAAGTAAAGGGCAAATTATAAACATAAAAATGCAAAATGCTGGCACCTAAAATCTACTAAAAGCGATCATAATTTAAAAGAAAAGGGACACAGATGTGATGGACTATCTACATCCCCTGGGTTTTGCAAAAAAAGCTTTTTCTTGCCCAGGAGAACAAATACAGGAGACCTCTGCTCCACTAAGGCATATTAGAGCTTAACACAGATTCTGCTTTAACAATTCCAGCAGATAAATGGCTGAGTTTAATCACATTACAAGTCTTTCAGGACTGTGCTTGCTGCCAGAGACACAGAGCAAAAAAATCTGATAAAAATACAAGCAGCAGTTTTCAAGGAGGGTAAACCAAGAAAAAAGCTCCACCTTTTCTTCAGCTACTAATAGAAAAGATAAAAGTCACACTGGTCTTCTGAACATGGACAATAAAGAATGTATCAGACCTCACACCAGCGAACATGAATTGAAGCCTCAGCAAATCAGCTGCTGCAGCAGGTGTGCTACTGCTTTATCTTGATACAAACCGACTCCTGATGGCAGGCAGGAACTATCTTTACTATAAAAATAACTGCCACAATATAAGGGAAAACACTCAGGTGATTCAGTAAAATGAGAGCAAACTGTTGAAAAAAGGCAAACAGCAATTTTCATTAGTGCAGTTTACCCAGGGGACTCACTTTACCAGACCTTTCTTCTCCCAGAGAGGTTTAAAATTGTAATTTTACCTTTCAGCAATCCACAGTTCATCTGCATGCCAGCAATGTGTATCCTATTAGAGATACACGTGTATGTCTTATGATTCCTCAAAGCTATCGTGAAAGTGCATCAGAAACTCAGAGGTCACAATCCTCAAAGTGAAAACTTCAATAGGAGGATGAAGAGCAGGTGACAGGATCTACTTTGATGGCCTTCACTACTGTACAGAAGATTGCATTGATGAAGAGCAGGTGACAGGATCTACTTTGATGGCCTTCACTACTGTACAGCAGACGCTTCTTCTCTGTTCAAATGTAACTCAGTGGATTCCACTGCGGCCACCAGGAAAATTGAGAAGTGCCAGCCAGTCTGGAGCACCACTACCTCAAAGGTGGCATCTGATCTGAGAGCCAAGTCACTGTACAGTGTGTGATTAACGTGAGAGCAGGTTACACTTCAGTTTCCTTGCAGGGTTCAGACACTGCCATGCTTTGGATGCAAACTGAGATTATCAGCTGAATTTTTTGGCACAGTTCTCAGTAGTTTAAGGATGAGGCCTGCTGACAATCCAAGAAAATATGTAATCTATTTCAACAGCCTTTATAAATCAACCTCCCTGGCTGAGTAGTCAAAAGTAGACAAGACAAAGATCAGGTCTTGAGAGACCAATGTCATCAAGTTCTGGACCATTTCTAGACCTTAGCTGGCTAAAAAGGAGGTGTTTCCTGTGAGTTTCCTACACATTCCTAAACATCAGAATCAGACTTCTACATCTCCAGACTGTTAAGTCATAAAACCACCAAATGCTAGCAAGCATTTTTCAAGAAAAAGCTCAGGATCTCCCACAAAGTGGACAAAACCCCTCACTAGAACAGTTAAATAGCTACATTTAAAAAAGCAGAAATCTAACAAATTATTTCTGCAATATCTGTCCTGGAAACAGCAGCTTTCAGTATTTTATTAATGATTTAGATAATGGAATAGACACTGTATTTAAGTTTTCAGATTAAGAAACAGGAACATGGTGGATGACAGCATTCACAATTTTCCTACTATACTGGGAAATGGACAAGGAAAAACAGTGTACACCTTAGCATAGGCTAGAACAAAGTACCATATAAAACCAAAACGAACCACTTCTAAAATTACAGGCTAGAAAACTAATGGGTTGTTCCAACAAACACACTAAATCATGAACTGAACATGAGTTTCAAAAAAGCAGCTCAAACCTTGCAGTTCTCAACTTAAAGATGCTTGAAGAGGTTGCCCAGGCACACAGAAACAGACAAGGTTTTGTTCATACATCTATATATGAACTACGAAGAGCTTTATCTAAAAAAGTAAATACCAAAGAGAGACCTCAGCTTCTTTTTGTAGGTGCCTGTTAGGGCATGACAACAAATTGGCTGAAGGCGGAAACAGTAAAGTCCAAAGATTCTCTCAGGAAAAACACCTTCAAACAAAGGAAAGCAAAGAAACCAGGAAATGGTACCTGACTCTGAAAGCTACCAAGACAGTTTGACTAGAAAGGATTTCCACATAACTGTTTTCGGGGTCCCAGGAACTTGAAAAGTCTCTGAGCAAAGCCAACAGCAAGACGGATTCTGATACAAATCTGACCAAGCAAACTAACCTGGCTACTGTTTCCCCATGGATAAGTAAATATTGGCATTTACTGGCCATCTCTGGAGGAATTAAATCCACAGCTGGGCTCAGTTCAGGTGTCCTGCATGGCCTCAACAATCTGCAGATAGGCTGTCTGTGATCCCAATCAAAGAGCTGTGGACTTGCTCTTGCAAACAGGCAAACTCAAAGCTTTTAAAACAAAGGTTCTTCCAAAGACAAAGAATCTTGACTAGGGCACTGTTTTCTTGAGGTCCTCTGCGACACTGTCCTATCCCCACAACACCAACCATCCTCTCTGACTGTGAAAGTATGAACAAAACTTTTTAAGGGCAACAATTAACGTTCTTTGAATCGCATACTCTGGATAACAAACAGCCACTGCAGATCTGAAAGTACATGTTTCTAAGAGGGGACTAACAGAACAGTGACTAGGAAAAAGTCAGCAGTCATGGTCTGGACACTGCATCAACACACCAGCTCAACAGGAATACATGGAAATAAACCCCAAGAGGACACAACTGCTTTACAAGGGGGCCAGTAAGAGCTGGATGAGCATACAGCCCACGAAGGGAAGACATGAGCAAACATACCTTTTTACAGGAGCTGTAAATTCCATCCAACAGAAAGGGCCTCCGACGTCTCTCTGGGTTGAAAGGTGAACCAAAGCGAATGTAGTGTTTAGGTGTGGTACAAATCAGCGGGGAGTGGATGAGACCTGGCAACATATTTAGGGTAGTTGCCAAAACTGTTGGGTCTGTAGTAATACGCAGAGGACACTCAATAGGACACTCCTGCTTTTCTGCCTTGTCGTTCAGCCATTCAGTAACAAGATACTGAAGGAGAAAACACACACGTCAATGCAACCAGCACAGGTGAAGAAGAAAGGCAATGTGGCACAATGTGGTGTATGGGGAAGCAATGCCCAAATAGAACATCTCTCCTTAACAGGAAGAACACAGGTAGGACTTCCTGTGTCAAACTCAATTCTCACTTGTGACAGGCATAACGATAAGTAATCCAGTGTTACAGAAGTAGCTTGATTTTATACTTCATTCATCTTATTAAAAGTTCTCGGAGAACCTGATCACCTTATTCAAAACTAGTTTCTAACACAAACCTGTAACATCTAATTTATGCCCAGTATGTGGCAGCTGCCTGCTATCTTCTCCAACTCCTCCTCTTTTCCCTTACAAGTTTATCCTAGCTTGTACATTACAGTTGCAGTCACACTCCCTCTTGGTCTTCAATTCTAAGCTGAAAGCTAACCTGTTTGCTCTGTCCTAAATGGATACCCCCGCACCTGCCATCCCACCTTTGAGAACTTGATCATATTTACCTTTTTAGTTTTGGGGTACTTTACTGCAGCTCGATTAGACTGAGACCCTGCAGCCAAGACAGCAGCTGGGTCAGATCCCGTCAACTGTCTGCCTTCTCCTGGCCCTTCCACACTGCTGACATCTGTTGTGGTTACCAAGCTGGCGGTGCTTCCTTCCTCTGGGACAGCCTGTGTGAGTTCAGCTTGCTGGGAACTGGCTTGTTTCTGCCTTCTCAGTCTTTGTGCTGAACTGGTCCGGTACCGAGAGAAACGACTTTTTGGTCGGGGCCTGGAGGGTTTTGCTGGAGCTGGCTTAGTCACCGGTTTCTCAGGGACAGCTTCCTACAATATAAACTGTCATTAGTCCAAGAGCCCCTAAGAGTATTCATTTCCTCTGCATACAGGATCAAGAATTGAGATTGACACTACCTGACTCTCAAAATCTTGTTGGACTCTGTGTTGGTTCATAAGATGGCCTTGGGGACCCTTCAACACTGGCAAATTATCGTTTTGTCTTCTGCGTTCTTAAAAGGATCAACCAGAACACGGGTCTTTAGGAAGAAAGCAGCAATATGAAACTTGCTGCTGGTCTCAAGGTAACTGCTCTTACTCCTGACCTGAGCTGACATGGAGCATTCCAGCCAAGTGTCTGGGCCCTGCCATAAAATGGGAACAACACATGCATCCAAAGCAGATTGGGTAAAGAACTCCATCACTGCAGTTTGCATCCAGCTTAAGCTCACGCCAGCACAGAAGGGGCCCACCCAGTGAAGGAGCCAGGCTTGTTCAGCCCAGAGAGGACTAAATGGGATGTAACAGCAGTCTTTCTACAACCAGCCTGAAGCCACTAAGATGATGCAGTGGTGCATCAATGTACATACACTGAAATGAGAGGCTCAGATTGGATATGCAGCAAATTTTTTCACTATAAGAACAGTTATGAATTTGAAGAGGTTTTCCAGAGGGCCTGTGAATCTCCATCCCTGGAGGTTTTCAAGACTTGGTACAACCCTGGCCAGCCTGGTCTGACCTCAGAACTGACCCTACCTGGCTAAGAACAGACTAGAGAGTCCACAAAGCTCCTCCCAACCTGAACCATCTTATGACCAGATATGCTCTGAGCTTGGTAGAAGGTATCAAACAGTACTATCTTCATCTTACCGCTACTTGTGAAGACCGTCGTGTGTTAACCCCAGTACTGCTGTTACTGTTAGGAACGTTTGGGGGAGGAGCACTTGGTGCTGAACTTCCATCTTCAGTTTCAGGAGTCTCTGTTTTTATTTCCTCCGGCTCAGGAGCTTCAGAACTGACATTGATTTCAGCATCAGTGCTGTTACGGTCTGGAGGTTGCTCTCGTCTCCTCTTTCTCTTTTCCAAGTTCTCAAACATGTGCATGATGGCTTCTACCTTCCTGTCCTCCCGTGACTAGAACACAAGAGTAAATTGAAGTCAGCACAGTGAATTATGCACATAAGGAAGAGAAGGCATGAACAGATATGGGAAGCAGCAGAGGAAGAAGAACAACTGCCAAACAGCAATGACAAAAGCCAGACAGGGGACAGAGAGAAGCAGTTCTTTTCAGTTATTTGCATTTTTCACCATGGCAAATTTCCCAGAATAACAACAACATAATCATGTGTTCATAGAGTAACTAGAAGAACTCGACTTTGTTCTTAAATAGGACCACTTAGATACTACTGAGTTATATTTATAAAACAGCCACAAGGAAACGCATAATTTTGAAGAATTAAAAACCGCAACTTGGAAACAAACAGAGCTACTTGCTAATGACCAAACGTTAGAAGCAAAGAGAAGCCAGAGGCAACAGAAGTAAGCGATTCAGTAATTTGCAGCAAGTGTAACACACCACACAAACTGACTAAAGTGATCCAGATTCATTCCTTTCCTGATGTCAGGAGATGACCCAGCTCAAAAATAAAAGCTTTGGTCTAAGCAGCTTACATAGTGGATAAGAAAAACAGAACATGATAGAAGAGAGAGGCAAACCAAATACATTTGTTAGGAAAACAGAAAGGGCAGGAAATCTTATCACCTAGCTGTGTCAGAAATAATTGGTAATTATGCATGTAAAAGGCCCAGTACAATAACCTTGCAGTGACTGGCAAGAAACAGGATGAATCAAGTGGATTTTAAAAAGTGGGGTCAAGTGTCTTCTGAGGTTTTTGATGAAGGAGAAAGTATCTTTAAGCACACAGCAGTACTCAGTCACAGCAGCCCGGCCTTTTACAGCTTTCTGTTCAAGAATATTCAATACACACACACACACACACACACACAAAGAGAGACAGGGGAAACTATAGATATGGGTATTTACCTGGTGCCAAGTATAGAAAACTGAATCGCATTAAAGCAGATTAACTGGTGCAACCTACAGGAACGGGGCTTACAGGCTCATGGGAAACTAACACTTCACTTAGACTTATTGAACTATTCTGTCCCAGAAAGAGATCAGCTTCCCTGCATTAAAATGAGATCTTCCCTCCAAGCTAAAGGCCAGTCTGATGGATGACTGCTCTCATTCAAATATCAATGGAAACTGATTGCTTTATCTCATCTGCTCTAAAAAAATCCATGAGATAATCCAAGGATCTCTGGATGGCCCTAGGCTCTGCAAGTTACTGCACTATTTTAACACTTAAAGCGTTCTCAGGAAAATCAGACTTAGAAGATCCATATCTCCGATCAGAGGAAGACAGGTGGTGGTATTGGTGAGCAAAGAAACATAGGGAACTGCTAGTTCCAATACATTCGTTGCTGATAAAAGGATGGGAGCAATTTTCCTGTTTTTCTTTGGGTTTTTGGTTTGGTTGGCTGGTTTATTTGCGTGTTTGGATTTTTTGCTTGTTTATTTAAATTAATGAATTAAGTAGAACCAGAACGGCTCCATTCACACGCGTAAAGCATTCTAATCCAGGCAGCAATCCCAGGAGCCAGAAGAAGCACAAGACAAAAAACCACCAGCTCTACTCAGCACAGATGAAGGCTGAAAAAGGACTGTGTTATCAAAGGCCCCAGAGCATCAAGAAATATTTTGATCAAGACAACTGTTTAAGACAAGAGCAGTTTGGGAGCACAAAGATATTTCCTAGTAAGTGCCAATAGCACTGTTGGTGGTCTACCCCTCTCACTAAACTTTTGTCACTTGATCCTACCTTTTCGCCACATAGCAATGTGTTTCTGAGCCCATACAGGGAACAGATACATTTTAACAAATCTACGCCAGCTAAACAGGTTAAGTTCTAACAAATAGCAGGTTCTGGATCATGATGTAATCTAGTTGAAAATGTCCCTGCTCATTGCAGAGGGATAGGACTAGATGACCTTTGCAAGTCCCAACTCAAAGTATGCTATGATTCTATATCGCGCCATAAATTCTTGTACTTGCAATAAGGAAGGGCAGAAGGAAGATAAAAAAGGTACAATTACCTTTTTTGAATCTGGTGCTGATAGTTCTGCTAATGCTATGTTTTAGACTCAGAACAGCCCCGAAAGTAACAGTTAAACCTTTCAATCAGGAAACAAATCTGCTGTATATCTCCTAATCTGCAGCATCCTAACAGAAGTTCTGTGATGTGGAGTCAACCTGGGTGTTTTTTTACCACTTTTTTTTTGCTGCTGTTAATCAAACTACTGAAAACCACTAACAACTGGGATCTGTGCTGAAACAAGTGAAATAACCAACTGGACCTGTTGGTCACTGCATGAAGCAAGTCCTAAGGGTGATGATACCCAGACAGAGAGAGGTACTTGCCCGTCGGCCGTGGACCAAGGCTCCCTGTTCATCTACAGGCTCCTCCTTCTCCCCTTCTTGTTTCTCCTCCTTCTCTGGCACCTGAAAGAGAAGCCCAGTCTTAGTATTTCATCAACACCCAGTACCCTTTTAAAGCTATGAACATTTCTGCAGCAATTTAAGCTGCTAAAGATTTGAAAAAAGGCTTCCTGCAGTTTCTGTTCTGCGGACTCCAGTGCTATTGGATCAGATTTCACACCACTGAACGATAACAATATACGTAACAAGGGGCCAAAGGTTTTACCTCATTGTCACTGACTGCTGCAGGTCCCTCAGGAACTTCCTCCGTTTGCTGACTGTTGTTCTCATCCGACGCAACGCTCTGCTGTTCCATTTCTAGTTCCTTCCGACGGGCTTTTCGCCGGCGTGTTTCTGCCCCAATTAGTGTGCCTAAAACAGGTGGAGGTAGGTGTTCTGCAGCATTTGGGCTACGTTTCTGCACAGGGCAATTCCGGTTCCCCTTGTGACACGCACAGTCCACTTTATAATTGCTGCTCCAAAACACAAACATAATTCGTGTCACTCTTCATTTCTCAACCCTCGTACAGAGACATTCAATGCATCTCCTACTAAACATCTCACCACGTGGCAAAGCAAGGACAGCAGGCTACCTTATGGCCTCTATTGTAGAATATGCCAGCAGAACTGGACAGAATAGCCGGGAAATGCAATTCAGTAGAAAACGGAGCAAAATGTAGAATGCGAGGAAAGGGCTGGAGGAAGATGTCCAGTCCAGGAGGGCAGTGGAGAGCTCCCGGGCGAGGTGAAGGACTCACCAGATGTTGTACTCATAGTCAAAGGCGATGGTAACCTCTGTGTCCTTGGCAATGGTGGCAACAGCATAGATACATAGGTGGATCATCCCATCGGCAATCACATGACGAACCTTGTTAAACAAAGTAAATAGAAACTAACATCTCCACACCTTGCATTTCCTACTTCCAAGAGGAAAGCCTCCTCCTGCAAAGCAGCTTTTATCTGTTCCATGAATAACTATCCCAAATTCTCCACAGGGAAAAGCCTCCTTCACTGCTTGTCTCATCCTGTGCTTTTCCACTCACACCTACTCCCACCTGCTTACCCTAAGTATCATTCTGAAGCTAATGCAAAGACATAAAAGAAATGTTTCTCTTCCAAAACCTCCCCTCATGTTCCCAAACTTTCTCATATTCCAAGTATAAACCATCAAATGAGCAAGAGAATTTACTCTATATACTGCATTTTAAGTTAGGGAAAGCACTAAGCTTATGTAAAACATGTATTTGCAGTTACAGTGATGGTGAAGAAGGAATTTACCTCAGCGTTTGGGGTGCAGGAACGCCTGATGAACCTGGCATCATTGCCAAAGGTGCGGGCATCAACACACATTTCAACACCATTGAACTTGGAGTAGAACAGCACGAAGGGATATGGCCTGGAGAAACAACAGAACACCTCAATCCCAAAGCACCCAATTCCCACGGCACTCATAACAGATATCCCCCACTTAACTGGAAGCAGCCCTTGCATCAGCGCTACTGCTCTGGGTGCTTATGCACTTCCATCAATTTAAGAGACCTATTTCAGAGGGTTTGGTCCATAAGCTGAGCATCAAGCTGAGGTGGTATATTTGATTTCACATTTCTATGGATGGCACAGCTGACAAGGCCCTGCAAGTGAACATTATCCCATAGAGACACCAGTCTCTCTGTGCCACGATGCTCTCACATTAATCACTTCATAGTACTCTTACTTTTTGAAGAAATGCCCATTGACCTCGAATTGCTGTCGTAACATAACCTTCCCTCGATACTCAATTATAAGGGTATCTAGCGCCAAGTCTCTTGCTGCCCTCAGGATCTTCCGGTGCTTCTGAACCCGAGTCACCCTTCCCAGCTGCAGCTGTAACAAAACCCAGAGCAAAATATGAGAATTTAAACCAAAGGCCTCTTACTCATGAATATTTTACCCACATGAAAAGAAAAATTACTCTAATAGCAATAGAGAGAAACTTTGCCAGTGAATACATTGTTTATTCTGTAACATTTTAGTAACAATCAATGACCTTGATAATACTTATCAAAAGCCAACAGTATTTATTCCTTTGCTTCAACACTTAAGTCTGATAAATCTATCAGACCGAGTATTTCAGTCTTGCAGCCAGGAGGCATAACCAGACCTGTCACTTGCTGCTAACAGGGAACTGCTCTGCAATTATGGCCACTTTCACAGCCAGAATAATTCAAATCTTCCCTAAATTGTGGGTTGTCGCACATCCAGAAGAATGCTTTTCCTTCTGCAGAGGATGTAAATTTTAGCTAACAGGCCAAAGAATTAAGTTGGCAATTTCCATCTCCATCCAGAAACTTCTTTACATCTGTCTGCTCAACTAGTGCTGTTGATTTTAAATTTTTTAACATGAAACAAATTTTTAACAAAGTAGTGACAGTTTGTTGAAGTGTCTTTACGTAAAGTCTACAGCTCTATTACAATGGATTTTCACAACAATGTGTCTTGACAGCATGAAACCACAACATTCTTTAAGTACAAACATCCAAATATGACACATTTTATGGAATAATGGAAGGGATATTATAAGCACTAGGGCAGAGGAAAGACTTCTTCATAAAAACAAAGCACTTCTCTTACTAAACAGATTGAACTTCTTTGCAAGTAAAAATTACATGAAGATGATTGGCTGCTTTGCCACAAGTGCTGTGCCTGTTCCTTCCTAAGCATTCTATTCACTGCTGAGAACGACCACTTCTGATACTTTTCCACAGTGAACTGAGGCATAAGTGTTCTTACTTCAGTAGTAATGACAGTCATGCATCTAAATTAGAAGTAAAACACAGGAATTTGTTACAGGTGTAAGTTCCCATCTTGTTAGAAACCTGTTAGCTACTGAGCAGTCTGCTCACGTGGGTAAAACATTAAGTGGTCTTTGTACTGTCCAACTGTGGTAACAAAGAATAAATAAATGGGACTAGATTTCTTACTGCATGATAGAAGATAAGAAGTTAAGGAGATAAGAAGATCTGAAGTTATTAAACGAATTAGGGTTGAGACAAGTTTGTCTCCAGTTGAATAATTTTGTTTTTACATTACCACTCATTTGCTGCTATAGTTTCTCACCTGGCCCTACACAGGAGGGTTGGACCAGATGACCTTCAGTTGTTCTTCCCAACCTAAAGTGCTCTACTACTCTGTCAATACTTTGAGTACCAATAAGATTGTATCTTTCAGAGATGCACGTTCATGCCTGGTAGCCTGCACTCTCACCTCTGCCCCATGCTGGAAAACAGCTTGAGGAACATGGGTAGGCTAAGGTGGGGTGGGTGGGAGGTGGAGAAAGTCCATGAAGGAAAGAGAAGCTCTGCATCTGCAAAACTTATTTATCTGGGTTTGGTAAAACAGGAATGATCTCACAGTTTTTCTGATAAGACCCTAGCTCAGCTTGTTTTCATTCTCTGAATTTAGAAATATGAAGAGGATTAGCTGCCATGCTTTCATGTGTGAAAAGAACAAATGATTTTATTCATGTCATAGGGTAGGGATTGCTGACTGCTAATCAGCCAAAACTGTTCCGATATGTTTGCAGAGCAACATCTGCATAATACTCAGAGGCTTTATTTTATAAAGGCCCTTTTGCTCTTCACTTCAGAATGTGAAGTCAATCAGGGGTTTGAGCTCAAGTCAGCAATTATCAGAGGCAACAAAGGGCAAATACCCTGCGTTTGGTTTGGCAACAACAGGCAGAAAAGTGATTCACAGTTTTCAGTCTGTCGAGCAACTGGCAGTAGCCAGGACTAAGATGATTTTATTCAGGACACTAAACAGCTTTATATTTTCAGAAGTTTCCCTTTGCATCATTAGGACAGTTGAGAACTGGTTTACCATATAATCACCAAATCATCTAGGTTAGAAAAGCTCTCTAAGATCACTGAGTTCAACTGTTAACACAGCACTGTCCAGTCTGTCACTAACCTACATCCTTCAGTGCCACAACCACATGTCTTTGAAATACCTCCAGGGGTGGTGACTCCATCACGTCCCTGGGCAGCCTGTGACAGTGCTTGATAACCCTTCTGGTGAAAAGATTTTTCCTAATATCCAATGTAAACCTCCCCTGGTGAAACTTGAGGCCATTTCCTCTTGTCTTATCCAAAACATTCCAATGACCAAAATCCCATATTCTACATGTATAACCCTTAACCCATCTTTCCCTACTCCTCCTGGCTTTAGGAAGCTTTTAGGTTACCCTTCCTTCTTCTATTTCTCAAGATTTTATTTTTTTTAAGGATACACTTGCATTACTGCTGAGCCAAGCCAAACACCTCTCTCAACCGTCAAGAGTATGCAGGGCATATAAAACATTATTTTTATTCTTTTCTCCTCTCTCCACAGTCTTCCTGGCCAAAGAGAGCAGTGATGATACCCATCTACACACAGGTGCCAACTGCATATTAACACAGCCTCGTGATTTTCTTCTAGCTCGAAGTACCTATTATCCCTTATCTCGCAGAAAAGCTATTTTTACATTCAGTAGTAATATCTAGTTAAAAGACAACTGATGCAAACCAAAAAGCCTTCTCAGTTTGTCTACAAAAAAATGAAAAAATGAGTGGAACAAAAATGAGGATGAGAGCACACACCCCATGCCTGTGCAGGCTGCCCCCTCCTCACAACACTCCACAGACACCTGCTGAGCAGAGAAAACAGGACATCAAGAGATGAGAAGCAGCAGCCCAGGACAGCCAGTATCCAAGAGCAACAAAGCCAGTAAGTCCCTTTACACCTTCTCAGCACATACAATTACAGGGGCTTACCAACAGTTCCTTTATAGTAACTCCAGATCACTCTTAAATTTGCAACTTTCTACCTTTGGTTTCTTTGGGATATATCACATTGCAGTCTTCTCATTTGGAATGCTGGCCATTTTTCCCTGTGGGAAAACCTAGGTCTGTACTGGGAAGGGAGAGGCCAAGAGAGCATGACAAGAACAAGCACATTTACGTATGTTATCCTTTATAATCTTCTGTCCTGCTGTACTTTATGAAGGTGATAAGAAGAAACAGCATGTTTTATTACTCATTCCAGGACTTTCCCTAAAACCCATGTGAGGGACATAGAAGAGGTTAAACTTAGTCTCAAAAAATACTAAGATTTCTAGAGAAGCAGAACTTTTTCTTCTCTATGTTTCCTGAACTGCTTCCTTTAGGAAGGCTACTCAAACAGCCAACAAGAAATGTTTCTCCCCAACCCCCTCACAAATATTATTCATTGCAGAACTAGAGGTAAGAGTTGAAGAAAGCTGAGTCCAAAGTCCTCTTTCTGCACTCTCCCTTACTGGCAATATCTGTGCTCCGCCTGAAGTGCTTCACCTGCCTGAAAGCAGAGGGAAAGGTGGGAGGGAGCACGTGAACTTCACTGAGTGGTGAGTCAGTTGATACAAACAATGAATGATTCAAGCACTAACATATACCTGATATTCAGGTTTCTGACTTTGCTCCCCTTCTACAGAAAAGGTGCTCCACTTGTGTTTTGGAGCCCATCCTTTCAGCTGCACCTATCTGCATCCTCCAGGACAAGGAAGCCCCACAAAGCCTGAACTGGGTGGGAATGCTGTGCTCTGTTCAATAAAGCACAGACCAGATGAAACAACAGATAAGAGTAGTAGTGGGGAGGACATACACCACACAAACACACAATCTTCCTGTTTCTCCTTGTTTACACGTGCTCCATAAAGATGGTAACGTGGAAAAGTTAGGAAGAGACATTTCACTAAAATCAGTTGTAGTTGTGCAGTATTTGACAGTTACCAAAATCCAAATAATAATCCAGAAGACTGAAATAATGTTGAAAGGTTCTTTCAAATGGCCTTCCACACAACACGAGCCAAAAAATAAAATAAATAAAGGGGACTGGAAAACTCAGGTGGAAAGCAGGAAATTTCCTGTCTCCAGTAAGTGATAGATCTGGTTCTGCCTCAAGTCATTCAGTGAATACAAGTATTTATGGTAAAGTAACTGTGAACCATATCAGAAAACTGTACAAAATATTCCCAACTTAGCAACACTGATTTAGTCAAATGCAAATATTTCCAAATCTTAGCACTGGCATCTCTTCTGATTCAAACCCATGCCTATTGGTCTGAAAGGACAGACCAGCTGGGACATTGCTCACCACGCCCATGCCTCACAAACCGAGGACTGACCTCCCCCACCCCTCTGTCACGCTGCTTCTTACCTGCATCTGGGACCCAATGACAGTGTTATTGCAGGCCAGCTCTGTTTTGTTGATTGTGTCCAGCATAGCAGTTTTGCCCACATATTCTTTATTGGAGTTGAGGTGACGCTCCAGCAAGTTCTGCACATCAGCACTGTACTGGTTCGTGAAGGCCTCCTCGTACTGGTCTGTCCAGAGGCGTATCCGATTCTCCCACCCTTCAGCTGTGTTTTCATCCAAGGCATGCGCTTCAGAAGGGGAATTCTGCACCAAACAGCAAAGAGTGAATGGCCAGTTCACAGCAGGAAAACCCATCCCCAGTACTCCGAGCACACGAATATGCTACAAAAAAAGGAGAATCTGTTCCAAGCTATGTAAGTGCTGGTGATGAGGACACATTTTTCAGCACCTGCACCCTCTAGAACACTGCACAACAGTTCCACTTCGGAATTTGCAGAGAATTCTGTGCAGGACTAAGCCCTCTTGAGAGCTAGTACTTGGCACTGCTATATAAAATAAAATTAGGCTAGTACATGGCCAGGGAAAAAAAAAAATTGAGTCACTTTAGAAAAATAATTAAGTGGATTAAAAAAGCAAAGGAACAGAACACACAAAGGCAAATAAATCTTATGTAGGCTTGTCCTACAGTCAACCCACTCCTGTCCAACATAATGCTAGATGATGCTGACTGCATCTCAATCTTCACAGTGACTGATCCAGAAATAGTTCTGAATCTTCGAGCTACGTGGTCAGTTTCAAGAAACTGAATGTAGAGCACAGGTTAATACCCAGAGGGTTAAAACTGCAAGTCCTAAGCAGAGTAAGAAGAGAGGGCAAAATCAGGTAATCCGTTTACACTGTCTTGTAAGGGAGGGGAAAACAGAAGCTGGTAGAAAAAAATATTTAAGTTTAATTCTTTACTTGACAAAAGTTAAATTCAACAAATATTCCAGAGGTCAGTAACTCAACTGGTTTCATAAGGGACCAAGGTATATGTGACACCAAGATCTTAGGGACAAGGACAACTGAAGAGCAATCATTATTTTCATCGCATATATAAAAAAATTAGAGTGTTCTCATGCATTTTTCCCTCTCAAGGCACTTGCATACTATTGAGATGGTGTGCACACACAGCACAGGGCTGTCCTCTTTCCTCTGAGCCACTGCTGGAAGTCACTGCCAGCTACAGGACTGGGGCCAGGTGGAACTGGGCAAACTTCAAGGCACCTCTCGTGTTTCTAGGAACACAATTAGCTCAAAGTGCATTTTTTTTTGGTCAAATAACCTTCCTGTTTGCTAGCCACACCTGCCACTACTGCAGAAGTCAGAGATAAAGATATTGTCCCATCCACCCCTTGTAAGGGAATGTGGAGAGAAACAAGGCAAGGGACTCCCAACAATAAACTTATGAATTCCTTTGATGTCCAAGCTTGAAATATGGTTGATGCAATCAAACAATAACTGCCCTCACAGAAGAGCAGCCACAACCAGTTCTACATCCCTTACATCAAACACCTCATTCCCAATGCCATGAATCAATCATCTCTCAGAACTGGGCAACATTATCTTACTGAAAGCTATCAGAAGCAAAAGAAAGGTTCAAGGGGCAATTGCTGTGATACTCTTTTATAGACCTGCTTGAGGTGCATGGTAAGGCTTGAGTTTATTCCAAGCCTGGTCCTGCAATCAGAAATTCCTGAGGCAAACCGAGAGAGGTACAAAATATAGGGCCCCCCTCAACCATCATCACAGAGGGTTGTCAGTTTTACTCACCTTCATCCTCAGAGACTTCCGTGAGCCCTCTCGAAAGGCCTGTCCCACAAAACAAAGAGAGAGAGAAAAAATACAGTATTGTATATTTCCTCAGAATTAGCATCCCAGAACCACACTCAATCTTACTCCAGCCCTTAATGAAAGTCAGCAAGAATTACAGGAAAACCTACACAAGAAGCAACAGACTTGAACAAAAAGACTCTGTAATGCAAATCCAATAGAAACTGCTGAAAAGCTTCATGGCAAGAATTTCTGAAGTAAAAGAACTTGCCTCACACTTACTAAAAGTGCCAAGATGAAAACCAAAACTGTCTGGACTAAACCCACTTGTTTTGATACAAGAAAGGTCCAGCAACAGAATCAAGCTGGTTCGCAAAAAAAAAAAAAAAAAAAACAACTCAAAACCTCACCTGGGCTCCAGCCCCCAGCCTTTTATTTAATCAGTGCCTACCAGAAGAACTTCAAGGGAAACCTAACCTGTGGAAAATTATGGTAAAGCTAACAGATGATGGGAAAGAACCAGCTGCTCACACACTTGCATTCCAATATAAGCAATTCAAAATTATTTCAGTCCCCAAACCCTCACAAACAAGACAGTAAAGTCATCTCTCAACAAATGTTCATCACTACCTACATAGTTTTCCACACAGGCACTATCTCTGTCCCTGAAGAACAGTGCCAAGAAGCTCTGCAGCCCAAATTTCTCAACAAAGACTGCTAAGAAATACCTCCCTTCATTTTTCATTCCATTAACAAACTGACCCTTTGCCACAAACAGACGGGACTCCACAAGCTTTATTCCCAAATCCTAATACAGAAAGGAAAATACGTAATTGAGTCCAAGCTCTGAGCATGAATGGACAGTATTAGGAAATAAGGGTGGAGTTCCAGTAAGGTAATTTTTAAACCAACAGCCACGTACTCTAGCAGGTCACAAATACAAGGCATCACATTATTGCACCAGAAGGAGCAATTGCTGACAGGACAAAAGTTTTCTTGTCTACTGCCAGTTTGCCAGCCTGCTCCTAACAACACTCCACACAGCATTTGGTAGGAGCTGCAGCAACCCTGTCTCACCCAACATACCTTGATCTTTTTGGCCTTCGGTGCAGTGCGAGCTTTTTCCGTACTCCTCTTCCTCTTCTTGGGTTTGGTCCTGCGGACGCGGTTGACGGTCAGCGTGATGCTCGTGGGAGTGTGCTGAGTGGCCGTGTACAGCACCGTGGAGGGAGAGAGTTCTTCATCCCAGCTCTCGGTTGCGCTGCTGTCCCCGCCTAGAGACAGAAGTGCTTCGTTAGCAGCGGCTTCTCATCCCCGAGAGCGCAGCTGACCCTCACGCCCATTTCCATCAAGACGACTGGCTGACCCTGCATAACTCTTCCCTGAGAGAACTGTATCACCTCAGTTTTCCCACCCAAACTGGGAACAGGTCTACCAAACTTCTGATATGTCACAGAACGGCACCGATGAAAATTTTCCTTTTCTGTTCACAAGATAATCTGATTTTCCCAAGTGCTAACTGAGGTGAAGGGTAAGGAGAGGAGAAAATCCCAGTGATTGGGAGGCAAAGAACATTAGCGGGCAGTCATCACAGTTAGATGATTACAGCATCCAAAAGACAAAGGTCTAATAGAAAGAAAACAAAAGTCACCATTATCAGAATTACAGCCTCCAACTCACCTGACACGTTGTCCTGCTTCCGGCGGCGGAGTCTGATCACCTTCCCCCTGCTCATTCCTCTGCCAAAGGAGAATGCACAATTGAAGCTGGTTTGTAGGAGTAAAGTCACTTGAAATTCAACAGGATGTCACAAGATGCGTGCCCTCAGTGGGGCCCAGGATGGTAAGAACATCGATTTAACATCCTCATCTCCACTCCTGGTGCCACCAACACTTGTCAGGCTGACAACGCAAAGGAGCAGGGTCAATAGTGGGTAAAGCACTGGAAAGAACTCTCCAGTTAGCAAAAGGCACTCTGTCCCACAGCCCAAAGGTGACACGGTTCAGTATGAGAAGTCAACACAAGGAGCAGCCCAGACCTGCACTGCACCAAAGCTTACCTGCACTTTTCACACTTGAGGAGGAAACCATCTTGGGAGACACTGCAGTGGCACCAAGTGGGAATTGATTCTCCTTCTGAGGAGCTCTCACTGTCCCCGGAGTTCTCCTCATCAGGCAAGTGCAGGCCATTCAGTTCTGCACGAGGTATAATGGTCTGGACAGGAGGAGAGGCTGGCGGCGTTGGAGGAGGAGGGGCTCCGTAATTATGATCCTGAAAATGAGTATTTGCAGTACTACTTTTAACGTGAAGATACAATGCCTAGAAACTGAAGTCCCAAATCCACAGTTCCCAGGTTAATATTTAACTGGTGTAAAACAGTAGCCTGAATTCCTCCATCTACCAAGAAGGTAAAGCAATAGCTCTGGAAGATGTGAATGGTTTCCTTCAGCACCAATGAATTAAACTCAAAACCTATGAAAACAACCACACTATTTCACCATTAACTGTTGTACTGCGGAGATTACATCAGTGTTTAAACAGTGGAACCAGTTGCCTTGAGATGTTGCAGAGTTTCTGCCTGCTGAGATATTTCAAACCCAACTGGACATGGTCCTGGGCAACTTGCTTGAGTAGGGAGGTTGGATTATGTGATCTCGAGAGGCCCCCTTCAACCTCAGTGATTCTGTGACATCCTGTTCTTCCCATAGCTTCAGGCTATACTCCCACTCTTCCTGACTGTTCATTGACTCTCATTGTTATAAGTTACCACTATGAAAATCTGCGCAGTTGAAACAAGTATAAATAGTGCACAATAAACCAAATTGGGCATAAAATTACCATCAGGAAAATGTTATATATTCATATATAGTCACACTTCATTCACATACTTCATTCAGTTAAAAATCTATCACCTAAAACGCTAATAAAGCTTGCGGTAGAGTATGCAGGACTTCACAAACAATAAACACACAAATGAAAAATGTGTGGCAGAACTCAGCTGTAACTCAGTGTTCCCTAATAAATAAACCAAAACTCCTAAGGCTTAACAGGCAAAGAACTATGGAACAAGGAAAAAGAGTAAAAGTAGACAGTAAAGAGCTGATTCACTGCAGAGAGAGTACTCACTGCGTAAGGCAGCCCGCGATAGCTGTGTTTCTGGGTGGCCCCATAGCCGTGGCTGGAGTACACATTCTTCTCACTGACAGCTGGACTAGCTTCCACAGACTCTGGGCTGCAGAAAGGGCCAGAAGTAAAACCCATCAATACAATATAATTTTTTTAGTGACAGTATTTCACTGCTCTTTTCTACTGAACACATGAGCTCAAAATGAAGAAGCTTCATGAAATCGAGGTGTTATTACACACTTCACCAAGCATCATGTGTGCAAAAGTTGCACAGGATGAACCTGCTTTCAGAGGGGAGGAACTGAGTAAGGGCCACCCTACATAACTCATTAAACTGGGTCTCAATCTGGGAAGTTAAAAAGATAATTAGCATATAAGAAGTTCAGTTTCCTTATGGTTGAGGAAACTGGGTCTAGTTCAGCATTCACATCTGAACTCAGCCAGCCTAATCTCAGAGCCACTGAACAGTACTGCCATTTTATCTCTGCAACAGCTTATTGCAACTGCAGCTAAGCAGCTTTCCTGCACCTGCGCTTGTTTCTCTCTCCCTCAGATACCAATTGTTAGCTGAGTCCAACGTCCTGTGATAAAGCCTGCATGAAACCTGCATCTATCCTGACAGCAACTACCAGGAGTTAGAGACTCCTGTTACAAAGAGGCAACAAATCAATGCCCTGGACAGACAGTGGCCACAGACAGATGGGATTCACCCTGTGCTTTCTATACAGTAACCTGCAATAAGCAGAACAGGAAATCTGCTGCTGAGGTACAATGCACTCTTCCACCACAGGGTGGTGAAAAAAAACAGCTAAAAATGAAAGGTACATCCTTAGCAGAAAGCTGCAGAAACCCTACTCAGAGAAGGGACAGCTGCAATTCAATGCAGGGGATATTAGATAATGAGGCTACAGACAGAACACCTGCGAGAAAGCACACTGTTACAAGCAGAAGATACAAATCCCATAACCTCTGCATAGATCAGAAGCAGGGTCTGTATCAGAATACTGCAGAGTATTACTGAATCATGTCTGCAGATGAAATCTTTGTCAAAATTATAGCACGGAGCTGAGCAAGCAGGAAAGAAAAATACAGAAAAGGAAAACTTTACCTTGGAACTCTGCTGCTATCGTGAAATCTCACAGAATTCTCAGTGGGTTCTACATGGTCAGTGTGGGGCAGGTGGCACTCAAACAATGGCCAGTGATTGACGCATGGGGCAGTGTTTAGGCACCACCCAAGAACACTAACCCCTGTGCCCTTTGGACTTCCTATTAGCTCTTGAAATCTCTGCTGCACTGAAGTTCGCCCCACCCTGCCAATGAAACTCATCTAATTCTCCAAGGGCACCAACCTCTGAGCTCCTGGCTTATTCTGGAGTAAGGCAGACCTGCCTTTGCTGCAACACAAAAGAGCAATAAGTTCTTGTACAAAGAACTGCAGAAAGTAGAAGGCCTTACACCTATGCAAACGACACTTCTGTAGCTCAGGATTTAGGAGTATGACATGACAAATTCAGTTGATTTTCAGTGTGGCTACTGCCAGCTAAACTGTGAAAAGCAGGAGATATAGGTGGTGATTCCTCTCAAAGGACATCCTTCTTAATAAAAGGCACCTTGTAGAGCTTGCCACATAATCCAGCCTTGCTGGATCTTTGCAACAGTCCTTTAGGACTTCCAGATTGGTAGTGTTAAATCCATTTAGGTTTAATCGTATTTTCAGAAACAATATTAGAAGGAAAAGAACCTAAACAGCCTAAGGAGCAGATAAGTCCTCTGTCCAAGTCACCCACATTCCTAACCAGTCAGACTGGAATACCAGCAATGCTGCCGCAAGCATTACCAATAAAACTTCAGGACTGTTGGTGCAACGGTGTCCAGGGGCAACAACGCTGGGGCCCCAATGCTTCCTCCGCAGCGCGCCAAGGAGCTTCCACAACTTCCACTATGCAGTCAGACTAACACAGCAAAACTACTCTGCAGCCTCCATACCACCCGCAGGTGAACACCAACACCATTTTCACCTCCTCTCTGTATCAGAGGCCGGGGAAGACACTACAGCTCAGCCTGTAAGGAGGACCAGCTAGTTTTCCTTTTACCTTCCCGTTACCTTTGTGACGCAAATCTCGGAAATCAATCCCTTGTAAGACACAAGAAGCTCAGGGACCCCAGACTCTACTCTTCAAACTCGTAGAGTTTCAAAGGCAAAGTGAAGGATAGCCTTAACTTTGAACAGACCCACAAAGGACACTTCAGCAGTAAGAGTGCATTGATGCAAAGCCTGAAGAATAAAGTCCTGGCATTCCCAAGTTTTAGAGAAAAAGAGAAAGCAATTCAGAAATCTTCAAAAGCCTTTTTTCAAAGCACTCCAGCTTAGCCTCAAATTGGACCTACAAATTTCTTACAAGGGAAAAAGAAAATGCTTTGCAGAAGGTTTACAGTCAGTCTGTTTGATATTTAAATGCTACAAGGGACATGCGCAGATATATCTGGCTCTTCTCTCTACCATGCTCAGCTTTGAAAGTAAAGTACATGACCAAACTATTTAGCACTCTTCTTCCTGTCATAAACAGTTTAAAATTCCTGCATGTTGAGTCTTCAAAGTGCTGCTGCAGGAGAAGCAGGGTGACAAGCAATACTGAATGTCAGATCTTGAAAAGTGAAGGATCGTGTACCCACTGGAGATAAATGACTTACTAGATTCTGATTTTGTGTTTAAAACCAACATATAAAAATGTGGGCTTTAGGATGGAATGAGGCCTCACAAAGAAGAATACCTAGAATGGGGCCAATGCCAAGACAGACAAAAAAGGGCATTAGCAGTCTTGCAGAGAGCGTGACTGTGTAGTCAAACTCTGTGCACAGTCAAATCAGGGCGAGATGGAAGGGGAAACCAGTGGTTCGTACCTTAGCCCACTGCTCTTACAGCTCAAAATTAATAGTCTGGAGCAATTTCTGTTCTGCAGTGATCAACCTGACACGTAGGTATTTGCACAGTAGGTAGTTTTAATAACACATGAGGGAAATCTATCTCCAAAATGCCGTTTGTAAATTTTTGTGAAGAGATACTACAGCTAGTATTTCAAAGAAGGATGTAGGCAAGCAGGAGGTAGAAGAAAAACACAGGAATAACCTGAGCCCTCCCTCTCACCCCCGACAAAAACACAGTACTCATGTGAGCTGACATCATTCTAACAAGAGATCACAATGCAGTTATTTCCTGAATTTGAAATGTTCTTGACTCTGCAGAAGCAGAGTCTTTTAAAAGACATGGTAAGCCTCCTCCAACAGGCCTCAGAGATATGGCTGCAGTGAGAGTCCTGCACAGAATACTGTGGTGAAGACCCTGAGGGATGCTGAGTGTGCTGCTTGGAACATGCTCAGGGGCAGAAACAAAATGAAGGTGTCTACGTAGGCTGATGCTGTCTCACATCTCTGGTCAAGCTCCAAACATGTCTGGAAATCAGTCATATAAGACTGGTACCAAGTCTGAGCTAGTAGGTTCTACTGAGAGGGAGGTTCAGCACGCTGATCCCTCACATTACAGCTTTTGGAAAAGGAGCTGGCTTGTACCTTGCCAAAGTCAAGCATGGGTACAGCAAACGCACAATTGCCTGCACCTGAGTACTGACTTACTAGTCAAGCTGATATAAACCCAATGGTTGAGAGCCTCATACTGTTGGAATTCTCCTTTTCCCCATCTCCTCTGTGAAACTTACCAATTTCCGTAACACTGCATTTGTAAACACCCAGAGTCTGTCTCTGCATTCTTCTCTCATACATCTAGCAGACCAGCAGCCCCTTTCTCCCAGGTGCAGAAAGCACGAGCACCGATCCTACAGCCCCACTCCAGGTCAGCCCTCTGACACCCTCCCCTCCTCCTTTCTCCTCCTCTCCGCGGGGTAACACTCACTCCGATCCTGCAGCCATGTCGGAGTAGGACGTATCTGGTGTGGTGACTCCCAGAGGGATTGCAATGCTCATGACGCCCGTCGGGGATCACGGAGTCCAGAGGGCAGCGACTGGCCGCTCCGAGGGCGGAGAGGAGCCGCAGAGCCTCGGCCAACACGTCACGGACATGGGGAAACCTACCAGGGTAGAAACAAAGCATTGCATCGCCGTTACAGGACAAGGTGTCCCTGTGTACCCCTAAAGAAGGCTTTCACAACAAAAGAAAAGCAGAAATATATTTCCATCAGTGACGTGACACATCAGTTTTACTTCATTTTCATATGTGGGGCCAGGGAAGAGGTAGATGGTAGTAGTTTGGTGGGGGTTTTGGGGAGTTTTTTTACAGTGCTGGACTGACACGCAATGAGCTGCTGTGTCTTAAAGCTGATAATGATAGTTCCCCCCTCCCCCAAGTAAACTTAGGACTAATTATCAGATAAGCAATCTATTAGCTCCTTCGGCATATAAGCAGCAGCTGTCACCTATCACCCACAGCCCTCCATCAGCATTTCTAACCCCTTCCCTAAACAAACTGCAGGCAAAGCCCTGCCTAAGAGGACAAGGAGACAGAGAGGTGGGGTGGGCTGTGCCGACACGTCTCACTGGAGATCAGTTTGCACGTGCATTCACTGGGCCCACGGCACGGGTGAGCGTGACCTGCAGAGCGGCAGCTCCCACACCACCGACGCTCCCCTCGCCCGGCGAGGCCCTTATCCGGGGCTCTGCACCGATGGCTCGGTGCGGGCAGCCCGGACACGGCGGGGCCTGACCTTGCTAAGCCCGGGCTGACACCTCCCCGCGGCAGAGCCACGTCAGACGTCTGGGCGGCCGCGCATGGGCCGCTCCGGCCGGGAAGGCGGCGGGACCATTGGCTGGGAGCGGGAGAGGGGGTGAGTCACGGCGGGGCCCCGGGGGAGCCCGGGATGCGCCGTCCCCCCTGGGCGCGGGGCTCGGCCACGGCACCGACCGAGATCGCCGCTGAACGCCAACCTCCAAGGGTCGGATGGCGGCCGGAGGTGAAACGGGATCAGCTCCTCGTTATGTAAATAGCCTCAATAGCACACATGAGCATAAAGGAGCTATTATTCTACACGGCTCGAAAGAAAACCCCCCACGATAACAGAGAAAGGCTGCGTTTCCACGGGCAGCAAAGGTAGCTCCAAAACCAAAGAGAAACGGTGACGACTTAACCGCCCTCTCTGCACGTTCAACTTTAAGGGCAGCCTGGAATACTTTCCGCAGCCTTTCCCGGCTCCTGCCGTCACATGCTCCTCGGCATCTCGGGGGCTCTGCCAGCAAACCCTCCTGGGCTACAGAGAGGCCGCCAGCCAAGTTTTCCTGTGGGTAGTGAATTTCTCACAGGGAACTGCCTTTGGACACCACAGTCCAGCCATTGTTTAACACACAAAACCTCCCAGAAACACCAAAACACATACTCACTATAAGGGCAAATGAAGGAAGAGCAAGAGTCAGAAAGTTTTAAATGCCACATGCTATATTGCCTTTTCCTGTCTTAAAAGACAGGTCACTTCTCTTGGCACAAGGAGATACTTTCCTTCTTCAGTATACATCCCTATGAGAAATCTTTCTGACAGTATGACAGGCATACAGCAAATTACAGAAGTGGAACATAAAGATTTCTAAATGGTCTGTGGCAATTCCCTGTTATGCCCCAAAGCAATGGTCTCACAGGGAGGTGGGAGATAAAAAAGAGGCAGGACTAAGCTCACAGGCAGTTCCAACCCAAGACAGCCCAGTGTCCTTGAGTGTGTTTTCTGGAAAAAAAGAAAAATAAAAGGATCTTTCAGAAGTGTCTTATTTACCCTTTCTCATGCTTGTGACAGAGTTGTGATTTCTACACTGACACGAAATGAGACAAACTGCTGCTAAAATAAAGCTAAAAGTTACAGACATCAATCCCTGCTTCAATCTAGAGTCACATAAAATTCTGGCACAAGGTTAAAAGAAATAGGACAAGTTCCTCAATGTCTGAAGCACTGAAGCACCCTTCCCTTTAAGAGACACAGAAAGCTCCCCCCCCTAGTATTTTTAAATACTTGTTTAGATGTTTTTTCCCATATTGATCTTTTGCCTTCGCCATGACCATACCCAGCTGGCAGCAGCCCGACATTTCATCAGGACAAATTCCAGCCTCCTGCCTGCCCGTGACTCAGCAGAACTGGAGGATTTCAGGTGCAGCTTCTGGATACCTGGTCAGTCCTGGACTGAGACAAGACTTCAGGCACTTCTCATAGGAGACCCTCTTTCCATCAACAGTGTACAACAAAGGCTGTTGCACTGAAATGGTCTGATAACTCCCATTTTTGGGAAGGAGATTACTGGAGAAATATGAAATGCCGAACTGAAAGGTTAGACAAGGCAAATTCCAGTTTAGTCACATTTGTGTTGATCCAGCAATACTTGCTCAACCATCACCCCTGCTCAGATTTTACTGTTTGTTGCTGCTATTTTATGTGTACTTTCAACTCTGACAATGTGACATTCAAAATAAATTGCTGAGACCAACCTCAAATGCTGTCCAAGACCACATCACCTTCAGGCTACAATGCAGTCTGGTCTTCATGAAACTTGGCCTGGTAACACCCAATACCATAAAATGCTGGGGATGAGATCAAACTGGCTAATTTTCTCTATATACAATCCCCAAGGACCTTCCTACCTCTCCCCACAAAAATACAGCCATGCAGGAAAAGAAAAAAAAATCACACCCACTTCTCTCTGGTGCCACTAGAATAAAGTTTTACTTAAGTTCAAAGTGTTTAATTTAAATCTGATTATCTTCAGACCACTGCACAAACCTGTCTCCCTTATGATACAATTCTTTTTGATATCAAACGGAAACAGGTATTTCGATGTCCTAACAGGTAAATAATACTTAGCTGGTTTTGAAAATGCAGTATTTAAAGATACTTTTAAACTACGTTTGAGCCATTTTAATTTTCAGAACTCTGTTTAGGATGCAACAGCTACAGCACTGCATTGGCTCACTTCCACTACCACTGCCATCCATGAACAAATCAAGCAGATGCAGAAAATTTACAGCTGGAAACTCTCTTCATTATTATAAAACTCTGTACTAACAGGGACAATCAAGCATGGTGAGTCAAAGAGCTAACTAGAGCTTCCTCCTTCAAGATGTGGTTGTTCCTGTTTTCACTTGAGTCCCAGTCATACAGTCACCTCTGGGCACCTGTGGTGTCCAACATTTGGTGACAGACTCTACAAAGCATTTGTGAGTGCCATGAAAAATTCACCCTCAGACAAAACACCCTGGGCACAGCCCCACAGACTGCATGTGTTACCTAAATTCAGACTCCATCACCATTTTTTGCTGCTCAGGTGATGCTGTACAACCTCAGGGGGACAGAGCACACCCCTTGCACCCTCCCATGGTCACAGACTCAAGGGCAAAGCAGTTACCAAACAAGGGGAGCACGGAGATTCATCCCGTTCCTCTGCAGGATCAATGCACATCTGTGAGTCTGTCCACAGAAGGCCTGAGGTATTTTACCATCCTGCATCCAGTGTCTCCTGCATGGCTGAGAATGGTGAGAATGTACTGCTGGTACTAACACATCCTGGACAAACTGAGAAAAGCCTTTTCTGATTATACACAACTTCAACATGTGAGCCAGGGCACGGAGAAGAGCGAAATCCTCTGTGTGCGCTGATGGTGACCACTTCTCACAGATCTCTTGTTTGCAGATATCAAAGGACAGAAAAGCGCTTCCTTTACCTCACCCCCGGTTACTGAAGTCCCAAAAGTGGACACAGATTCAAGACTTTTGACAACTTAGGATTACTAATGTCCAAACAATAACCACCACCTTCTCTATGCTCAGCAATGGACCTATAGGTCACCTATACAGGATAAGCTACTTGTATAATGAGTTGCACATCCTTAAGCTCTCACACCATGACCAGTCACATCGAATTCAAAGCATGTTTTTCTCCTGCACCTCATACTGCCACAGGCCAGTCCAAGCTGGTGGAAAACTGGTAACAGCAGCTCTGCCATACAGCCTTCCTTGGCATCCAGCCTCATGTGGGACAGAGCCAGTGAGTTCTGACCAGTTCGTACTTACACTGCCATCTGCACCCGTAGGAAACCACTGGCATGTGGAGCAGTGTTAAGAAGTGTAGCATTTTAGATCTTCTTTCATATTTTCCACGGGAAATTTCAGAATAACCAAAATCCATGGGACACCTAATGTAAACATAAGTGCTTCCATTACCATGCTAAAAAGTCCTCTCATCAGCCAGTGCTGCTCAACTACAACCACAGTCCACCTGAGTCCAATCAAGCACTGCCTGTTCATTCCAGCACACTCACAAACCTCATGTCAAGGGCAGATCTTCAGAGAAGGGCAAACACCTTTAGGGCAAACAGAATCAGATCAAGGTTTTTTGTGTAAACCAGCTAGCTCAAAAAAATGCATCAAATTCCCCTGATTACAGTCATGTTGTTCTATAAGGACACCTACACAGAGGCAGAGAAATCCTTAAATCATTTAGCTCCAACTTACTCTGAAACACACAGATTCCTAAAAGTACTTGAATTGTGCCTCAATCTACCAATACAAATGTGTGGCTCTGCTCTGAAAACAAGCTGGGTTCACTAAGCAGCAAGAAAACAACTCTGCCAGTTTTAAAAAAATGAAATATTGACATGAGTATTCACTATTATCATTAGATCCATATATCATCTTTTAGTGGGCTGACAAAGGAAGACAGCAATCCATCCATCCATCTATCCCAAGGGGTCTGGGAGAACTCAGTCCCAGTCTAAAACAGAAAGGATCAAATTATTAGGCAACACAGATATTCATTACTAGCTATGCATGCCATGATAACCAAATTATTGACAAATGCAGTGCAATGCTTGAAGATTTATCTGTCTTAGAGCTTTCTCAAGACTGTCCCCTGGTTTATATGTATCTAACCATATGCAAAAAGAAATGAATGTACATATACATTTGATTCAGAGTTCATTTTGCTCTCTGGGACCTAGAGAACCTTGACAAAGAACCAACATGCTCCTAGAAGAAGAATGACGATATTTTAAAATTGTAAAAAAAGTCCAAAAAGCAATAATGCAGTGAGACCTGATCCTGCTCACCACACTGCACAAGATCCAGAGCCAAGGATTGTGGAAAGGCAGGACTGCTGCTTTTAGGACACGGATGATTTCAAACACCTTTTTGTATCCACAGGCATCAGTCAAGTTAATCCATACAAGACATGAAACCATAATAACAATTCCCACTAAAGTACTCCATGGAAGCACTAGACACAACCTCAACACATGTCTACGAACACACCTACTTAGCTAAAATCAGCGTGATAAAGCTGTCCAGTGAAGGCTATGGAAGCCATGTTTAAAACTGAGGTACAAGCAAGTTAAACTGATTTTGGTAAAATGTGGAAACAGCTGGAAGCTAAGTAAATTTAATTAAAAAAAAAAAAAAAAAAGAGTAAACTAGGTTTCAGCCCTTTTAAGGCAATTTTCATCATGTCCATCCACAGAATTTTATCATTTTATCTGATGAAGAAAACATCAATTTTAGTTAAACTCCTTTGTGAACTTCAGCCCTAAGGGACTACAAACGATGACAGTGAGCAACTGAAAGAAATTAAACCATCAAGCAGAGAAATTACAAAATGCATAGTCAAGTACTCTCGGCAACTGACCCAAGACTGCAGAAATTACTTGGAAGAGCAAAATGAATAACCTCAAAACTTTGCTGCTGCTTCAGCAGTCAAGACATTATGCAAAACCTCTTTGTTTTGCAGGCCAAACAACAACAACAAAAAAGTCCTGTGTTTTTCTTTCAGAACCACGAAGGATTTCAGGTATTATTATAAGAAACAGAAGAGAAATCTAATAAAAGATAAAGAAAGGGCAAATAAGACTTTGCCTCCAGAAATACCTTCTCCTGGACAATTCAACTGCATTCTTGACAGTCCAATACACTCCAGAGCTGGAGACGTCAGAAAAGGGTTTGTTTGGACTTTCTTAAGAGATCCAATTTGCATCACAGAACCTTACTGGAAAGTTTAATTTCTATTGATTTTAAATTGGTTGAAGAGCTCATACATAAGGATAATTCCATAAACATGCCATATTAGAAAGCAGAAGCAAATTACAGAGTAGCAGTGATCCACGGCAGACCAAAGTATTCCAAGGCAAGTTTATGAAGAGGTGGAAGGCACACACCAGGAAACTTTGCCTGCACCCCACACTGACAAGAAGGGACCTGGCAGCATTTGTGTGGTCTGCACACTCAGTCTGCTGAGCAGGAAGGTGACAGAGATGATGTTTTAAAGGAAAGACAGCCTCAAAGTAAGGGGAAAAGGACTATCCCAACCAAGAACTTCATACGAAAGTCCTCACAACCCTAAGGGTCATAAACAGAGGAAGTCTTGAAGAAAACCTCACAATACTATGAAACTCTCCTTAACAAAAAGTTAACCATCAAAATAAAATTTACATAATAATGGTACCATAGACTCAAAAAGAATCCTTTCTATGCTTTAAAAACATTATGTTACATAGCCTCTATTTCACAGCATTACAAGTTGCTGGTGAAGGTGACAAATCCTTCAAAGTCTGAAGCTTTATATTTTCAAAAACTAAATGAAGGCAATTCCCTGAAAACACTTCTTTTTGCAAATACTGTTTTTCCTATTTTCTGAAAGATACATAGCAATACAAGAGAGAAAAAAAAGATTATAATAAAGTGCCACAGAGCAGAAGATACAAAAATACTAAAATAAATGAAACAGGAAAAACATCCCTCTTTCGATTCCACAAACTTTCAATTTTGTGACAGTCATGGGGCAAAACTATTCTGCAGTGAAGGGAACACATCCTAATTGCTATGCTGGTCCTATACTGTGAGGTTGTTGCTCTTTTTTCCCATGAGGTGAATGAGAACAGTCAAATGTCTGTATGTCACAAAAATAAGAAAATGCAAACAAAAAGGTTCAGAACAGATACTCTGAGATTAAGAGCTTGACAACTAACCTCCAGTGAATCCAGCTGTGGCAGCTGATGTTACTGCTGTGACTGTCTCCTCTAAGCCTTTGCCAAAACAGGTGGCAGGAAGGAAACGCTGCCATGTCTCATCAACTGCAGTTGATGCCAAGAAGACTGGACTAAAAGCAGAAACAGGTAGAATACATATTCCCTTTTAGACACTGTTCTAGGGGTAATATATTTCTCCAACAGGGCAGAAAATGAGGAACAGCAATACTGAAATCACCACTGCTCAGTCCATCACACCTTGTCCATATATATCCTACATTTTCAGACTCAATTTAAGAAGCCTGCCTACATTAGAAAATGGCTACAGATAAAATAAGACTCAAGATTAATTTAAATAACGTAAATAACATTGTTTTAATCTTAGCAGACCAAAATGCTTCCTTGTTCTAAATTTTGTTGCTTGTGGAATAGTATTCACATGAATGGTTTAACCTGTGTAACTATTAAACTTTCCTAAGTAGACAAACCCTAAATTAAAAAGGTTGTGAGACAACCCCCTTCAAAAAGAAAAAGAACCTTGAAATTGTGTTCTGAAGGTATTTCAGAGAAAAGCCTATACCACATGCAAGGTCAGAGGGAAACATGGCAATAAAGGGCAATAACTAGGATCAAATCCAAAGCCAGACAATTACAGTTCCCATGAGAATCCAGACAGTCCAGAGTCACGGGAAGTTGCTGAATATAGAAGGGGAATCAGCAGAATTTACTGGCACAGAGCAGCGTCCAGAACTTACAACCAGTGGAAGGCTAACCAGTAACAAGTTGCCAGGAGTAGGACTGCAACCTCCAGTCTTAGTACCGGAAAAAAGATTTCTCCATAATCCCAATTAAATACTCTCTGCCTCGCAGGTCTCGCTGTACGTCCTTTATACATCTATTTAAGGCCCCCACGTGACAAGGGCTGCCTGCCTGGCCACTCCCTGCTGGGGCAAACAACCAGCTCCAGAGGAGACTCCAGCAGGCGCTTCCAAGGCAGACGTTGCATCAGCCAGGTGTGCAGGAAGCGGCGGAGATAAAGCAGCTGTTGACGAAGGGGTTCTCGGACGGAGGCTGCTTCAGGAATCCCATGGAAAGGACGACAGGAAGGAGAGAGACGCTCCGCACACAGAACAAGCTTCATCAGCTTCAGAAAGCCTTTGTGCTGGGGCTCCGGACCTGGCCTTTCTCCCAGAGATGATGCAACACTGAAGAACAAGGTCTGTGCCAGAGAAAACTATTCACAGGCTATGCAGATGGCAACGCAGCCAAAGGCTCTGGGATCAAAACATGCCAGAGTCTCCCCTGCCCAGCAAGCCCCCCCAGGCCTTCCTTCGTGCCCCTCAAGACCCTCCATTTCACACCAGCACCTCGATCCTAGCATGACCCTGGCTTAGGGCAGAACGAGGGACCTTACAATAAGGAGAAAGAAGTAAAAGGAGGTTTTAAAGTTCTGCAAAAAAATCACAGCTTGTCCTCTGATCTGCTGGGAGGGAAGAGATGGGGGAGAGACTGAGCTCAAAGCCTCCAGTCTCCCACACAGGGATCCTCCCGTCACCGTGGCTTGCCAGCGCACGCCTGAGCTCCCCAAACACGTAGGGCAGCCTCGGCCCTGCTCTCACACACCAGGAAACCACGCAGGGACTGCCCGGGCAGCCATGGCAACATCACACAGTGTGGCAATTATGGAGCCGCAGCTCCCACGCGAAGGTTCAGCCTTGCTTTCCATTACAGGACTCGTTTTGACCCTTCCCCCCCTGCCCAAACCCTCACCGAGTGCCCTCCTGGCTCCAGCCTGGCCCCTGCGGTTTGTGACTGGCAAGTTTTGCAGCCTTGCACCTGGGTTCGAGATCATGCAAATACATTTTTCTCTGTGTTGTAAGGAAGTTATTCCAGGCTTATGTAATGCTCTTGTGCCGCGTTCCAACAAACACCAGTTTGTCCGATGTGCCTCGAGTGGGAAACCGGGCTACAAAAACACCTGCAACCTGTGCTGCACACAGCAGGAGTCAGATCCATTACTACTTCAGCTACACAATCACTGTTAAGCATTAAAATTCAGTGAATTTTACAGGATTTCAGCAATCTTCCAGCGTTGTGACAGGTTTCAAAGCTCAGCCCGCTGCGCTGCCCCACTGTAGCCCCTCCGTAGGAGACATCTTGGAAACATTACCAACTGTTGCATTTGCCCAGGCACCGGTACCCACTGGCACATTGGGTCATCTAAGGTGGTTCTGGGACCCGTAAAAAATTCACACATTTCCTGCAGATGTGCTTTTCCCAGCATAAAACCTGTTAGACTGACTGAGTCAGTAGGAGAGTGGCAGAGAGCAATCATGAAGGCCCAAAGGCAGCATATCAGCCAAAAAGCCTTAGTTCCACTTCTGGGCATTCCAACTGCTTGATGATGCTCAGTTATGTCCAAGAGATGTTCTTTACTGTGTTTCACTTTTCTGGCTTACTTGCATCTCACATTATATTGTATTTTGGCCCTACTAAGATATGCACTGCTCCCAAAATGCAAGTACTACTATGGCACCCTGGCATGTCCCAGCTCTGCATGATGGACCCTCTGTGTATGGTAGATGTTCACCCACTACTCAGATTTACAAAATAAGCCACCAGCCAACAATATATTGGCCCACCAAGCTTTAAGGAATATAATTTTTGGTAAGATCTTTGGGTAAGTTTTTGATAAAATAAGATAATCGGAGACTTGCTCTTACAACCAGAGAGAGGAAAGTGTAATGCTTATTCAGGAAGCTCCCAAATAACCTAATTCCTAACTGCTGGCAGGAAATGCAAAGCTCGGTGAGACAGACAGTGCTGAGAGCCACGGTCACTTTTTTGAATAGCCCATTTCTTTATTAACAAGATTAAAAGCAGATAATCCAGTTGAACACATTTTCAGAGTAAATGCAGATGAGTAGAAATTAGCAACCAGTGACTGAATAAAGACAAAAGTCACTTAAATCTGATTTCTTTCTGATGACTTGAAGATAAATTAGTAATTTCTTCCCTTGGGAAGAGCTTCTCTGAGTGCGTAGCTCACCACCAACCCCCTTAACTGCTTGTGGGTGGTAACACAGGAGTACTGACATCAAACAGTTGGCCAAGGGTGCTCACGAAGAGCTCACAGGAAAGTGATGCTGAGTGAGTGGTTCTGTAACACATCTGTGTAATGCTATCTGCTACCTCCATCACTGGCTTTTTTGAATGTTGAATTATGAGCAGAGGAATACATTCAGGACATATTTCATGATTATCATAAATGCAACTAAGCATATGTATGTACAACCACATTATGAAACTTAAGGGGTTGAAATGCAAGAGTTGCTAAACAGACTCACAGCCCTCCTCCCGCAGGTCATCTCCATCAGCTTCTCAAAGCTGGGGAGAGGGGGACAATGGTACAGCCAAGGCAAGGAAGGGGGAGATTTCTTTACTGCTAAACTAAGCCTTCACAACCTCTTTGAGTGCAGCACTTCCTGTGAGTCGCTCCTGCAGGTTAAGGCAGACAGGGCTGTCTGGACAAGGTGAGTAGCAGGGGTTGCTGCACTTGATCTCGAAGCTGGAGGCCTTTGCTTTGCTGTGTAGTGCCCCAACATGTTTCTGCAGTTTTGCTATCCCTTTAGCCCTGAGCAAGGAAACTCGCAGCTGCTAGACAACTATTTTCCCACCTCAGAACCAGCACAATTTATGTGACAAATTGATAAGATTCAACGTTCAAAAAGGTACAGAGTTTTTTGAGCTTCCTCTTTCTCCACAGGACATAGAAGCATTTTCTTACTGCACAGCTGCAGAGATGACAGCACTGGGGATCCTCCCTGGCTGGACCTGGAGGAGGAGGAGAGGAGAGGCAGGAATGCAGCCTTGCAGGAGAAGAGAGCAGCCCGGGTGGCTCCACGTCCTCCTTTGCCCAGGCAAGGAGGAGCGTTCACACAGGCAGGACTGGCGGGGAGAGCTCCACCTGCACAAAGCAGCAGATTTTTAGAGCTACCAGAAGGGAATTTAAGAGCTCTGCATGTCTGCAAAGGCATCTGGAACAAGGTAATCTATGGAAATATAGAAACTTGTCAGCCACCAAGGGAGTGGTGGAACGGACAAATGCAAATAAAAAGTAGAAGCACGATCTGGAGCCATTACCAAACTGAGTCACTCAGTTCCCCAGGTGAATTTACAAAGTGAAGGACAAGTAAAATTGCTGAAGTACTCTCATCTGGATGGCACGAAAACCAGCAAAAAAACACCATTAGAACACTACTTCTGACAATTATTTAGTATTGTTTCAAACGTGAATTAACTTTATGACTAAATCCAGTTAACTTGAGAGGTAGAGAATATCCTACATTCACTTAAGAATGAACCCTACCAGGAGAGCTTATGCTTACTCTGCCTCTCAGAAGAACTGTAATCATATTGCCATTGTGCCATTTTTTTCATACTGTTTCTAAAAAAGGATGAAAAAGATTTACAGACTTCTGCTGTGGTCATCTGGAATTCAGGAATGCTCATCTGAATACAGTGAGTGTACACAGTTACATCAGGGCTTCCCTGTAGGGGCTTTCAGAAAGCCTTAACCATATCTTAAAACATCTGAAGCAACGCAGTATGGGAAAGAACTGAGTTCCAATGATGCAAGCCACAAAGCATTAAATTTCAGAGTTCCCTTCACATCTTATGTGTGTTATGCAAGGCAGTCTTTTAGCACCAGCTTAACTATTTCTCCTCTAAATTCATCTTAATTTCACGATCTTGGCTGTGACTGCTGTTCCATGTATATGAACTTGCACCAACTGATCATGGCATGAAACCTTTAAATAAACTCCAGTGTAGAAAAGGAGTATTATCATCATTAAAAAAAAAAAAAATCACAATATATATGTTCTCCAGAAAGAAACAAGTCGGGCCTATTTTAAAAGACAAAAATTAATGTTTGTTCTTTTCCCCTTCCCTGTAAACAATTCCAATGTTTAATTATTATCATTGCTATGAAATGGTACTTCAAAATTGAATTTGTCTAACCTCGGTTGATATTGCTATGCCTTTGTCAGCAAATCTCACAAGTCCTTTTAGAGAAAGATCAAGTCCTCTCTCAATTGTCTTTTCAATAATCTGAGTAAGTTGAGCTCCTTTAAACCTCACATCATGAGGCTTATTTTCCAGTCCCTGGATCATTTCTGCAGCTGTCCTTTGAATTCTCTCCAAATACACTGGCATTCTTCTTGAAGCATGGAAACCAAAATTCAATTCCAGTATCAGTCTCAACACTGCTGTGTTTATAAGATTACTTATTTTTGCTTCACATTCCTTTCCCCCCCTTTTATTTCCTCCCCAATATGCCCAAGAATCACATTAACCCTTTTAGATAAAATAATGGCCCAAGTACAATGAAAAGGCAACTGGCTGTAAAGACCTTAAAGCCCTTTGAGCTACTGCTTTCCAAAATGCTGTTTCCCAGTTCATAGGTGGCTTTGCAGTTTTGCTAACAAATGCATCACCTTGCAACTGGATGGATTCATATCTTTTGTTGAAATGTGACAAAACAATTCAGAGATTCCTAAACATGCTTTATTATCCCACTAGCGTCTCTCTGATGAAGAATCATCAAATGTTTTATGCTATCCAGATAAAAAGAATCTAAAGAGCGGTAAATTAAACTCTGATTTCATCTCACAACCTTCTATAAAGCTAGGTGTGTCCTTGCCAAGTTACAATCTCAGATATTTCAGATCTCCATGTTAATGCAATTTCTCCAGCACAACCATTTCCAGTATCAGAGTGTGCTGTCTTCCTCCTCCTACCTCTTGGCCTCTCCACCCAAAACAGGCATGTCCCCCACACCTCCTACACCCAGTCCAACTTCCACTGAACCACAGAATAATCCAGGTTTAAAGGGACCCCTGAAGGTTAAACCGACTGAAACAATCTTCCCTCCCCTCAAAGCAGGGCCAACTTGGATAACTTGCTCAGGGCATTGCTCATTTCTTCTCCAGGGCCACTAAGTCTTTGCGTAACTATGTTTTAAGGCCAAAAATAACCTGATGATCTGACTTTCCACCTAACAAAGACTGGAAAATCTCACCTAGTCATTTTTACACTTGGCACTGCAGCTTACAAGTGAGCTAGGCCATGTTTGTCAAGCATAGCCGAAAAAACAGTGTATGGATTTACCACAATTCTTTGGGGGGAGTTTGGAATCATGGCACAGGCTGCAGCCTAGAGGTCCCCGGGCACCATCAACCCAAGCCATTCAGTCCTCACAGTGAGCACAGTACATTTGTAGCTCTTACGGAAAAAAGAGTAAAACGTTTTTTAGAACTAAAACTACATCAATCACTTTCTCAGAAGCCTTTGAAGAATGCTTCATATTACCCAAGTGAAGCTCAGCTTTAAGTGCCCCCTCCAAAGGAGACTCTTTTTCCACTGCATATATGTGACTGAAGATGCCAACTTCCCCAGTTTCATGAAACATGTATTAGTGGCAAATGTATTGATAGAATTTTAAATGTTATCTTCCATGTCCACAGTGGTAAGATTTATCAGCACCTCTCCTTATCAATACATTTATTTAACAACACACTCACGGCATCAGTTTCCTTGACTACCCAAACAAGGCCGTCCATCATCCCTGAACTAGCACAGAGCATCTTAACTCACACATGCCAGCTCCTACAAAGCTTACAAGTCCCTGCTTGTCACTAACAGAAATCTCCCCCACCCCCCCAAAACTGCCATAATTATACAAACAAAAGACTAATGTGGACATACATTTATCCATATAAAAGCTTGTCACAATAGTCAAGTTATCCCCCCTTCCTTAAAGAAAAGCTATGTGACTAAGAGCAGGGCTGGATGTAATGTCACAGCATGAACTACTACACTGAAATTAGAGATGTTAGCCAAGATCCTGTGATCTCCTCACCTTACATTCTTCCTCAAACATCAATTTTTGGCCCTGTGAGAGACGAACAGAACCTTCAGTCTGATTCGGGAGAGTCACTCTTGTTCTCACGTTACGTTCTCTGCTCTCCTGTCTGGAATTATTAGTGCTGTATTCCCTGCCAACAGCAAGGAATCTCTTTAAGCTTGAAAAAAATGTGGAACAGAATAAAATAAAAAAAAATCCCATCACATGAGTAAATGAGGCTTGACAGTATGATGGATGCTGCAGGTTCACAAGTATGAAGGTACTCCTAAGATGATGGCTTGCGCCTGTTACAGCTTCACATAAGCATAAAAGACGCTGGTTTGCCGCATTCAGGAGGGAGATGCTCAACTATTTAGATTGGACGCATTTTATATAAGACTGAAGATGACTAAGTCACAGCTGGACAGATTATATTCTAGAAACAAGCTATGCATTCCTCCCCTGTACCTTAAGCAACAGCATTTCCTCATCTGCATCTTTTCTCCTTTCAAACACAAGATGCTGAATTCTCCCTGAGAAAAAAAAAAATAGCCAGGAAATATTCAGGGCAATGTGCTTTAACCGAAAGGAATTTCACATGCACCACTCATCGTAGGGCTAATTTGATTTTGTCATTATGGAAAAACTGAGAACTATCGAGACCTCAGCTGGGTAACAGTTGGACAGGAGAATGATCTCAACCCAGGAGGAAAACAGCACAGACAGGAATTATCTTCCTGAATAATGCAGAGAGATTTTGTGTGCACTAAACATCCAAACACAGTTTGCCAAAATACTCTGAAGGCCCCTTCACATAGCTTATCAGTCCTGATGGCTACAAATCAGTAGCAGCATTGTTCATAACCCAAACTACCTTGTAGCATTACAAAGCCAGTGAAAACAAGCAGGAAAAATTCCCTGGCTCATACTACCACGGCTTTCCCATCATCACTCATACAGGAGATGTTCTCACCTGTACCCACTACATAATGCACTCCCCACCACATCTACTAACAGCAGTATTAAAGTCACCAGTGGCTTTACTGAAAGAAACCGAAAATGCAGACAGAGGGAACACAGAATATGGACATGTGGGCAGAGGTGAGAACTGATGTGGGTGAGAGAGCTACCTAAAACAGTCCAAGAGAGAAGCAATTCTCACCACTTGACCAGGAGCCAAAAAGCCCCCCCCCAACCCTAGCATGTTTTACCTCCACACTGCCTATAATATGTCCTACGCAAGCTAATTCCTTTTTTGTGTCTTAATTTTCCTATCAGTAAAATCAGAATACCACTCCTGAGATGTCACACAGTGTTTCTAGACATGAAAGCTAGGGCTAAATCTAGCTCTGAGCAGAACAGGACTGGGGACACCCTGTCCTGGCAGCATTGCATGGATTTTCAGAGGGAACAAGGGAGCAAAGCACCTGAAAAAAATTTCAGTCACCATTTCACATTTCATTCCTGGTCAGTAAAGGTTAAGAACCCATGCACACATCCTGAGTGAGAAGCAGACTCACAAACCCTGCAATGATCAGTCTACCTGGAGAGATTTTAACCTAAGCTAAATTACACCTTTTCAATACTAATAGAATTCCATAGAAACTCCCATTGTTCAAGATGAATTTTTACATTTTAGACTCACACCCCTATTCAGTAACAACCACCTCTCTCTTAACAACTTTGGCAAAAAGTTTCCATCAATTTTTAAAAATGTGTCAAGGCCATTTATTTCCTCCTTCACAACCTTCTCTTCATACAAAACTGAAAATTTTAGAATTCCTTGCAAGCGTTACCCCAACACAGTGACTCTCATGGGAACAGACTGTTTCACTATTACTCAGACAAAGGAGTGACGCCTAAACTCTTGACACTGGAAGAGTAACAGAAAGCTACAAACTTTGCTTACAAGAACAGCCTGCTCCTAAATCACCCCACCTATCTCTGCTGTGTGACATGGTTTTAAAAAAAACAACAAAAAACAAAAAGGATTTTTCAGTCAAGGGATTTCACCAAGAGGATCCTGGTTACATTTTCATACAGTTCTGCAAAAAACGGAGAAGTTACATCAGCATTTAGACGTGCCATTTCATTCTCCCTGAGATCCTCTTCTCCATGTGATTCAACAAATTTCTGCTGACCTGTTTAAAGCTGACAATCCCAAGCTGCACCCAAGAAAGGCCTAACTAATGACTGCAGGTTTCAGTGTATAGTCTCACTTTTAGAACATGCTAGTGCTTTATTCTTTATTAATTTATTACTTCTGTCTGCGTATGTAAGACTTAGAAATGCAGGAGCAGGAAACAGGAACTGTGACACATCAATTTCAACTCTTATGTTCCCTGGCAGCTTGAGGCAAAAATCTTTTCCCAGTTTCTGAATTTTTCATCTTCTTACAAATTCTGTATTTGAATGTTTCCTAAAGGATACTCTGAACCTGCAGTGGCCAAGTATTTCAGGAGCTAAGTAGGAAAGGTAACAAGCACCAGTCTTTTAGCAGCACTGATGGTGATTTCCCTAGGTGGGTAAAAAAATGCCATCAGCCTGGGACTTGGGCATCCCAGTGCCTCCCACCTCAGGCAGAGAACTCAAGAACAGCCGTCCAAACGGGACCACTGCAGGGCAACATTAAGGTATTTCCTTCACACATCCCACAAGTCACGGTTTTAACCTCAGCAGAGATCTTCCTACCGATAAGTCACGCATCTGAAGAGACAGATTTGGGATGGCATGCCCCAAAATACAAGGTCTTAGTAAAACTTTCCACCTTCTGCCCAGCCACCATCAGATAAGGGATGTGTTCCAAGCCTCGGTGCTTACGTGGGGGGGAAGCGGACACAACTGTTCAAGTGGAGTCCACAGGAACTCTACCTACACAGCACCCCACTGCTCACCTGGGCATTCAGCTGCCACCCTGCAATGTCAGAACAACTGCTGGCAGCTGTGAAGGTAAGACAGCACATACACTGCTTAGTTTCCTTATGGAGAAGTGATTGATTTGGGGCTATTTGCAAAGGTTTTCATTAAACAAAAGACTACCCTCACAACAGATGACATTTCCTGCTTATGAGACATACTGCTCACACCCATCATGAATTTTTTCGCACAGCAATACGCATTTGGAGATGTCATGACATGCTAACATTTAAATAACTTTATTCAAACACAAATAGACAAAATGCTGCCTCCAGTTCTATTGGGCCAAATAGTCTCACTAGGTATGAAACAAAGCCTCAGCTCGCCATGAGCAGACAGAGCAGCACACACTGGGATCTGCAGTACACAGACAATTGCTTTATTTCAAATATATGCTGCTATAACCAAATTTTCCATATTAAAGAAATAGGATTCAAGTTTCTGCTCCAACTGGCCTTGGCTGAATTAAATTTTTGTGTTGTTTCAGTCATACTGTATATATATTTATCTAGTTCTATGAAATTCATACCATGATTTTTTAAAATACATTTAACTGACAGCATATCTTCAGTAATTCATAATTTTTTGCATGTCTTGGTATCTCATAAGCCATGATGACTGGCAAGTAAGTGCAATATAAAGACTTTCTAATTGCCAGGTGAAAAAAAAAAATAAGGAAAATGGTCTGATGCACTTACTTATATAGTTTTGTAATATTTTTACAGTAATCAAATTTTTGCTATCTTCCAAAATGAGCTTTTTGCTGTACTGACTTTCTGCAGAAGCATACCTACCTGAATTTGCTATTTTGAAAGGATTAGGCACCATGCTTAGGCTCCCCAATCACAGACCAAGCCTATGTTAAAACTCACATCTGACCAGCTTCTCAAGCAAAGGAGAGCAGGTGAAGGCAAGACTACACTGCTGATTTTCAAGGGGGGAACTAAAGGTTTGTCTAAAGAAAGCGCTCCGTGCACAGCGACCAAGGGCACAAAGCCACAGTATGGCACACATTTGTCAGCACGCAGTGGATGGCGGCTCACTACCCTTTAAGAGGAGAGAGAAGTTACAGGGGCACAGCCCGAGCTGGCCAAGCTGGGTGTGGCACCAAAAGGCGGAGACCCTGCTCCCCCTTCTCTGGTCCCCACCACATCCTCTGCACTTCCACCCATATGCTCCCCCCTATTTATTTTGTGAGGGCTCTGGATGCCTGACAAATCTCTCAGTGAGCCAATTCAGTTCACTATCTTGGCGAAAAAATAATCCTGTAAAAACCAAAACATAAAATAACCCAAGACAGCTTTCTGCTGGGTTAGCAAGCTGAAGGAGTTCAGAAAAGGAATCCAGCAGGAACCAGAGCAGGCAAACAGAAAAGGCAGAACTCCCCGTTGGGTGGGAGAGCAAGGGGGAACAAAACTTCCCCCATTCAGCAGCAGAGCTCTTGGATGTGCTCAGCTGTCTCGTGTAACTTCACCCGGAGTAACCTCGCTCGCAGGGTGCAGTTCTGCAATAGTTTCAAGCTGACTTCAGTTGGCACAGCTTCAGTGCAGCCTCCCATCCCTCCCTGCACTGGTGCTAACCTGACCCCACAGTCGTTCAGCAGAAGCCAGAAGAAAACTCTTCCTTCCGAAAATGAAATGCACTTGTTTTCTGCATGGTAGCCTTCCTGAACAGTTCACTACTGGGGCAGGTGTGGGCCAGAACAGAGGGAAAAGTGACAGTGGGAAGAGCAGGACTGCCAGCTGGAATTGCCACGAAACACTGCTGTGCCCCAAAACCTGCACAAAGCTGTACAATGAATATACAGTGTCACGAACACTCATTCCAGTTTAACACGCAAATTTCCATATACAAGCAAACCCTGAGGTGGAGATTAGAAGAACTTCACAACAAAATGAGTCTGTGGAAAGCTCAGAACCTGATTTTCACCCTACAAGTATCCTTCTTCCCTCAACTTCCAGGCCATTTGGAACCCCAACATCCTTGAAATTCATGAAACTGCAAGAGAACTTTGAACCAGCAAGCCAGTCTCCTCTACAGTCAAGCAGAGCCTACTTAACTCAATCAAGCAGTCATCTTTTCTTCAAAGGTTCACTTTAGCTGTATTTATACAGGAAGCTTCCAGATCTTTGCTGTGGCAAAAGTTAATCTACAGCCACATTACTGAAAGTATTCCTCTAGCATGATTATAACTTATTCCAACTTAATACCACAGAAACACAGGAAATAATTTGTTTTAGTGTCTTTAGTTAAAGGCCACATGAATGCAAAAGGCTCATACACTCTTCCAGCTATCTATAAATTGATAGTGCAGCTCAGGTTGAGACATGCTATTTTAAGGGCTCCACGTCGAACCCCGAGGGCACTTCAGTTTCCCAAATCACTCCTTCTCAAACTCTTCCCAGTGTATTCCTTCCTGTCTACAAGCAAGGATACGTTCTGACCTCCTCACTCTCTCCCATAAAACATTTTAGAACTGCTCCTTGGGAGCAATTTCCACACCAGCACGCTGCAAGGCTACCAGTCCTAGAGTCCAACTGACAGCATTCCCAGAAAGATGTAATTTGGGCAGAGGCAGCGCTGGGAAATAGGGCCACACTGAAAAATACTCCTCTGCTCTCATTCTCTGCACTACCTGGAGCTGTGATTAGAAGTCTCAGTCTTCCTGGTCCCATCCTCCCACCACCTATCACCTCTGCAGCTCCCATATTTTGCTCCCAGAAGATAGATGTGAGTTTGTGTCCTACAGTGAGCAACACTGTCTTATGTGGGCTTCCTTATCCAAACATTACCATCAACACAATCCTCAAAAATCCTCCAGCCACTTATTTTCATGATTCAAAGTCTATGCAAAACCAAGAGACTCCATTATCTGACATCCACAAACTGAAACTCCAAGCCGCATCCTGACTTTTTTTTCTCTTTTACTGAATCAGCAGCAACAGGCACGTTCTGTTATGAAGTTTGATGGCGGGGTCTCACACTCCTTCCCTATCAACAACTCCCATTTCAAACTGCTCACTTCAAAGTCAAGAGGATTTTTCTCAGTATCAGAACTTCAAACTGTTTTCTGGGCTGTTGGCACAGTCACTGAAAACATTTTGTCCTGTAAATCAACAAGGCTGCAGAAGAAAACCTGGTATGAGCTCCAGGAGGACAACAGGAATAAGCCTGAGTCACAAAATGAGCAGCTACCAAATCCAGACAATATCTTCTTGTCAATGTGTATGATTGCAATTGTAATCATGCTCTAAATATGAACACATCAAAAGCACCGTGACCTTTCTACTATGAAATTACTTTGAAATATTTTAGGGCTTGAGCATTTTGGTTTTAAAGCTAACTCACAATCTGGCTCAAAAGGCTGCTTGTAAGTGAAAAAAAACCAAACAACTAACTGCTTAGAACAAGTTTAAAAAAAAAAAAAAAGTTTGCTGCCTTGAAAACTGCAGAGATCTGAGTGTTTGGGATACCTCTCCTTTGCTAAACTTAGCCCTTCCGTGACCCTCGGGGAGGAATGCAGGACCTGTCTACGTTATCGAGTTTATAAGGATTAAACTTTAGCATAAACAACAGATCATTTCTGAACTTCACTCTAAGAGCTGAATTCCTGACTGTTTCTCAGTGCTACTCTTCTGTGTTCCTCTCTGTTCGTTCCCCTTTTTTCTTCATGTTTGGTGAATGTGGGACTATTAGATTCCTGACCACAAATTACTTCTCCCCCTCACTAAAAGCTTGCCACTCAAACTGCTGACAAGTCCTCCCACATTTTTCCACCTTTGAGTCTGAGCACCTCAGTACACTTTCCTGAATATTTCCCATATTGCTCATTAAAATAATTGGAGTTTGTGTGTGGCAGGAGGAAAATAAAACTCACTAAGAAAGGTTTTCTTTCTCAAATATATTATTTAAAATATAATTTGTTTGTTCTACTTGTTTCAGCATTTAAATTAGATTTAAGGATCAGAATGCTGCAGATTTACAATTTAAACAACAATACTGATGCTCCTGTAGGGCTTGTGGCAACAAAAATCAGCATTAAGGCTATTATTTGTTGAAGATTTCTTTTTTTGGGCTACAGCTTTTCAAGTTCAGACTCATCAGCTGAAGTGAGGGAAAAATCCCTTTAGCTATTTTTGTTACAGGAAAATAATACTTCACCACTAGCTCAGACGGGGGGGAAGGGGGACGATGAACCAGAACCTCCTGATTTGTCCTGCAGATCATCCTTCAAGACAAAGAGCATCTTTGCTAATTATAGAAGAAAAAAAAAATTTAAACTAGGAGCAGTTGAAAAACTGTTTCTCAGCATGCTCAGTGGGCATTAGCTGCGATTTCAGCAGCTTAGCAAGTCCCACCCCTGTGTGAGCTCAGCGGGGAGGCCTGGAGCACTGCACATTCTCCCTGCTCAGCAGGGACAGGGGCCACAGCTCGGCTGATTTGCTACAGGAATACTGGAAAACTGCCACCAAAAAAAGCAAATCCCGTGGAAAAAAAATACAAGAAACCCCCAGCAACTTCAATAAGGAATTAAGAGGAAAAAGTGGGGAAAAAAACCAAAAAATTCTCAGCTCCCACAGTTTCAAGATGTTGAACTCTTGCTGTATTATGGTCTGGGGCTTTTTCCATGATCAAAATAACCAAAAAGTTTAGGTTAAGCCAGATTTATACAGACCCATCCCTAACAATGTAAGTCCAAACTTACTGTGCACTAACTCTTGCCACAAGTCCGTCATGGGAGCCGAAGACTGGCTGTAGAATCTGTAACAGCTGTAATATCCACAGCTATTTTGATTTTAATTTGGAAAAGGAAAAAAAAAAAAAACCAAATAGACAAGTAAAATGCAACAAAGTCTTTATTTTAAAATCAAACAGCAGCTTAAGTTTCATAGGGGCAACTGAGACTCAACAGCTCACATGCTTTACATTTGAGCACACGTTTAACGCTTTCAACCCAAGCACTGCTACTACATCTTGTAGAAAAAAAGAACACTTTGCCTATTGCAATCTCTCTCATACACTGCACATAACACAAGATTTCACTGGCAAAATTTCAGAGTTACACACACAAGCAGCACCAGAGTAAAAACACAAATGTGCTTTTGTAATACAGCAATAATGCCATGAGAACAATGATTTTTGAATTTTCAAACCTCTGAACACTCGTTATGTTTGTTTTAGTATTGCCAGAATAGATAGAAACATTTTTATCTCATCACATCATTCAATACAAGTTTGTAAAAGTCTGATCATCCAAAATGGGAGAAAGCATAGACTAGTAAGTTACATGCCTGGGATATCATATATTCAATTCTCCCTGGAACACTTTGCACCTGGAAGTTTGAATTAAAAATGTTAGGGTTTTTTTTTTTTACTTCAGGGAACATTTGGAAAATTTAAATCAATGATTGCTAGTTGGTTTTATTCCCCCAGAAAAAGAGCACAAACTTTTGCATGTTCTAAGATGCCAGTTCACCACCATCTCTTTTCTGTGTTTTTTCAACTTTGACCTATTAGTTTTCAAAATAAGATCTGGCTGGAACTGAACCTCTTTCTAAAAAATGGTTTAAATGTGCAAGGGATTTCCTCACCCCACCTTGCAGTGGGGAAATTGCAGACAACATTAGCTAAGGAATATTACTTTCAGGTCACTTGGGATATGACAGTAAAACGAAGAGCCAGGGCCTTGTCAAAGCAGTGCCAGTTATCCAGCAGAATATGAGGCAGCGGACCAATTCCCCATTATAACATACAGAGAGACTGTAAACAACCTACAGAGAGACTGTAAACAAAGACTAAGGGGCCATGAAGATCACTTTCTGTATTTCATTAAACCGAGGAGCTAGTTTTCATACTCACAAAATCCAGAGTTCACTACTGTTGTCATATCACTTCATGTTAGGCAGCAAATGACACCTTCAGCCCCAAAGACTGAAGCATTTTAGGGGTTAGAAGTTGCTCACCTCACCCTGTGAAACAATTTGGGTGCTACAGATCCTCAAATACAAAAGCTACTCAGAGTCTGCAATCTACCACATGATTGCTGCCAGTCAAGCGGATTTAAGGGCATATTTTAATCTCTCTCACATTATTCTGGTCCTGGAATTTTTGCTTCAAGCTCACAGTAATTCTAAGTTGGGTAACTCAGGCCAGGGCAAGGGGCTCCCCATGATAGGTGTTAGTTTACAGAGATGGCAGTGTTTCCTAATGCTAATGTATTCCCATGCTGCATACCTCAACTAACAGTTTCATCTCTAACAAACTGCACTGGAATATGCTGATAGCTCCAGCTCAACAACACAATATCATACAGACAGTGGCCAGTGCCAAATAGTTAGTTAAGCAGATAAGAAAGGCACTCATTCTTCCTTTAAAAAAAAAAAAAAAAAAAAAAGGAAGCTATTGCAGTCAGGCAGACAGAGTGTGGATGGGAGCTGGCAGATTCCACAATACAGAGTCACGTCAAAAATGGCCTCCTGCAAACTGTTCCTTCATCAAGCATTTCAGTCAACCGAAAGGGAGGAATCTTTCCCATTATTCACAGGAGTTTCACCTCCCTATTCCACAGCTGAGGAGCATTTTCTGTACATTTTGACATAACAAGCAGGTAAGAAGCACAGAGAACAGATTTTAATACACAGCAGAGGGAAACTCTTCTCCCCACTTTCTGTTTCCAGTCCCAAAGTTGAGCCTGGCCTTTATTTTGACTGTTCCCTGGTCTGTGAATGGAAAATCCCTCCTCAGCACTAGCAGGCTGGTGTCTGCTGCACACACCCACTGCACACAGCAGAAATTCCAGTCAATAAGGCAAGTGGGGCCCAGGCGATGGAAGGGGAGGAAGGAGACATACAAACAATAAGAAAAGCATCTGGCTCTGTTACTGGCTGAGAAGGAGGCTGGAGTTCAAAAGAGACACGACTGCAGCCTTCACTTCACAGGAAGATCATATCAATTCTCGCTGTCCTACTTTTCACACAGACCAAAATATGTGGAAACGGTAACTTGGGGTTTTCAGCCCACACTTTAACGCAATTCCATTAACTCCAGAACAGCGACAAAACCCACCTTGGAGGCTTTTGTCCCACCAGACCAAAACATACCCCTGCTTCTGCTTTGGGCCTGTGGAAACGGCCTGGAAAGTAAAGCCCTTTGCTGAATGTGAGCCAGCCATCCCTCCACCACCACACTAATGGAGGCTGCTCTGCTGTCCTTCCCTGGAGATAGCAGCCAAGTCTAGTGAAGCTTCTCTCATAGCAACCAGAGCTCCACAGCCAACAGCAGCTGCTGTCACTGCCTTCAACGCTTACCCACAGGATCCAGAGCACAGCAACACCCTCCTCCCTGCACCTCTACAGCAAAAAAAAAAAAAGAACCCAGAAGGCTGGCGACAAGATGACTTCCTGGGTCAACCACAAGAAGCAGAAAAAAAGAAATCCTAGTATTTCCTATACAAGTGAAAAGAGGAATCTCTGATTATTGAAGAAATAAGAAATTCCTTTTCTGGGTTTAGGTTTCTGGCAGCAACACCCAGCCAGGGTGGGGGCAGCCGCCTGAAATCCATGATATACCAGCACATCAACGTCAAGTTCTACGAGGCTCAGCTGCATCCTTCACCCAAGGAGAGGGATTCGCCCCCTCGCCCCCGCCATGCCCCCAGCGCTCCCATTACATCATGGCCCGAGCCCGCAGCAGCCACCGCAGCCCTGCAGCAACCCGTGCCCTCTCCAGCCCCGCAGAACACCCCGCTCACCCCCCTAAAGAGAACCCCCAGGATCTCAGCTGGTGCCAGAGGAGCGCGGGGACACAGCCGGGAAGGGGCTGCGAACCCCCCTCGCTGCGACACCCGCTTCCCCGCTCCCCCCGAGCCACGCGCGGCCTCACTGCCCTCCCTCCCCCCGGCACGGCAAGACGGTGCCCGGCGCCGCTTCCCCGCCCGGCCCGGCGGTGAACTCCGGTCACCGGCACCCAAGGACGAGCCGCCGGCCGGCAGTGACCTTGCCGGTGCCGGCGGGGGAGGGAGGTGGCCGGGGCGCGGGCAGGGCGGCGGGGAACCCCTCCCGGGCAACCCGCGGTGACGGGCGAGCAAATTCGGGAGGATCCGCGCTGCAGCCTCCGGCGCCGGGAGCATCGAGTTAGGGGGAGAAAGCGCCGCACGGGCACCATGAGAAAGCAGAAAATGCAGGTCAAACGCCGCCTCCCTCGAGGCCCGGAGGGACCGGCGGCGAGGGCGGGCAGCGGCGGCCCAGAGGGGGCTGCCCCGGGCCGGACAACGATGCCCGCGGCCCCGCGGGACAATGAGGTGACGAGGGGGCGCGGTGGAGGCCGAGCTGCACCGGGGCTTCCCCGGCGCTCGCTTCCACCGACAAAGCCCCGCGGGTGCCCCAGCCCCGGCCCTGCACTGGCCCCAGCAGCCCCAGCCCGCGCTCCGCCGGGCCCGCCATGATGCCCGCGCTCCGCGCCGGGCCGGGTCAGCCCGGGCCGGGCCTCCGGGGACACGGCGGGGCGCTGCCGCCCGGGGCGCCGAGGAAGCGCCAAGCGGAGCTATGGCCCACGCCGGGAGCCCCCCGCAGCCGCCCGCCCCGCCGCCCACCCCGGCGTTCCCGCCCCGCCGCCGGGCACGGCCAGTTCCCGCCCGCCCGCGCTTACCTGGCCGGCCCGTTCCCCGGGCCCCTGCGCGGCACCAGGCCCGGCTCGGCGCCACAGCGTGTCCCGGGCAGCCGGCGGGAGCGAGCGCTCGGCCGCGGCGGCGGCCCCTCCCCCAGCAGCGGCGGCAGCTTCTCCCCGGGCCGGGCGGAAACGGCACTGGGCGCACGGGGATCCCCTGCGCCGGCGCCAGGGGCGCCCCTGCCACGCCCACTGCGCTCCCCGTTGGCTGCCGCGGCGCCGCGCCCCGCCCCTCCGGGGAGCCCTCGGCCGCCACGGCCCCGCCCTCCCGCCCTCGCCATTGGCGTTCCGCCCGCGCGGCTCCGCCCACACCGCCGCCTCATTCGGCCCCGCGCGCCCGCCCCGCCGCTCGTGCAACGGTCTCGGCGCCCCATTGGTGCGCGGGGCCGTCAGTCTGGCGCGGGGGAGGGGGGGGGCGGCCGGCGCCGGCTCCGGCTCCGGCGCGGGGCGGGGCGGGGCGGGCGGGGCTGCGGCAGCACCCGGCGAGCGAGCCGCGCTACGTGCCGAGGGGCGGGGCCGGTGGGGCGCGAGCGCAGCGCGCGGGGCGACTCCCGCGTCGGGACACGTGGCAGAACGGAGGGGCGGGGCGGGGGGCGGCCGGGAGCGCCGGGGCGGGGGGCTCCGGGCGCATGCGCGGCTCTGCCGTGCGCGGGGCCTGCCGCGCGGCACGTCCGCGCGCGGGGGGGCGGGGGGTCCCGCCGAGGGGTCCCGGGGGCACCGCCCGGGGCCGCGACCGGTACTGGCCCCGCCCGGGAGGTGGTGGCGGGGCCAGCGCACCCCCCGCCGGCCGGACTCCCTCCCAGGAGACCCTAACAAAGGCCGCGGGGGCCGTGAGGCGGAGGGGCGGCCCCTCGGCGGGAGGAGGGGCCCCGCGGCGCTCTCTTCCCGAGCTCGGCCGGGGGGCTCCGCCCGGTGCAGCTGCGCGGAGGGAGCGCTCCGTGCGGTCCGCAGCGCTGCAGGGACGCGGGAGGAAAGGAGCGGAGCCCGGGCGTGACGGGATAGCGCTGTGGATGGGCCGGCGGGGCCGCTGGGAGGAGGACACGCACCGGGGCGGCGGGCGGGCGGTCTGGCCCCCGCCGGCGGGCCCGGTCACGGCGCGGTGATCCAGGCGTGCCGCAGGCTCTGCGCAGCGCTGGCGCGGCGCTCGGGCGCGTAGTGCAGCGCGGGCAGGAGGAAGGCGGCGAAGGCGGCCGCCGCCCGCGGGGTCCAGCCGTGCCGGTCCGCCAAGGTGCCGAGGAGGCTGCGGGGGCAGAGCCGGGACAGCCGCAGGAGCGCGCCTGGCGGAGACAGCGCGGGCGCGGCCTCTCAGTCACACCGGCGCGACTGAGGGGGCCGCGCCTCGGCCTTAACCCAGAGCCCCCTGAGAGATCCCCGCCTGGCATCGCCTCTGTGACCTCCACCTGCGCTCCCCCTTGTAGCTTTGGCTCTCGGGTGATACATCTTCCCAAGCTAGTGTTTGGAGGCTCCCCGTTCCCGAGCGCTTCCTAGCTGACAACATGCCAAGAGTGCTCAAATTGTTCCCAGAATAGCCCTGCCATTGCTGCTTGTTCTCTGGGCCTGCCCACAGGCACCCGGATGCATCTGGCTGTTTCAGAGCTCACAAGACGCTAATGTTGAATTCGTTTTGTTTACCAGCTCCGTGGGGCCCAGGAGCTGACCGAGAAGCTGCCCTCGTCCCCAGGAGCCCGTGGTGTAAATGATGATTCAGGTTAAATGTGTGTGGTCAGGCCAGGTTCTTTCCCATGGAGAGTGAATGCAGAACTAGTTTTGACTCATTTCTTATGAGCACCACAGAAGGAATAAGTGTGAGCAAAGCGTGTGGATGTGCAGGGAGGTGCTTGTTGGATTCCAGCATGGCACCAGCACTCAGCACTGAATGAGCTGCGGGGAGGCTGAGGCTGTGAGACTGGTGAGTGTGAAAGCAGAGAAAGAGGATGATAGACCACAGTGCAGAAGGGTGGAGTCATGTGATGCGGTGTGGTCAAAGACAAGAATTTCAAGACGGATGAGTCAAAGGGAAAGGAACTGGGGAGAATAAAACAAAAAAGATGTTACAGTTGGGTCAGAAGACTAAATATAGCAGCCATGCTGGAAGGATATGAGTGTCCCTTTCCTGGTCATCATTGTTCTCTGCCAGTGAACGGGTGAAATCCAACCAGATACACACTCTTCAGCCTTCCTAGTGTGTAGCTGTTTCCTGTCTGTATTTCCATTCTCTCCAAATCCAAAGGAGAAAGAATGGAATTGTTTTCCCTGTCGGGTGTTTGCTATGACTGTTTTTCAGGATTTAATATTCATCCCTGGAATGCTCATGGATTGCAGAGGTAGGCAGGGCAGGGAGTGTTACTGCTCTTTATGAAATCTCTGTCTTGTGTAACATAACTTTTGGGGTGTTTCAGTGTGAGCTGAGTAGGAGTATGTCAGAGGTCCACTGTGATTTTTAAAGTAAACTTCCTTACTCTTGTTCTTACCTGGCCTGCTGAAAAATTTTGTTGACTTGTTCCATGAGAAAGCAATTTGAGGAGGAATTCTTCCCAGGAGTTCGATGATTCGAGCAACATGATCTAGACAGAGGAGGGAAAACACATCTAGATACAATGGTTGTGACACTTCTGTCAGTGAAAAGAATAAAACTGATAGAGTCCTACCGTCATCTCTGGAGAAATATTTCCCGGGTTGAGGATCAAATAGACACTCTCCAGTTGCCATTTCAAATGCCTAGAAATGGAGTAGCACTGTTAATTCAGTGTCTTGGAGTTTTTCTTCCCCGCTAATTGAAAGCATCGATTTCCCTTATGATCACACAAACCTGATCCTAAAATACGGAAATACACTGGCTTGATCTCTACCCCAGTGAAACAGCACCTTTAGCTCTGTCAGGATGAAAAGCAGCATGTGCCTGATTCAGTCTGACATACACAGAGTGTGAATTGCCTTAGAGCTTAAACTAATTAGGAGTGGGTTTTATCAGCAGCACACTTTCACCCCAAAGCGAACGAGTGCAGACAGCCCCTTTTGCCTTCTCAGCAAGGAGGCTTTGCTTTACATGAAAAGCTGGGTGCCAAGGACATACTGGCCTGGCCAGTTTGTGTCTGTCGCCTCCCTGCATGCACAGCATTGTCCCCAGTCCTACCAGACAGGCTGTGCTCCAAATATCGGCAGGAGTGCCATAGTCTAATCCAAGAAGCACTTCCAGGGCACGGTATGGCTGGGTCTGTATTTCCTTGGAAAAGGGCTTGTACTGAAACAGAAACAAACTCCCTTTAGTTGGCATCCATAAGCCAGTCAGAGCAACACTGGTGGTCACAAGCTTCCCGCAGAGGGAGGGGACGCAGGACAGGACTGAACACATGTTCTCAGCTCTGCAGAGGGCACAGCCAACACATTCCCAGCCCCACTGACACCAGGGGGAATCTACCTCCCAATGTTTCACACTGAATATAGTTTTGAATTTCTAATTGCAGGGATTAGGTGCAAGCTGGAGAAATGTCCAAAGTTGACAGTGTCTTCAGCAGCTCAGTGCCCAGCTTGGAGCTGGGAGTGCTGAATATAACCCCCCACAAAGTTGGCATCTCTTCAGCGCACTGAAATAGCTGCTCAGCTGTAACGGGACAGACATACAGGGTGAGATGGAAAGGAGCACACAGCCTCCAGGGTTGCTACAGGATTGAGACTCAGAGCAAACTCACTGTCCAGCATGCGCTGCCCAGATCTGCAATTTTCACCTCTATGTTCATTAAGTCAGATTCTTCCAACTGATTGCCAAGATCACCTTCTAGATGGAAAGGACAGAGAGAAATCGTGTCTTTCTGAACCAACAGGTACACATCACCTACCACAGGAGAGGCCATCTCTGTTTTTTGAGGAAATGCAAAGGAAGCACTGATATCCAGTGAAAACAAGAGGATGTTTGGAAGGATGGTAGCTTGGAGTTAAATGGTGTGATGTGCTCCTGTCCTGCTCCAAGGCTCCTCTAGCACCAAGGTTAAATTACGGTGGGCCCAGAGAACACATCCTACCAGCACTGATCAGAACCAAAACATCTGTAATTCCTCCTCAACCTTCAGCAGCCTGGCTCTCACAGACCTTGGACACTGCCTGCTTGGCAAGAACCGTGAAGGTTACATTTTCATATGACCCTAGGAAAGAGTAATTCCTGCTTTAGTGCTTTGCAGTGAGCTGTCAGCCTATGCCTAATACTGTGCTTTTCTGCTCTGAGCAAAAGACTCAGTCACTAATTTAGGATTCCTTGATTGCCTCAGAGTTTGAGAGACAAAACAGCACTGTCATGGGAGAAATGCTCATGGGAGAACACAGTGCAGGGATAATATGAAAGGTCTCATGGCTGGGAGATGAGCTAATCTCCTGAGAAATGCTCCAGCCCTACATCTTATTCAATATTCACACCATTCCCTGCAAATAAATTATGTCTCAAAAGGCCTTGAAGATTAGCAGTACATACAAGTCTCCCACAGACCTCAGAAATACGGGAAATAAAGAGCAGAAGTGTCACACAGCTTTCTGATAGAACCTTTTTGTATGTAAACCTTTCAGTGGCTGAAAACACTGGACACAGAGAACTGTCCTGTACTTAGAGCCACGAGAGTGAGCTTTGGGACCACGGTGGGGCTGTTAACAGGTACATGTGACCTGGGTGTCTATAGCTGCTGCCTCTCTCTTTCCCTCACAGCAATAAACATGTTGAAACACCCCTGGAGTGCTCACCCGCTCCCTTCAGCTTCACATGTGTTCTCTGGCCACAGTCGAGCGTATCCATGAGAAGCCTTGGGAGGCTTTTGTCGTGTCCATACAGCAGGATGTTCTCCGGTTTGATGTCGGCGTGGATGATGCGGCAGCGCTTGTGCAGGAAGTGCAGCCCTGCCAGCACCTGGGCAAGCAGGGAGCACATCACGAGGGGCCCCACCAACCCCCCCTGCCCCAGCAGCTCTCAGAGCAGCCAGGCACAGCGGGTATGGTAGTTGTGGGCATTCTGGTACTGACGATAACCATCAGCCGTAAGCTATTTCCTGTTGGGGTGGCCCTGTGGGAGCAGGCTCCAGGGGTTCCATTACACAACACAGCAGGAGGAGCAGGCACCAGGGCCCCACGTGCCCAGCGGGGGCCTGGGGAGCCCAGTGGGGAAAGGGCTGTTTGGGGTGACACGCAGCAAAAGGCAGCACGAAAATCCACAGATACCGCCATGCGTGGGCAAGCCCAGGAAGATGGGAGGAGGATGGGGCTATGAGGAGGCATTACAATCGCTTAGCTGAACTTCTGAGAAATCACTCCTGTTTGTACAGCTGTTATGGCCTAGGACCACTATGCCTTCCTGCTGATTATAACCAGCCCCCAACTTCCATTTGAATGACAGTGACACGGCATGGGAGGGTGTGCCATCGTACAAGGAAAGAAGGAGGCACAGCATAACCCAGACAGGAGGTGGGAGAGATCGTGAGTGAGTGCTTGGAGAGGATTTCAGGGCCCAGCAGGAGAGCCATGTAGGGAAAGAACAGCCTCAGATGGAGCAGGGAGAGCCTGACCTGTCAAAAGGGAGAGATAAACAACACCTACCAGAGAGGAACAGTCACTATCAGAAATCAGTAACGGCAAAAACGCTACAGGGACAGTTACGTTTGTTTTTTAAACACTCTGGACAGTCGTAAAGGGCTGGCAAATATTCTCTGTATTATCAAATTCTATTCTGGGATGAACACCAGCCCCAGGGAAATACCAGCCTTAAATGGTAACTGTGAAACGCGGGGAAAGATTTAAATAACTAAACTGGAATGAATCAGAAGAGTAAATACTGCTCCAGTGCTGATCTAAAGGGGGGAAACAGGTCTGAGATTTTACAATTAAAGCAGATAATGGACCAAGCAAAATGCCTGTGTGTAAAATGGGGCACATAGATGAATGCCACTACATTTTTGTGTAACATATTCAGGTGTTAGTGGAGCTTCTTTAGAGAAAGAAGAGGCTATTCCAGAAAAAAAAGGATGGAGGAAACAGTTTTCTTCCTTATTGTCCCTAGAAGGGCACAGGAATCAGCGTAGCAAATCTTCATCTTGGCAAGTGTACAGACTTCTGATAAAGCTCAGCATGAGAGGCAAAATATAATTTTAACTCTTCTAAGGCCTCACTCAGGTTCCCTATGCCTTAAGCACAGCCAGTGCATAAGAAACTCAGTTTTCACAATCTGAGTGGCGCACCACATCCTTACAGGGGATGAAGGAGGAGTTGGCTCTGTGCAGGAAACCTTAACACGGGAGGAGAACCAGCCAACCACATCAGCAATTCAGGAATTCCTGGAAGGTTGGAAGGGAGACCTCGAGCAGCCTTCAGTGGTACCATGCAGAAAGCTGCTGGAGCTGACAGTGCTACCCACGGCTTGATGCCAAGGCAAATGCCAATGGCCTGGCATTGCTGCCAGAAGGGACTTCTCAGGGCAGCAGGAGGGCAGAGATACATGTGTTTTGCCCACAAGACGCAGAACTCTGGTTGGCTGTTTGCCCCCTGCTACCCCTACGAGCAGCAGAATTGCTGGAGAACTCCATGATTACTGAGATGATGGAAACAGAAGTGCCAGGCCTGACTCCCTGGTGCAAGTCTGCTGGCACTCCATGGTGGTGGCCCTGACTCCTTCCCAAACCCAAGGAGGCTGCAGCTTGGGCAGTAACACTCAAGTAAAGCCCATGTAACATCCATCCCCTTGGGAAGAAGACTATGGCATGTCCCTTAGCCAACAGTCCCTTGGTGCCCTCGCCCAGTTCCAGCTAAATTCTCACCTGCTGTAAAGACTTTTTCACGAAAGGCAAAGGCAGTCCCTGGGTTGTGTAGTTTCCCATCAGACATCGCAGGGAAGGACCCAGCACCTCAAATACCAGGCACATATGTGGGAAAGAGTCAGGGATTCACTAACAGGGAGAAGGTCTTACCAGCAGCCCTTTGCCTTTCACCAGAGCAACCAAATACCTCCTTATCTCCTCAAAAACCTCTCCCCTCCAGCCACCTCCATGTGCCCAGGCTTTGCTGGCTCAGAGCTGCAGCACTCTCCACAGAAGGATATGGAAGCCATTCTCTGCAATCATTCTGAAGTCATCTAACAAAGAGATGATGTTTTCCCCTGCCCGGTCCTTCTTCTTCATACAGTTCACCTGAGGGGGAGGATTCCAAGAAAGCTGCAATTAGAGACACTATAAGCACAAGGACACCTTGCACCTGTTTTATCCTGTTCGACAGACTTTCTCTTCCAAAAATTGGCACTTCATGACAAATCCCATGAAAACACCATCAGAAAAAACCAAATGCTCCAAGTGCACAAGCAGAGTCTGTTACCAAGGAATGAGTTTCTGTATGTTGTCCCACTCTTGCCCAGGTGGGACCATCACCTTCACAGTGTCAAAATAACTCACACTGATCCTGCTGATAGTGTCTAGCAGATTTCCTACTGCCTATTCTATCCATGCAGACCCAGAAAGTGCTCCTACTTGTGCTGGGAGGGATTTCCCCAAGAACACAGCTGCCTGCTCCCAGCAGCAATGGCTATTTCCTTTGCCTTTCTGCAGCCTTTGCTCCTTGTTCTCAGAGCAGGGATGGCTGTGTGCCTCCCTGGCTAAGGGCAACAGGCTGGGATATCACCTTTTAAAACTCCCACTATCCCTTCAGCAATTTCTGTGAAAAAGATTTGTGCTGGCACGACAGGGGTGAGCAGCCCTGGAAGCCACAGGGGCCCAGATTGCCTCTCTTGGCAGCTCTGCAGGCACTGACCTCCCTGTGCTGGTGGGAACAGCCCTGGGAACCAGCTGTATGCTGCTGAATGGGCAGGCGTGTCTCTCAGAGACAATTACTAATAAATCAGGGGTAAGGCTCGGTCTGTATGCAGGGTTGTGCTGATGTGTAGAAAAGCAGCCCTCTGATTACATTAAATTAGTGCCACTTGGTACTTCCTCTTGCATCACTGCATCTGGCTCATGTCCCTTTGGATAGGGCCTGCAGATTTACAAGTGTGAACTAAACCTTTCTCAAACCTGTTGGAGAAAGGCCACAGAGTAATTTAAAATGTAAAATTTAATGGCTTTTACTCATCTGACACTGATGTAACTTTGTATTTGGGCAAGCTTAAAGAATTGTAGCCATGAGCTTCCTAGAACTAGCAGCTCAAGCCCAAGCACCTTCAAAGAAATCTCACTGAGAAACAGATACAAACACTTAATTACCACCGCCATTAGCAAAGGCAGGAAGAAGCTTTCTGACTTCAGACGTTTATTATATTTTTGCTACATCATACTTTTTTGTATTGCAGATATTTCCTTTTACTTCAGTCTCTGTTGCGATAGAGGGATGTCTCCTGAGCTGGGAATGACACAGATATAGCACACACTCCCATCTCCTTCTTAGGAACGTTACCACCTTCTTCTGTTGATTATCCACCTTATCTTTCTGCAGGTTCCTCCTACTTGTTGGATTTCAGTCTCAGCTAAAAGAAATGCGCCGACAGGGCAAGTGGGACACAACCAGCATGTCCCAGTATGACAGGAGGAAGGAGGAGGTTCCTGTTGCAGAAGCCAATGCTAAAACAGGGTGATTTCTATGGATTTCCTAATTTTTGTAGGTTTTTTCCTGTTCTCCACCTAGCACCTTATACTGAGATCTGAAGGGAGAGGGGATGGTGAGGCTGATACTCAGACCTGAACTCTGGAGCAAAGCACAGAGCCCCAGAATTTACTTACACAGCGGAGGAGAGTGACCTCATCCTGGGCAGTATCAGCAAAGCCTTCCCTGCTTTTCAGGACCTTCACAGCTACCTGTTTCTTCCTCCTGGGAAATGAACCACAGCTGCCAGCCAATGCATGTTAGAGTGGCCCTAACATGCAGCACCTCCCCTTCTCCCAGTCACCCAGCCCTGGGCTTCCCAGGGAGGGTGCTGCCCTTGTGCAAGCACTCTTGGCCTCAGTCTGCAGCACGCCAGGCACATGGGCATCTCTTCTGCCAGCATCTGCCAGTACAGCTGCCCCAGGAACCACCAAGGGACTGGAGAGGAAAAGGCAGAGCATGGATACTGCAGGGTCTAAATGAGAAAAGAAAATGCAGAGCGAGGGCTGATCCCACCTCATTTATGTTCTTTGGTTTCTGGGGACCAGCTCTGCTGATCTCACTGCCAGGTTTTCCCTGTGCCCGGGGATGCTGATATGATCCCAGGCAGGCAGCTGTGCTCTGCTGGTTCTGGTCCTGCCCAGGTGTTCAGCCACCCATTCCCACCTCCCCAGAAGACAATTCACCTCTCACCTCATGTCCTGGCACAGCCAGACGGTGGCGAAGGCACCGCAGCCCAGCTCGCGCAGTACCTGGTACCGCATGTTGAACACCTCTCCCTCCTGCACGGGGTGGTGGCCTCCTGCAGGGACCATGGCCAAGGGACATCAGTGACATCTCTAAATGCTCTTAGACTGAAGGAGCAGCTGAGGACAGCCAGACAGGTCCCGGTGACCTCCTCTGCCCTGGGACGAACCTGGCACGATCTCGGCTCTAAAGCCACATGCCCAAGGACTGACCTGTGTGCTGGGCTGGCAGCATCTCCTCCTGCACCTGCTCCTCCATGGCCCAGCAGTGCAGCAGATCCTGGCACGGAGGGATGGAGGCAGAAGGGAACCAGGTTGTGGGGCACAGGCAGTGTGATCTTCAGCACTTTACTCCTTTAAAAGAGAGCTGGAGAGCAGCTGTACTTCTGCTGCACACTGTTCACACTGATTCCCTCTTCTACCCCTGCTATCCCCTTGCTCCTTTCCTTCTCATTCCCTTCACTAGCTCCTGGAACCAGGCTTTAAAAACGTTTTTGGCACTTCATGGAGACAAGGATTATTTTAAGAGTTCAGAAGAGGAAAGCTGGCAGGCTGAGGCTGGGCCAGGGCCAGGGCCAGGTGGGAGTCTCAGGTTTCCCTGTGTCCAGTATGGATTTTCAGGGGCTTAGCAGGATCTGTGGGATCCCCTCCCCATCCCAGCTGAGGAGGGAAAGCATTTGGGCTTTGGCTGTCAGGAGGAGCCCCCAGCTCCAGAGGTGTGAAGCAGAACCTGCATTTTAGACACTGCAGCACTCCTCATCTGCCCACAGCCCAGCTCCAGGGCCAGGGCATGGGTTTATCACTGACCATCCTGTGACACCCCAGCAAGAGGCTGCTCCCAGGGTTTGTTACTATGACAGCCCAAGGTACAAACACCAAGACAGTACAGACACACTAATCCAACTGCTGTCCCCCCACGCTGCAGCATCAGTGTAGAGCTGGCTTCAGCACTGGTTCCCTGAAATAGCAGCCCAGAGCCTCTGTTGCTAATGCAATACAGATGTAAACTGCTGTAGCTGGGGCACTCCCAAACCAGCCCTTCAAAATTCGGAAATGTCACTTGCTATACTGCCAGAGCTTCAGGCTAACACCCACTGTCAGAGCTTGAGACAGGTGATAATAATCCCCATAGACCATCACCACAGGTAGAATTATTGACCTTTAAATCCCCCAAATCAAGTTGCTAAAGCTAGGAACCCTTCTGAACCAGAGGGTTTTCAGAAATAACTATAGACGGCTGGTGGCAGTGGGAGCCAAGTGACAGGGAGTGCTGAGAGCTGGGGAACAGCTGGAAAGATTTAATGATGCCACTCACTGTTCACCTGTCAAAGGAAAACTCATGAGCTTGGAGAAACAACAGTTCAACAGCATCTTCCCTTGGTGGAGTGTTATGGTAATAGGAGACTTTAGCAAGAAAATAAGACCCAGAGATAAGAGTCAGTGTAAGGGCTGATGGAGCTTTTGGCGAGTTCACTGGGCCCTGGTGCCCCTCTTGCTGTGAAGGCAAGACAAGTCCATCCTTAGGTGTCCAAGGCTTTACCTCCATCCACCCCAGCTGGATGGGAGTACTGGCAAAGGATGAAGAGTATTCCTGTGCAACTTGGTATCGGAGAGGGAAACACACTTTTCTAAGCTTTGTGATAAAGGACATTTGGTGTTTCTAAGTCCTTCGTTGCTTGACACCTTTAAGTTAAATACAACTTATCTTGCTTTTGCCATTCAAATTATTTTGTGCAGAGCCCACTGAATTGCTGCAGGCCTGGACTAGCTCGGCGAACTTCAGCCCAAATATTGGTCCTGTCTGGTTTATGAGAGCCATGGACAGGGAGCGATGATGCTTCACCTCTGCCCTGGACACCTCCCCCTGACCTGCACAGAACGGCACACAGAGCTCCACAATGCCTTATGACACCTGGACAGCCAGAGCTAAAAGAAACGGGCCAAGCTCGCCAGAGAAACACACACCTTCATCTTCTGCACCAACACAGACCTACAAGCCCTTGCTGAGCGCAGCATCCCTGCAAGTCACAACACGTACAAGCAGCCCTGTCGGCGCGCGGGTCGCTGAGCCCCGGGGCCCTGCGCAGACTCACCGTGCAGCAGCTCCAGGGCAGGGCACGCCGTTCCCTTTGTCATCTGGCTCCTTCTGGAGCTTCCCAAAGTGAGATACCAGCTGGTCCTGCTCTCCTTTTAGTCTGTGCTGCCCTGGGAGGGGTGTCCTTGAGCAGACCAAACTCCTGTGCATCGCTGGATGGACGCGGTGAGGAGCGGGGCAGGGTATCGGATCACAGCACTGCTTCTGGGAACAACCTTGGCTTTGGGATAGCAGGAGACCTCAGACAGCTGCGGTGGATTCACTTTACTGCTGGCCTCTCCCTGCCTCTCTGGCAGCAGGTCTGTCAGCTTGCTGTGGATCCACAGTCTCCACAGCAACTATTTATAGCGGGAAATTCACAGCTCTGCTAAGATGGAAACAGAGAAATCCTCCCCCTCTGCTGCACCATCCTCAGACCCAGAAAACATAGGGCTGCCTCAGTCTTCCCACTGCTCCCAGCAGTACGTTGGCAGGACTTGCTACTGCAGCACCATCTACCTGACACGGCCATCCCCAGCCGGTGCCTGGCACAGGGGACAGGCTCCCCAAGCCCACCTGTGTGCCACACTGCCAGACCTGAGGCACCTCACCCTCCCCAGCAGTGCCCACATGCAGCCGAACACCATCACAGCATGGTGCTGGTGCCACAGAGCCCACGCTTCCCCTGTTCCTGTCTCTAGCAGAGCAACTGCAGTAACATCCTCCCTGCAGCCCTGAGGGAACCCGAGCATCCCAGCACCACGCAACACTGGGGAGGAAAAGGCCACACACAGTAAAAATCACATTTTTTTTCCCCCACTGCCACATGCCGTAGCCTTGCACCAGAGCTGGGCATGGTCTGGCCTCCCCCTCACTGGGGCCCTGGGCTCGCACAGCTCAGGTTTCCTGGCTGAGGCTGCAGAGACTGAGCCTCAGCCCTGCAGCGAAGGGTTAACCCTGCCTCGCAGTAGCTCTGCTGCAGCTCCAGGCTGCCAAACCCAGGCCGGGGCCTCCCAGAGCGGTTCTCCCCCTGCCTGTGCCCCTCTGCTCTCACCTGCCTTCCCTGCACTAAAAATACCAAGGGAGGGGGCAGAGGCTGCACCAGGCTGGGTACTGAGCTCTGCAGGGCAGCGAGGGGTGGGGGACAAGTGGTTTGTGACCCCTAAAAGGCAACAAGAACACACAGAGTACAGAGAGGAGGGACTAAAGGAGAGGGAGAGGCAGACTCTATCCAAAACTCTGCTAGTAAAGGAAGTTGGGGGGGTTAGGGGGGGAAGAAAAGAGGATAGATGGGCCAGGAGCCAGCTTTCTGTCTGGGAAGAACTGTGTAAATTCATTTAGAATTAAGTTGTTTTGGTAATTTAGGAACACTGATTTCTGCCTCACGCTGGTGGACAACAGTGACCAACATAAACTGTACCTTCAGCGACCCTTACCCACGGTGGGAGACCATAGCCAGAGCTGCCACGTGCCCTCAGTGCCAGCCCAACAGAGTGTCTGTGGAGGGAGGCTGCCTCCTCCTGCGGGCAGAGACGGTATTTGAGCTCTGGAAACTGCAGAAGCACTGGGATCTAGGTGGAAGGTGGCACAAGATTATCTCAAAGGAACACAGCCTATGGAGGGGGCAGGAGAGAAAAGCCCCGCTTTCCTCAGACAGCTCCCAGGTCCTGGTGCTCAGGAGTGCATGGTTTCCACTTAGGATGAAAAAAGAGGCAAATACGTTCCAGGTAATTGCATCATCATGCAACAGAAGCATGACACAGAGGTTGTATATTAAAATTTATTGAATTATTGTGTAAGAATTCTCTTTATTAAAATCATTTGGACTCTAAACTGATTATTTACAGACAAAACCTCTTATATCACCAATAGATTCCTACATCTCAGAACAGTATCTACAAACAGTTATTACACTATGTAACAAAATTCAGATTTTTTTCAAGCTTTTTATATTAATTATTAATTCCAATTTGAGAAAGACAGTACCTTGGGTGCTCTGAGCAGAACTCAAGGTGTGGCAGGGCATAAATGCAGGTCAGGCCATACCTGAACAGACAGACAGACACCAAGTCACAAGGCTGGGAGAGGGCAGAGTCACCAGGACAGAGGACTGGGAAAAAGACTATTAGAGCAAATGCCCTGGGTGTTCTGGAAACCAAAAGAATAATCCCCACAAGAAAGGCACACACACACAAAAAAAAGCAGCATCTGGCTGCAACTGGGGCACACCCTGAAAAAGAAACGGCATTCCACCGAGGCAGCAGCATCCAAGAACCCTCTATTTTCATTTAAAAAAAAATTAGCCATCATTTCTACAAACACACAAAACCTTTCAGGTACAGCCTAAATTTGCCACCAGACAGATGAAAGCAAGAGCTCTCACATCTACATCACATGGGTGCCAGCTACACTTCATCATGCCAACGAGAGAGACATTCAAATACACTAACGGAGATTTATCTTAATACTGATCAGTTCTCAGCCTTTCGCCCAGACCATGGCAGAAGCAAGTTCCTCTCTCTGACCGCAGTACTAAATAAAGCTGGATGCCTGCCACTCATCACCGTTTTGAGTGTCCCATTAGAGCAGCCACATGCCCTCACTGTGCCCCTGTCCCACAGGAGGGGACCGGCCGTGGTGGCAGGGCTCTCTCTGCTGGTGCCCACAGAACTTGCTACCTGTAGTCAAACAGGGACACCCAGGGAGGATTCTCTGTCCTTGAGCAGGAACGTTCATCTCCAGAGAGTCTGACAAGCTGGTTGTGGAATCAGGCAGAGACTGGAGGAAACTTAGAAGGATCGCCGGGAATAAATAAATAAGTCTTCCCTGCAACAGGAAATTTCATAACAAAACCTGTTTTGTGCAAATTTAAATGCAACTGAACCCTGTCGTAGTAATGGATTTTGCCACAGGAGAGGGGCATGGACGGAGGGAAGAGGGGCCATGCCTAAACACCCAAGTTGATCCCAGCGAGGGGCCTTCAGTGCATGTCTGCAGGGGAGGAGGATGCTGGTATCGAGAACACCGAGGACAGATGGAATGGGAAGAGATGGGCACTACCAACTTTCCACCCTCACTGCACCTGCACTGGGCAGTGTCTCCTATCCAGCCACGCAAGGATAAGCTGAAGATGTTAAATAAATCAATCACCTATGTTTAGCTCTATGTTTAACTCTTGATTATTGCTCTAATAAAAGCAGAATTTCACAGATACACTGGGAGAAAGCAAATCACTTCCAACAGCCAGAAGCACTACTAAGAAGCAAGGAGGATGTGGATGCCAGTGTGAGGCGGATTGAGAATTAAGCCTCAAGCCACCCTTTTCTGGGAAAGTGCAGAGATAATTCTGCAAAAATAGGGGCAGACATTACCAGTCTGCAGAGCCAGAAATCCAGCAAAGAGCCTGTGGCTCCTGGCAGGCACTCAGTGAGCTGGAGAGGCCATAAACTAGGCCTTGCTGCCTGGGGCAGAAAGTTCATCCACCAACACAAAAGGGGACAACATTACTCCACCACTATACCTGCACCTGCCTCAAACCAGGGAATCACCTCCTGCAGTTCCTAATGGAATGGGCTTTACATGCATCATATTGACTTTTTCCAATCCTTTCCTCCACCCAGCTTTTCTGGGGCCAATTTAACCATATTTAGTCAGGACAGAGGTTTTAGACACGCTAAGTTCCCAAAATTTTTGTGGAAATGGGTGGTCAGGCAGGAGTGAGACTAGAGCTGGTCACCACCTCGGGGAAGAGAGGCAAACTCTGACCCCCCTATCTTCTTGGCAGCAGCCATCCAGCTACCCTAGTGCTCTGTACAGCAGGATGGGAGCAGAAGGTGGCACAGGGATGTTGATCGTACTCTGGGCGCACAGACTACCTGGGAACACTGCTGAGAGAGGGTCACAGGAGAGCTGGCTTTGTAGGAAGAGAGGCCAGCATCAGCCTGTTTTATACTGCTCCAAGAACAGTTTTGCAACTGCACAGCACTTGCAGAAAGCCACAGAGCTGATGGGACAGGCCTGGAATTACTTCTATATGCAATGGAAAGAGAGACAGGGACATGACTCCCCTGTTCTAGCTCTGCTATCTCCTGGCCCCCACAATCACCACAATCAGGGAAGTGACAGAGGAGTCAGACCTGTCTACCTGCCCTAGGAACGTAGGACATCAGTGTGGAATTAGCAGCAGAGGAGGAAGAGAATGAGTAGGGCACCCTTATAAATAGGGATTGGCTCTCAGAAGGGCAGAGGACTCTCTTCACAAGGTGGAGGAACTAAGGAAGGAGCAGTGAGGAGCTGCCCCACGACAGCTGCCAGCTAACTGTGCTTGTGCCTGTCCCAGCCTCTCCTTCCATACAAGAATCATTCCTGTTTGCAGGACACCTGACCCTCCTTGGGAACAATGCAGTTGTGCTTCACAGCTCCTTGGACTTTACAGCTCCCCAAATAACTCTTGGATGTGCCATGACAGGAGAGTTTGGGAAGTAGAGCTGAGAATAAGGTGTAAGGCAAGCCTAACAGAGAGCCCGGAGCTGATCCCATGGGGAACAGCGAGCTGTTGGTACAACGGAGACACCTATGAGTTATCCCTGCAGACAAAGCAGCGGAGAAAACTGCTCCAGTGCTGACAGACGTTTGTCAGTAGAAGTGCACAGAGATACTTCTCCAAGAAAAGCTTTGTCTCAAAGCCACAAAGTTAAACATTCTCCTTTAGCATTTAAATACATTAACTTTCTGAGGGTATTTACAAGTCCAGTTCAGAGCAGCAGAACAGCTGGACACCGAAGGAAAGGGGAGTGGCACAAGGCATTTGTTGTGCTTTTCCAAAGAGCAGGGCAACCTCTGACCACAAGGAACCAGGAAGACAGATCCGAGCTGGGTCAGTGGAGACGGAGGCGAGCCAGGCAGCAACTCTCACATGCTGAATTTGTCCTGAGGGGAAGGGCGAGGGGGTGCTGTTCATTTACAGTGGCCCCCTGGGCAAGTGCACATGCTGGTGAGCACGTTACAGCCAAGCAGGTGCCACGCACAAGCTGCCAGAGACCAGAGCACTGGGGAGCAAAAGACCTTCGCCTTTAGACATCTCCTTCCTACATCCAACATCCAGAACCAGCAGGGGCATTGCTGTCAGGAGTTTCTCAGGTAGGACACTGCAGAAGTGCTCGCTAGCTGGGGACAGAGGATAGCACAGCAGTCAGCCCAGGGAAAGCTTCCTGATCCCCACTGAAGCGAGCAGGTGCAGCAGGGAGTGTCCCAGCACTGGCAAGGGCATCCATGGACTCCACAGGCACAGTGCTTGGTGTTGTCACCTGGCTCTTCAACAATGTGGTTTGGGATCTTGGCACATTCACGTAACATCTGTAGGAGGGACCTGTGTGGGCCCGCAACAGTCTGCCAGGGAAAAACCAAAGTTTGTCCTTTTTTTCTGTTTTGTTTTGCTTTTAAAAAGAAAAAAAAAACTGTAAAAAAATATTCTCTGAGATGCAAGGACGCCTGTACTTTGTACTGCCTTGGCCATCCCTGCTCATGTCACCCGCAGGTTCCTTGGAGAGTCTGGTTCCAATGGCAGCAGGACACCCTGTGTATAGACTAGGATGTGCACTGTCCCCCTTCAGCCAGGGGAGAGCAGTCTGTCTGTGCCTGTCACAAATCTGTGACTTTATTCTCCACAGCTGCTGCAATCTGTTGCAGTCTATATCCGAGCTGCATCTTCTGTGCCGTTGGGTCTTCTTCCAAGGCAGTAATGATCTGCAACAAGACAGAGCTCACTGGCAGCCTTTCTCCAGCACACAACACTCAACCAGCTCAGTTCCATGCTCTGTGGAGAGCCCCAAGCTGGAATCCAGCGGGCTCAAGTCCAGAGTAGGTATGTAGTAATTAATCTCAAATTAACCACAGAATAGGTAATCTAGATTCATTCCAATAACTTATAATCTTCACAGGGCAAAAAGAATGCTAAACTTCTCACCTGAAAATTAAGTCTTCAGTAAATTTTCTGAACTAACTGCATTTCATTTCAAAGTAGAGTTTTTGGGTATTGGAGTCAAAAAAAAGAAGCGTACATGAAATCCCAACAGCCTCCAAGTTAGAAATATGTTCTTTTTGGTGATTTCCTCCCTCTCTCTTTGATAAGAATTGATAAAGTGATAAGTGATAATTAAAATGATAAGTGTTACTTTTAGCATGAATTACAAATGCCAATGAAACAACACAGTGTTGTAATCGTTTGGCTGCTGTTAAGTGTTAATTTTTGTAGGTTTTTTGTTTGGATGGTAAAAGGAGAAGGGCATGTTCATACCTGCTGAAAACACATACTCACCTGGTCATAGTACTTATTGATGTATTTATACAATTCATGTAGAGCCACCAGGGAATTGAGGTCACCTGAGTAATTCTGTGTATAAGAGAGGAAATGAGACAAAACTGTGAGACACCTAACAATGGTTTGTCTAAAGTCTGTGTCCTCACAACTCATTAGGAAATGTGCCCATTGCACAAAGCAACCAGAAAGGGAATTCACCAGCAGATCCTAGCAAAGGAAAAATCATATGCACTCCTTGCCCTGAACCCTTGACTGCATTTTTCTCTTCAGTGGCCCTTGCCCTCCCTGTGGTGCAGAGCAGCCACTGGGAACAGTCAGTAGGTCTGAGCAGAAACACACACTCAACTGGAATATCTCTCATCCCTGCATTAGTAACTCTCTCTTAGATACACAGGTGAGAGGACAGATGACTTTTGAAATAATTTTATTTACCCGTGATAGCTCAGCCAGGGCAGAGTTCATCTCCTGGTCACTGGCAGAGATGGTCTGACGAATGTCCGCGTAATACCTAGACAGTGGTACACAGGCAGTTAGCGTGTGGTTCCTCCTTTCACTGCTCAAACTACAACTCCTGACATCCATCACTTACCTTTCCACCATCTGCTTGTAGCGAGGAATGTCCCGGGCATAAAGCAGCTTATTGATCGGAGAGTCCTTGAACATCCAAAACCAGAATTGATTATGAAAAGCTCCTTAATCATGCTGTGGACTAATCTCAGCAGGTAACACCATCACTATTTTCAGTAATTCGTTCAGGATCAGGAATTTTTTGTCCTCTGCATGGAGAGGCACTTCAAATAGCAGGCTCTCTTCTAATAATGCAGTCTGAGGAACCCTGAGATGGTGAGATGTGTCTGGGATGCCTTCCAACTTGGAGCTAGGTGATCACCAGTATGAGATCACATTGGCTATGACTCTGCATAGCTGATGCCTGACATCCTCCAGAGATCCACCCATCTCATCTTTGGTGACCTGTGCAGGACTACTGCCCCATAGGCACAGGGTGAGTAGTGGTGGTAGAAAGTTTTTCTAATGGCCACCCTGAATGTCCCAAGTTGCATCCTGTGACCCCCACTGTCTGCCACAGCCAACTAGAGTTCAGCTCTGTCCCCCAAGTAGCTCTAAGCCGCAAATAAAGAGCACTCCTCAACAACTTCCTGTTGAAAAACAAAACCAGCTCCTCCCTCCTCTCTTCCCAGGAGTCCCCATTATTCTCCAGTGGCACACAGAAGCAAGAATGAGCCTGGCCTGCTGTTTCCATGATGGTATGTAAACATTATTGCCTTCCTGGGGCAGCACTGCTCAACTCTCTGTGCCTACCGTGCTCCCTTGTTCCTCTGTACTCACCCGCCCTAACTTATGGTCAGCTATTGTGCAGGAGTCCATGAAGGTCTGTGCAATGACCAGCAGCACAGCATCCACATTATCCGACGTCTGCACATCAAAGACAAACTGGGGGTTCTTGATGATGTTGATCCAGAACCGCAGGGGCAGGCTGCAGACAGAAGTGAAACAGGGCATCAGCAAAGGCAGCAACTACAGTGCCCAAAGATGTTCTGCATGTTACTGCATCTCCCAGATTTGTCCTCCCAGCAAAACCAGCTCTTCACCCCAATGCTCTGCTGCCCTGCACTCCCTTTTGCTTTTCCTCAGTAGGCAGAGGTGGCTGTCACTTTGCAAGTGACAGCTCCAGGCAAATTAGCAGTGCCTCCCTCTGGGGCCCTCAAGAACACCCTACCTGTTTGTCTTCCAGATATGGATGGTTTCAGGGTCTGAAATCCCATAGTGTATGGCCTGCTCATCCAACAGGTCAAAGAAGTATTTGACTGCCAGAGGGACGGGGCGATTGGTACTGAGGATCACCTGGAACAAGTCGTCCACAAACTTCTGCAAAGTGCCCTGTGGAAAACCGAGCAGGATGGAGTCAGCACAGAGAGTGGAGAACCCAAGCCTCACGCAAATGAGAGGTCACCCTCTTCTGCTCAGTGACCTCCCCTCACCCATCCAAAGGTACCTCAGATCCACTGCAGGGAGCAGTAGCAAAGGAGAAAAGAGGCCCCAGTGGTTTGTGGAACAGAGGGCAGGGAGAAGCCCATGAGAAAAGCAAAATGTGGAGGGGAGTCAGATGTACTCAGAGCCACTTCAGGTAGAGGGGACTGCTTCATCTTCATACACATCCCTGCAATCTCTGCCAGGGGATACGAAGGGAGGCAAGATCCCAAGCACAACACAGTCTGTGCTTCTTCTCACCTTCATTGAAAGTAGACGTGTCAGATAGATCTCCGGGATTGCCTTGGCTCGCTCCCGATCTCTTAAGCTCCCACGCCGATGCTTGGGAAGCTCTGGCTCTTCTGTTGGTTTTACCAGGTGCCAAAGTTTGATCCCACCTTCATCTGCATCCTCCAGCATTGGTGTTTCTAAACCAAGCAATTATTTATAGATCAGTGTGGGTTCTCTCATAGTGGAGCTTGGCCAGGTGAGCCCCAAGGAAGCAAGAAACACAAATGGGAAGAAACCTCTGGAGGCCTCTATCCAGCCTTCTGCACAGAGTACAACCACTGCTAGCACTACAGAAGTTTGCCTTTGTCCACCTAAAACCTTGAAGGTCTTGGAAACTTCCCCAGACGGAGATCTCCCACCACCCCAATGGTCTCTTTCAGGGAATGCTGAAGGTTTTTTCCCCACACCCAGTTTGAATCTCTTAAGCTGCAGACTGTGGCTATTGTCCCTCATGCCACAGGAGTATCCATGGAGCTGTTTATTCTGCCAGGCAGTAAGTACTGCCTGGCATCCCATCACCACCTCCAGGCCATGCTCAGCACTTGAGGATATTAAGATTTCTACAAGTTGCAGACTACAGTAAACCCTGGTGAGTCAGAATTAGAGAATTGTGCTTGCCCTGCATTTCCACACCCAGACCAGCTTTCCTCTGTTCTCACAGTCTTCTGCTTTTCTCTCATCTCACCTGCCCAAGCTCTCCCATTTCCTGACAATCCTATGAGGGTCCAAAGTATGTGCCAGCCTTCTGTAGCAGCATAAAGCTGGGGCTGAGGCAAAAGACTTATCTTACTAAATAGAAAGTGCTCTAAAATCATTTTCTGAGAACAAGACATCAAACTCACTCTCTCCTGGGATGTAATCCTGATTCTCCCTGTGGATGTGCTTTGTCAGGCGTGGGACCAGTGCTACTGTTGCTCCATCAGGCACCTACACACAAGCAAAACAATGACTTTCAAAACAAATGACACGTGTTCCTCATCAGCACAACAGGCAAGTGCTTGTAGACCAAAACAGACTATACCATTACCAGAAAAAGGGACATAAAGAGGAATTTTGGAGCACTGTCACTGTCTTTCCTGGTGGTGAGAAAATCTTGTCTGTACCAATTAAAAAACTGATGTGCAAAGTACGGTGAAAATAATACTCAAGGACTGAGGTCATTCACATCTAGAACATGTTGCACCAAAGTACGACATAGTGGTGCAAGATACGACACGCTGGTGCAAGGTAATTAAAAAATTCCCTCTTTCCATTCCTAGAAGCTACTTTGCAGGCCAGTGCGTCATCACCTGCTGACTGATCTGGACTGGAACATGAACAGATCCAGCACATCACCTCCAGCAGCAGCCACCAGGCATGAACTTGTGCATCTCCTTCCAGGCTCCACATCTACCCCCATCTCAGGTACAGCTTAGGGACAGGGCTGTGCTTGCTCAAGTCAGAGTGCAGGCCACAGCACTAACTTAATCTGAATATGATGCTGCAAGAAAGGTCCAGCCTTTTGACAGTGACCCACCAGGAGCCAGAGACACAAATAGAGCATGACGGTGACGGAAGATGAGAGGAGAAACAAGGCAATGGCAGACTGAGTTCTGACCTTGTAGTGCTGAAGAGTGTTCAGACGTTTCCAAGTCCCTTGCACAACAGACGTCACATCCTCATCGGACAGTATCAGATGACCTGCCAGCCCTGATCTCCACTCTACAGCCGTTGAAACAGAAATGAACAGATTAAGTGTTAATTCAAGGCATCATCTGCTTCAGCCTGGTTGACCTCATTACACACCCCCTGATTCTCGTCAACCTTTACCTGTGCTATTCCACAGACAACATAACCTGAGCAAGTGCCTGTACCAATGCTGTCCTGCAGTCACAGGACAGTCTCTCTCTGAACACAGGGACAGGTGGCCACCTGCCAAGTTCCTACAAATTCTGTCAGGCTGTGACTCTTCAAGCAGGTGGTTCAAACAACAAATATGCACCCATGGTTCTTATCAGATACTATTCTCTTGGTACCTTCTCTATTCCCTTGGTACCTTCTCATTTCTAAATGTCACCACTATTAAGCAACAGAAAAGAATGAAGATGGAAACCAGTGTTTTCCCCTCACAATGTAAGTTCTACCATTCTTTAAGTACTGTGGGCAAAACCATTGCTGGCAGATTACTGAGAGGCTGCCATTGACTTCACTTCCAGGAAGAGCCAGTCTCTGACCACAGCATCTTTGCACTGCACTCAGATCCACCTCCCCTCCTACACATTTTCTGTACGTTTTTTCTATATCCCCTTGCCCAAACTCTTGTTGTGGTCTGAGTCTGGCAAAGAACACCATGAAATGGAACGAGCTGAACCCAACTGCTTCCTTCCAACTCCTGCTTCTTGCTGTTACAGCCCCTTTGCTGCATCATGCCCTGTTGGGTCCAGCCAGAGCACGAGATCCTTGGTCAGTGGCTCTGGACAGCCAGCAGAGAACAACAAACACCACTATGCACACATAGCCAACCACCACTGCTCCACTTCCTCACTGAGTTTTGGCACCAGAGAGTTCTGCTCACCGAGGTCCAAGGTGTCTGGGTCTGGCCGGTGACAGTATGGTGTCCCTTTGTAGATCTGATCTAGGATTTTCTCCTTCACCTGTGTTATGGTATCACAGTCCAGCACTTTTGCAGAAATCCCTTGGGAATCTTCTGCCCCTCCTGCACCAACTCCTGCTTGTGTCAAAGCATTTAAGGTCTGTGAAAGAAAAGGTCACAGCTACTCAGCTGATAAGATTACATCTGGCACATTTACACCTTTGATGGTTGGCATTCAGGCAAGTTAACAGCTCGTCCTTTCACTGGGAGTTTCAGAAAAGAAAACATTACAAATGTTAGACACCCTGTTCTCAGTCTTGTGTCAAGAGCTGGAAGCCAGCTCAACAGCACTGCGGAGGAGCTTCAAAGTGCCATCAGCGATGCCATCCTCTTATTTCCAGACAGAGAGCGCAGCACATACACCAGATTACTGTGGTGAAGGTTCCTATCAACCTAGGGCAAAAGCACCGGATTTAGCAGAGCTCTTGCTCAACTATGGACTTGTGCTGCTGGGACAAATCTGACTCCCAGGAGACAGCATCAGGATGCTGCACTTCTGCCTCTGTAATGGGAGCAGAGACGTTCAGCCCTGTCATACCAGAGAGGACAGAAGATCTGGTGCTTACCAGAGTCCGGTACTCCAGGTCCTCTCTCAGAAGACGGTTGTCATTCAGGGTATATTTGGCTTTCCCTGTCACCCAGTCAACTGGCCCTTTGTCCACCTGGTGCTTGATTCCTCGGAACAGCATGTACAGGGGCTCCCCAACAGAATCCTGGCAATGGACAGGAAGGAGAGAAATTCAGCTTGCTCCTCCCAGCAGAGCCCAAGGGCTTGGAAACATGGACACCAAGCAGAGGGGGATCAGGACTGAGGATACAGCAGCTGAGCCACAGCAGGCAAAGACAGAGCCTGCGGCAACAGCTCTGTGCATAGGGAAAATGCACCAGTCAGCTACCAAGGAGATGCACACAACCAAAGCACTGCTCTGCCTCTGTGTCACTCATCTGAGAGATTCCTTGCCATCCCCTCTCCAAGGAAAGGAATTAAACCAGCATCTGTCCTCTCCATGCACAGACCAGTCTGCAGCCAGTGTGTTTCAAAACACAGAAGCTGCACTGAGCCCTCCATGACCTGGAGAGGCATCCTGGAAGCAATGAGTGCTATTAATGCTGCTTTAAGCATCCCTGTTTCCAGTGAGCAGCCCAGCTCTCTCATTCCTCACCCTGACACACAGACTCTGGCACTGCTTCAGCTGAGTGAGGCACAAAGCAAAGCTGTGGCTGCCTGCCCTCTGTTGGCCCCTCTACATCACAACGGGACAAAGAGCTCACCCTCACAAAGGCGTACAGGCAGATGGACATCCAGTTGGTTAACAGCTTCTCTACCACTGTTTCTGTCCTGAAAAGAGAATATCAGGTTGGTCACAGGAATACAGTGCAGAGCAGGGGGAGATTTGGAGATAAAGATTCCTCCCTTTGAGAAAAGAGCACACTAAATAATGATATAGAGTGAAAGGAGAGAGCAAAAAAAGACGTTAGAGATCAATAAGGTTAATGTTTTTGACACCACTTATTGAAAGCTCTTTTCAGCCTGAAGGAGGCACCAAATGACAGAAGAGGAGAGACAAGAAGCAGAGGATAGAGGAAAGCCTCTGGTAGTTCCCAAACAAGGACAATTTTTTTAGGACGGACCAGACAAGGGGCTAATGGAGATCTGAACGTGGGAGATAGTTCAGCTTCCAAACATGGTATGACTGCAAACCCAGGGACCTCTACACAACTAAGTGAGATTAGCAGACTTGGCAGAGCCCTAGTACCTGAACACAAGGAAGAACTTCAAAAGCAACTTCAAAAGATGGATTTGGTGAAGGCAACTCCAGCTTCCTACTCTTTCTACACCTTTTTTGTTCTATTCCCTGCCTGGAGAGAGGGGTGTCATTGTTACAGCTTCCTCCTGTTCAGTGTATGGTCTCACAGCTGCAGGCCATGCCATGATGTTGTCCTGCTCATAGTGGTTTCAGTGCTGGGCAGAAAGGCTCTGTCCCTCAGGTAGCCGGTAGCCATGGCTGGCTCACTCACCTCCGTAGCATCAGCTTGGGGTTCTTGGCCACGTACTGCTCCACAAGGTCATTCAGGAGCGTTTTGAGGATGTCAGTGAAGTACTCCAGCTTCCCATGCAGTGACACCGTGAGCAGTGATGCCACATAGGCCCGGTCTCTCGGAGAGAAAGTGCGCTGGATTTCCAGAGTGTGGATGAACTGGTGGGGAGAGAGATAAGCCAGCGTGTGAATCTGCTGAAAACAAGGCAGTTACAGCTGCTGGCTCTTGGAAGAAGTGGTGCTGCAGGGAGCTATTGAGGAATGAACCTTAATAGACACTGCCCACTTTCTGCTAGCAGTGACGGGGCCCTGGTGCCACAGAAGGCTGCAAGCAGAGAGAGGGACATTACCTTGGTGAGGAAAAGCTTGCTGTTGAGCAGGTTGGAGAGCTGGACCAAGCCCTGCTCCACCGTTTGCCGCCGGCACTCAGGGATGTCCAGGTCCCTTTGCAGTGGTGACTCACGGTGGCCCGGGAAGAAAATTCGTTCTGCATAGGACTTGTAGTCCAGGAAGGGGATCCCTGTGCCCACAAGGTCACTTGTGAGGTCCATCATCTCAGTCATCAGGTCTGAGGGAAAGGAAACGCCCATGAGGCTGACACAACTGACATGATCACACAACTGGTGGTGCAGAGGATGAGGTGAATGCAGGAACCGGGGCCAGCAGGATGGGACTGAGAAAGAGGAAGGATGTTTCCTGTCAGGAAGAGGCACATGGGGGTCTCATTGCTAGAATATTTAAAACTAGAATGGGCAGCGGGAGGAAAACAGAATAGGGAGCATGAGGAAAGTTCCAATCAAGGGCTGGTTCCCAGTTTTATAACGAGGAAGCCACTGTTCAGCACACATCTGTGGTTACAGCCATAACCTACAGTAGAGAGTATCAGACTTCCTGCTCCTCACTACTTCCCACATTAGTTGGGATTACAGTTGGAGTCACCTGCAGAGCTTCAGAGCCCCAGGTCTCCCTAGCTGTAAGCAGCTCAAGTACAGGGTTTGCAGGCCCAGAACATGGGCTGCAAGAGACTGGGCTAGTAGCTGTCATTAAGATCTCTTTAAGTGTGCTGCCTTGACCTTTAGCTCTTCATCTGAGTCTGGAGGATGAACTGGAGAATGAGAGGGGTTTGTATAGATTCTTGTGCTCTGAATTAAAGAAACAAAAAGGAAAAATTTTGCTGTATGTTTCAATGCGCTGGCGCAGTTATTGCCTGGTCTGAGTTATGCAGACAAGTACGCAGGAATGGGAAGAGAGGTAGGGCTGAGTGGTTCCTTAAGCTTCCCTGAAGCTGCAAGAACCTAGGAGCTCAGTGACTGACCTGTGAATTCCTTTTTGCATCTGTCCCGAACACTTGTTTCCAGATTTTCCAGCTGGATTTGAACTTTCTTGTAATCCCTCAGAGCCTGTTTGCTCTTCCTCCTGCAATAAGAAGCAGAATTGTTCCCAGTGGCACTGACCCAGGGACTGTCCTTGCCAACTGTTGTGTTGCTGCCAAAGACTCCAGGGCAGTTGGTGTTGAGGCGATTTCTACTGAACATCATCTTTGCAGGATGCCAAACAGTGTTCCATAAACTGGATGTGTCTCTTGGAGCACCCGTTAGGTGTGGATTCTGAATAAACCACAGTGCAGGCTGTGACCAACAGGTGCATGGTGCCTCCCACATCCAACACCACCAGGGGCTCAGAATTTGGTACAAAATAAAGAGAACTAAGACCTTGTTTAGGCCAAAGATGTATACGCTTGGTCACATCCCCTGAAAAATGTTGTGAGGAGTTTCCAGATCTCAAACAATGCCAGAGTTTCTTACCTGTATATGAAGACGATGACCAGAACAATCAGAGCCACAAAGGAGGCACCAACACCCAAACCAATCTGTGCCTCCAGTGGGAAGGTGAGCTGGCTCTCCGTGTCATACTGCACTCGGCCCAGGAGGAAGTTCAGGTTTCCCATCTGTACCTATAAGAAAGCGTGTGACACGATGTAAGGTCAGTGCAGGAAGGAAACACAAAGTCACAGGGCTTCTCCAGAATGGGCACAGGTGGCACACAGCTCCCCAGCAAAGCTGTCCCACAGCACAACTGAACCCAGCTATAGTGTTTGCTTTCAGGGAACACTTGGCATGTAAGATTAGCATTGAGAACAAGAGCAGCTCCTTGCCACCCCCTGTCCTTCACCAGGGCTTCTACCTTTCCTTGCTTCCCATCCAACCTCCCACTTCCCGCTTGTGCTTCAAGAAATGACAGGATTTCTTGCGGTGCTGCTGATTCCCTACCGTGAACTCTGGGAGCAAGTCCGTGCCCTCCCGCTTCGTGCGGTGCCGCGGAGCTGGCTGCTCGGAGGGGGGCTCACAGTAGAGATGATTCCTTGTTAGTGTCTTCACCACACAGATTCCTTCCCCAATCATAGCCATAACTTCATCCTTGGAAATAGCCAGATCTAGATTTTCCCCCTGCAACAGATGTGGAACAGCACATCAAAACAGGGGAAAAAATAACTCTGTATTTCCATGGCTCCAGAGGAGATGGAGGAAACTGATACTATGGGATGAAAACAGCCTTTTTCCTTCTCTGATTAGGCTCACATCTGAATTGGCTGCAGGAGTTAATTCTGTAAGCTAAAAAATTCACTTGCATACAATCTAGATTACAGCTTTAGGACCCGTAGCATGCTGCATAAGTACAGTTATAAATAGCCTGTCCTCTTAAGGCTCTTCAGCCGCAGCACAGCTAAGCTCAACTCTTCCCTCCGTGTACATATTTAAAAAGACAGTCTCATGTCAGTTAACCCACACTCTCAGCTGAATCAATCAATGCCTTCCAAAGGTGTAACATCTATGCTGCTGCTCTTATTTGCTTTAATTTTGGGAGCTTAAGAGTTCTTTTTTTACTAAAACCATGCTAACTGATGTTAATTACATTTTTATGTTTCAGTGCTTTCTAAACCCACAGCTCTGTCAGCCTATTCCGACAGGATGGCAGATCAATCTCTTTACTCTTTGGAAGTTCTTTTTCAGTCCTCTCAAACTGCCCTACTTCTCCAACATGCACTCAACCCCAAGGCAGCAGTCTAGACATTTCTAGACTCATACGTCCCCACTCATTTTTACTCGTGCAAAAAAAGAGCAAGGGGAGAAACTGCATCTCCAGCTGCAGCCATTAGTTTTTTTAATGAGCACTGAACTAGAAAGTACCTTTCCATACAAAAGAAATACCTCAGGGATTTTTTTTTTCACATGTACAGTAAAAACATCAGCAACTCTGCACTTCTATGTCATATTGAAAGAGTGATTTTCCTGCCTGCACCTACTAAGGCCTTCCCTACTGGCAAGATTCTTTTACTCCTAAGTTACTTCTAGAGGAATCTGAAGTAGGTACAAAAAAGTCAGCAGCTGAGAATAGGATGTGGGGGTAATTTAGTACTAACGTCTTATATACAAATAGTTTATTTAGGATTAAAAATAAAAAAGCACAAAAGTTCCCACAAGCCCTGTGAAGCCCTTAACAATGTTTTGTGGGCTCAGGTGGCTTTTTTTGATGCACTCTTTTCCTTCCTTTTACATACCATTTCCCACAGCCCAAAGCACATGTGCTGTGACAGGTTGTAATGGTGACAAATGCCTTAAAAACCTCGGATACTGCATGACACCAACTTGAAACACTCAGCTTGGAAACAACTCAGTACAATGAACATTAATTCCAGTTAGTTTTTGTGTTACCTCCACAGAGATGACACTTCCTGGCTTGTGACGATAGGGTTTGGCAGGATCCTCAGCATTCAGTGGTTTTAGGACGGGGTTGACTTCGTAAGAGAAGGGCATGGGATGCAGTGAGTTGAAATCAAAGCTCAGATTATCCAGAATAAATTCCAGTTTGATACGGACACTCTTCAACAGCAGGTTAATGGCTGGAGTTTTGCACAGGATCAGGTAGGAGGAATTCACAAGACATGGCTCTTCAAACTAAATGCAAAAGGCAAAAAAAAGTGTCAGTAGTGGAACACCAGTGCTTCTCCTGCAGCTTGGCAATACTTCCCATTCTGAGCAATCTGGGGCCAGTCTGCATTCCTTTTGTCTGGATCAATGCCAGAGGAACTCTGCTTAACTGTAGAGGGAAAAATCCGAGATCTGAGGAATTCCCCATGTTCCTCTAAGGAAGGTTTTCATAGCACTGGTTTTGATGGAAGGTCTCGGTGGTGGGAATCAGCTCTGATATCCCCCTGACAGCAAATTTTGGAGAGAGACCTGCTTTAGATCTCCCTGCTCTGACATAATGGAACCAAACACCTTCAATGCAAGGCTGATTTCCCAGTCTGAATGCTTCTGTGAAAGTGTTCCCATGCCTGCTGTATACGTTTTATATATCTGATGAAAGTACTAGCCTGTTTTTTCTCTGCCCTACAGCCACAAATGCTTTCCTAAGAACATTGGTAAAACAAGCTGTTATTTATCCATGTGCAGCAGAAGCACATTCTCTCAGTTTATGTAAAGGAAGTCCTCCATCATTTGCACTAGTAATACAAATCCTTCTTCTACTTGGGCTGCCAAACACACTCTACCTCTGCTGCATGCTCTGTGATCTTGGTGACCACATCAATACCTCTGTACTGACCCATCTCAGCAGACTGGCAGCAGGAGAGTAGAACATGTTGGTGGCACTGGTAGTTTCACTGAACTCTGCCTGGTTTTGTATCTCAGACTGAAAGAGAGCCCAGAGACTATAGGGATGGGTTGAACTACACAAAAGGAAGAGTCTGGAGCGTGGACACACTGAGCCACACAAGCTCTCTGACTCAGTTGTAGATTCCTTTATCTCCACACTGCTGCCCTGCTATTTCTGTCCCACATCACAGTCCTGCACATCTCTAAGCAGAAGCAGACCCAACCCATGGAAAGGTTTGTGAAAGTGTTTAACCTCTCAGTCTGGCAGAGAAAAATTTCACTCAGCCAAGACTATTGATACAATCAGTGCAGGTAACAGTAACTAGGGGGGGAAAAAAGCCCTATGGACAGAAAGTCCACCTGTCCAGAGGCAGACACATCCACACTGTGTGCATCCACATCCCCACTGAGCACTTTGTCATGCTACCTGCTGGATGCTGCACAGAGCATCCTCAGGGCACTCTGAGTCTGGGATGATTCTGCGCCATCGTCCTGCTCCTCGGCGCCGGCGTTCAGATGGAGAAACTGTAACTCGGATCTTCGGTTTCTGTACAACATCCAAGTTGTATCCATGAACTCTGAGCACTCTCCCTCCACTGAAAGAGGAAAGTAGCTGATTTCACCCACCTGTTATTAATTAGTTCCATTTTGCCCATGCTGCCACCCTTCTGCTTATGCTTTTTCCTACAAGTCTGGCTTTAACCCAAAGTGCAACTCAGCAGACAGAGGCTGCTGGTGCTGAGTACCTGCCTGGAGTGCCTGCCTTGGCACACAGCCCCAGGGAAGGAGCATTCAAGTCTTTCTACCTGAGGAAGCTTTTAGGTGGTTCTGCAAAAGTGATGTTGGGATCCAGAGTATATCTGAAGAGGGATCCTTCCAGTCTCCGCTCTTGGTCCCCATATTTGATGGTGACTGGCAGTTCTGCAGACACATTGCTGGGACTCGTCTGGCATGCCAGCTGATCCTCCGTCATCTCAGAGAGGCTTGGAGAGACAGAGGAGAGAACACAGGATTAACAACCACTGCAGAGACAGATTTTATAGTACTATGCCCTTCTCTTTGCAGACAGTCTGCAAACCTCTGCTGAAAGTTCTTGTGGCTTATCTAAGCAAGCAATAACTGCTGGGTACTTGTCAGGCAGCAGCGTATGGACAAAAAACAGGTACAGTCACTGTCCAGACTGAAGAGACTGGACACAACTACCCAGGCATGTGCCCCTTCTCACCAGCAGTGAGCTGAGTCAGGGGTGCATGGCCCAGGGTGCAAGAGAACAAGCAGCTCTCAGGGTTAGGCTGCAGTTCCCTATCAGTGAAAGCAGAGTGTGAGGATGGGGTACAGTCCTGTCAAGGGCCATGCAGAACAGAGGTGTGTAGCACTGCTCACGTCCAAGGGACATGGGAAGGAATCTAGGATGGTCAATGACCCTCAAGGTGAGGATCCCCTGGAACACAGAAGGAGAGCAGAACTCCAACTGCTTGTGCTAAGGGCTGAACCAGGCAGCACCACACCCTGTGGGGCTCTGGGAAGGGCTCAGGGCAGTGCACAGCCAGTGCATGGGCAGGGGCTGATCTTACATTTGGCAAGGGAGGTCTCCAAGCAGGACGCTGATCTCGTTAGGATGGCCAGTCAGCAGCTTTGAGCCCAGAAGGGTAAGGCAGGTTCCTCCTGCTTTGGGGCCCTGAGTTGGAACAATGGATTTCAGCTCTGGGTTCTAGAAGAGGGAGGGGGGAAAAAGAAAAAAAAAAAGCAGTGAGTGACGAGGACCTCAAAAGACAAGACAAGAAAAGGAAACAGCAGAATATGTTCAGTGACCTCCAGTGCTCTGAAAGTAGAAGCTACAGTTCCCAGTCAAGGGCAGGCCTCAGCTAGGCTCCAGCAGCTACCTTACAGAGCAGAGACAACAGAGGAGGGATCAATCACTCCAGCAAGAACCAGGAATTCGGGACCTTTCCACAGACTGCCAAAGGCAGATGGATGCTGCAACCAGCAGAGCTGTGAGCCTCACACACAAACCCTAGGATTAACAGTTCAAAGGGATTGCTCAGATCAGTAATTGGATTAATAACTCAGGTTAGGAAAAACAAGGTAGCAAATAAAGTGTCTGTTTGTCTAGCAGATGAGGAGATTACCAGCAGGGAGCCCTGAGAATTTGTGTTGAGACCTGTGCTGTTAAACATATGTGTAGGTGACCTGGAAAGGGAAAATGAAATTTGATAAATTATTCACAATAACAAAAAAACTTTGTACCAGTGAGGAGCTGCAGCAAAATTTAGAGAAGTCAGGCAGGGTGGCACAAGTAATTCACTGCTGACAAATGAAAAGCAAGATCCGTGAAGTAAGAAGGAACAAGGAGACTACAGAAAAAAAAGCTAACCACATGTACAAAGTTGTGAGTTTCTAAGTAGTTCCTGCTCATTCAAGAGTGCTTTGGTAGTTGTACAACTCTAGCAGCTGTAAGCACAGATCTCAACAAAAACACACAAAGTGGTAGAAATTACTGGAAAGTGAAGTAAGAAAAAAAAACATTTTTATGCCACAGTAAAATTCCTTTTGCACTTCTCATCAGGGCCTCAAAATGGTGATAACAGATCCAAAATCAAGAGAAGAGCAACAGCATAGTTCAGCATCTATTTATGGTTCCATAGAGCCAAAAATGGAAAGAGCCCAGTAGTTTTCTGCATCTCTCTCCCCTTCCTATGGGAGAGGGAGACAAGCAACTAGATACGTAATTTGTAAGTTATGCAGCAAGGACGAAAAAGGAGCAATTGTATCTGGAAATTGCTTAAATATTATTTCACAGTTGCTGAGTTTAAAATATGAAAAAGTTAACAGAAACATGTTTAAAAATAATAGGAAACCTTTCTCCATACAGTGCACAGGAACTCTTACTGCCAGTAGCTGCTGAAGGTCAGAAGCTATAAGTGTGTTCAAACAGCAATTTGCAAATTAACAAAAGGAAAGTCAGAAGTCTTCATAAGATGTTAAGCCATCAATAAAAAAAAAAAATCTTCAAACTGGAAAGATACCCTGTATTTTTCCTCTTTCTTTAAGCATTTAATAGCTACCATTTTAAAAAAACCCTATAAAATCACTAGACTACAGGATCTTTAGTATTACCCAGTACAGCTGTTCTTATAATCTAAAGAGAGAGTGGGGGGAGAACAAAACAAAATAGAAAGAATCCCAACACACCACACCAGAAGTGCCTGGTAGAGCCCCTTAAGTTCACACAGCAAACAGCCATTTAGCAGGGATACTGGAAAAACAGGGGAGGTATTAAGGTTATGTTACCTGATAGGTGAAAACATGCCCAGAAACTCCTCGTCCTCCTCCAGGCACTTCCACCACAATATGCCCAAATCTCTCCGTCCAGCTCCCGCCAGTGACACACACGATACTGCAGGACAATCCAAGAACAGTGTCACACCAGGGAAAAGCAGGGGAGCTGCATCCAGCACTTCATGTCCTCAAACCATCCAACAACCACTGCTCCCTTCTTCCAGCCTTATCTCATGCTCAGAACATACAACCAGACATCAAGAAACACCTCTAAAAATGGATTAAGTGCAGCAGAAAAATGCAGGGGTCAGTTCCAAACAGGCCCATCCTATCTAAGGTTATTCTTTCTGGGACAGACAGGATGACACCCACTGTAGCACAGATGCATGAAGAGCCCAAGAACTCTGCAATTGTCCAGAGCTGATCAAAATCAGTCATATCTGGAGGGACTCCAGGCCAGCAGTGGTCAATCCACAGACCAGTGCTGTGCCTGATACCAGAGGAGACTCAGGACTGTGGGTTCAGCTGGCACTGGTCTTCAGCCAGTGGCCTCTAGAACCAGCCAGATCCCCTGATCTGCACCAACCATTCTTCCCAGCCCTTTTTCCAGACATAATTTAATATGTGAGATGCTAACAAGGTGAAAAGTCAAGTTAAACTAGGAAAAGAACAGCAAGGAATCCCATGTTACAGCACTGATTTGCTAACAGAAAAGCTACTCCGCAGGAGACTTCCCAGCTTTCCTGCACAGCACAAGATTAATTTTGTCTGGGCCTTGCTCAGGAGTGGGTTCCAGGTTCACAGCTATATCCCCTCAGCTAAAGAGGCTCAGGAATTTGAACTTAAGCAGTGCAGTCCAAGCCAAGATGCTGTGATGCCAGGTGATTTATAGATACAGAACACAGACAGTGCTAACCCCAGGAAAATTATGCTCTAGTTCTAGGATGCAAACAGAAAGCAGATGGATCCAGACAAACAAAGCACACAGACAGGACAACAATACAGCAGGCCATTCTCAGCAGGATCTTACCTGGCTCCCAGAGGGAAGGGTGCTACAACTATTGCTACCACAGAATGGAAAAACACATTTGTGATAGCTCTGGCAAGAGGTTACTCACAATTGCTCTCCTCTTCTCCTGCTGCTTGTTTGGCTCCTCTCCCTCCCTTGTCCAAGGCTCCCACCTACATGCCCTGCCACAGGCCAACTACACAAACATCCCTTTCTCCTTGGTCCCCAAGTCACATCTCCAGACACTTAACTATTGCTTTGTTATATGGTTCTCTCCTGGTCAGACACACCAGCTATGCAGTTCTCTATCACTGATATGAGCTGGATTCAGCAGGACAGGTCTTTCTGCTTCACATCCCTCTCTTTGCCACTACTTTTACAAGCACTGTGTGACCTGCCAGGCACTCCTGGTGACCAGAAGGGTGGCATAAGGCCCACCAGGACTCCCTTATGTGTCCCTGGTCGAGAAGGTCTTTTCATTTGGTTTGTTCCTGGCGGTGGAAGTCTGGCTGGCAAGTGAAGACTGACAGTCTAGGGGTGTGCCTCCAACCACGTGTTCCCATCCTCACCTTGTGTTAACATGGTCAGGATATTTCCCTATCAGTGACACACAAGCCATGTCCTTTGCTTTATTGAAATCACCCTGTGGCTGGGAGAGATATCCGTGAACTGCAGGGCTCTGAGCCCATGAATCCCTGACCTGGCTGGACTGCAGGCTCTGCATGGGCAGCATGGGCAGAATATGGCATCGCTGTTTGGCTGTTGCCACGTACACAACCTTATTTCTCCAAGGTCACTGCCTGAGCAACTACTCAGACAGTGATCTTACTCAGAGCACTCCCTGGGGGGAAATGGGCAAGGTCCAATACCTGCTACAGCAAAGGCAAAGACATCTCAGGCTGGGTGATCAGCCAAGGGAAAAGCCAGCGCCTGCCTCTGGGAGGAGGCTTCACAGATACTCTACCTGCTAGAGATCTCATACTCTTGAGCATCTACGGCACAGGGAATTCCTGCAACAGTGACAGTTTCTGCAATGTCTTGATGTTTCTGCCCGAGGTTTGAGCCAGTGATGGTGATTCTAGTGCCACCTTCCACTGGTCCAGACAGGGGGTACACCTGCAAAGACATCCGCGCATGTGTAAATGTCACAGTATCTCAGACCTCTGCAGTCTGGCAACTGATCTACAGCACAGGGCTCTTCAACTGCCTGCTTGTGTCACTGTTATTGACTCCTTTTACTGGCTTGGACTAGTACCAAGGTCACAGCCTCACCAGAAGAAAGGCCTTAAAGAACACCACAGTTGGAGCCTTCTTTCCCGTACCTCGCTGTTGCCAGCAGTCCCCACCCAGAGGTGATAATCCACTTAGAAGGCAAAGGCTGCCCTGCTTTGCCTTCCCATTAACATGCTGACCACTCCACAGGGCATTTGTGCTGAAGAGTGGGAATGCACAAGCCAAGATACGTTACTGGTATTGAAGCAGCAAGCACCATTCCCCCCTCAGCATCAGGACGACAGTGAATCGCATGCTGCACAAACGTCAAAGCTCTGTCCCTGAGCAGCATCCAAGATAAAATAAGACAAGATGCAGCACATGGATGTTGTGTGCCACTGGAGGGAGGACAAGCTGACAGCAAAAGGGACACATGGCTACAGACACTTGTCATGTGGCAGTTAGCAAGAAACATTTAAAATAAACAGACAAAAATAATTAATTCTGGTAACCTCTCATGCCTTTCCCATCTTTGCTGTGCTGTTATCATTAGGTTTTGCCTTCCTTTGCCCCAGGCTCAGTTCAGGGTCTGGCTTGAGACAGTTGGAGGATCCATCCTGTGGACCCTTTCCCAGCTCCTGAATGATTCTGCTCCTGGTGTACGATTTTCAGCTTGCATGAGATACAAATGCATCTTTCCCCACTGTTTTCTATAAGCACACTGAAAGCCCAGCACAACAGTCGAGAATCCTCACAACACTGAGGGATCACAATTGAATAGGACTAACTTGCTCTTCAGATGGCCAATGTATTATTGAGCTGCACTGCTTGCACTCTGAGTTCACAGCCCCTTGATTTCCACTGCAGAGCGGAGCCCTCCTTGCCCCGGGTGCAGTACACTAGCAAATTACTCACAGAGTGAATGAGAGGTGCTGGACACAGGTCTTCAATTTCTTCCTTGCAAGAGCCCCTGAAGATACAGCTGGGGTTGTCACCTCCACACCACACACAGTTGTACTTTGAGTCAGCTGTTTGGCATCGGCTACAATCAGTGTGTCCCACAGAGCAGTTGTAAAAAGTCACTGCAAAGGAGAAAAGTTCAGAGGCATCTGCAAACATCCCCATGGGGCACAGAACAATACAGGAACACGGCACCTTCTACAGAACCCTCTCCTCCTCCTGCCCCTGTGACAAGCAACAGAAGTGAGGCTCTATGTTTTCTTTCACTCCTACCATGAAGATCTCCAGCACTGTCCACTCGAAGGTGTCGTCGCCTCTGCACAAACACCACAGCGTTGAATTCAAGTTGAGATGCTGTGTAACTGTACTGAAAAGACAAAGACCATCAAGAGGATTTAATAGAGGCACAGACAAAAGAGCTGAATATGCAAAAAGCACCAGCATCCACCCTGCAGAGTGCGCAGCACATACAGCCTACACGGAGCTTCCCACACATGCAGACAAGGCAGTGTCAGCTGGGGCAGTGGCAGCACAGGCCTGTCCTCACTGATTCCTACAGCCACAACTCTGCTCTAGGAAAGGTAGCAGGCTTTAATTCACTAGGATGAACACTGAAAACAAATGTGTGCTCACAGCAATACTTCTGTAAATTCCTAACTGCATTCCTAAATGGCGTATTCCTATCGACAAGCCACCTGTAGATGCAGAGAACTGCTCAAGCTGGCATTTATGCCATTTCAGTAGAGCTAAAGATGTAAGATTACAATTGGTCTGTAGGGCTCATGTGCACAAGAGCCTATGTTGTTCTTCTCCCTTAACTATATGACTTGGTGAACTAAAAATATCACCTCTGCTTGAAAATCTTGCCTTAAGTAAAATTCACACATCCTCCAGAAATGTATATGGCTGTTTCAACTTTGCCTGTAATCTTACAATCCACAGGCTAGCTTCTACTGCCAAGGAAGAACATTGGCATTGACAGCAGTTTTCTTTTCACAACAGAAAAAACATCACAGAAGTCACAATCCAGAGAAGGATGAACAACAGTGCCTCAAGCTAAAGCAGGAGCAGCAACATGCTGGCCAGTTCAGAGACTCATCTGTAGCATCATCCCCTGCTACAGCCAATGCAGCAACAGGTTGTGTGGCCCAGACTGCACAACCTTCCTGCAAGTTGAAGATATCAGTACTGCCAGGCAGCAGCATCACAGAGGGCCCCATAGTGCTAAATATTCTACAGATGTTATTGCAAAACATGCTCTCTTGTCCAGAGCTTGTCTTCCAACCTGCTGAGCAAAACCAGCACCAGTGTGAATTCTGAAATGGCACCGTAATCCAAGCACTCACCTGGTTCATCTGGCAGGTGATATAACAGAGAGACCGGTTTGTTTCATCTCCTTCCACATAAGCATCCATCACCATTGTCCTCCCTTCCACATTCAGGACACACTCATAGTCCCACTGCTGGTCCTGCAGAGAAGAAACACATGGCATCATTTCTCCATGACACAGCTTCAGGCTGCACAAGTGTCCTCCTGCCTCTCCAGTTCAGTACCTTTTACCAAGCCACTTACTGTGCCAGCAGTGTGCTCCTCTCATTCCTTTCGTTATGCCAACTCTACACTATATTCAAGGGCTCTCTATGCTGTCACTGCCTCCACGTATGAAAGGTAAACCAACACAAAACAAAACACCTAGAAGGGAGCAGGTGTGTCAGTGTGGGGAGAACTCAGCCCAAAGGGGGGAATTAAAGGAAAACCAGCGGGATTCTGAAGTTATGCCTGTTTGTCTCTGAAACACCAGCTTGGAAGTGAAGAGTGGAGTACACAGATTAGAGCAGAGCACGTAAAAAAACACCAAGTGTCTTTTTCTCTTCTCTCTGTCTCTTTCCTGCAAACCTTCCACTGAATTGTTTAGATACTTCTTGTAAAAAAGATGGATATGCATTTATCTGTAACCAGCTCTGTTACTCTGAGCAGAGCAGTATGTCAGGTTTACCGTATAAAGTAACAATCAGACTGTGGGCTGTGTGCTCTGAGGCAGTTGTTTGTAAAAGGTTACTAAATCATCTTCTGTCTTGAGAAGCAAAGAGAATTTTTATCAAAGCCACACCCAAGAAACAGCTGTCAAGGTTGCTTTTCCCCACTGCAGAAGTTTCAGGTATGACAGGAATAGCCACATGAACTTGAGCATGCCAGAAAGGAAAGGGAACAGATGACTTATCTTTAGTTTATGGAGACACAAACAATCAGCAGGGATTCAGCAGGAAGTTATTCCAAAAGCTACCATCTGCAGTGCAGCAGAGGTGCAATGTAATCCAAATGCATGCAGATCTTCTCCAGCAGGTTGGTGCACACCTGTACTCTCCCTTTTTCTGGGTGACTTTCTACCCACCAATAAATCCACCTATGGGATTCTTTGTGCACAGAAGGTCATTCCTCTAGGAGAAACTTAGGTAAAGCCACAACTGTGTCTTACATATATTTTTAGCAGTCCAGTGGCCAGGTTGCTTAAACAGTGCCCTGCAATAATACAGTTTCTTAAAGGTGATGGTGTTGAGCTGACTACCTGATAGAGGTGGAAGTTCTTTCCCAACAGGGTTATCTTCCTTGCCACGTTGACTGGAAACAGTGAAGATCCCTGGATTCCCTGCACACAGGGACATGCATCTGGACCCCAGCTAGGCTCTTCATTCTGACAAAAACACAGGGCAAAATCTCTCCTGAGTGTTGAAATACTAGATTGGCAGTCTGTATGAAAATATCAAAGAGTTACAAGCCTTAGACTATGAATTCCAAAGCCCAGTAACTTACCTCCTCCCAAAACTCGGGGGCATCATACTGATAATCGAGGTCAGGGTGAAGGATCCGAGGAAAGTCAGGGACATCCCTCTCTGAAGAATCGCCATCACCCGACAGAAGAGTAGAAGCAGAGAAGAGAGATGTGTCATTCTCAGCCTGCAGCAAATCCATCCAGTCCTCTGTGTCCTGAAGTTCTGTGCCTTCCTCCAGCAGCCACTCTGGGGGAGCTGATGGTGGGAGCTCTGAAGCAGATAGCTCAGTTCCCGGCAGTCCAGGAGAGACGTCAGAGGCAACAGGGCTCCCTGGCACCTGGCTGGGGGTCTGGGGAGATGGGATGGCAAATGTCAGTGCCTCTGTGGTGGGAAAAGGACTTGGAGCCCACTTGAAACTGGTGACAGGAGAGGAAGGTGTTACTGCTGCTGCAGACGTGTGCAGGGGGCTACCCACGGGGGTGGTGGGTGGGTCGGTGTGCCGTGGCTCCTGGGCTGTGGCTGGCTCTTCAGTGGGCAGGGCTGCGTGATCCACACTTTTGGATGGGCTGGTGAGGACAGATGCAGCGGGAGAGGTTGTCTCTGGCACAGTGACAGCGGGTTTGTCTGCTGGTGGTGGGAGCGGGGATTCTGTGGCGGCCTGGAGAGGGGTGGCTTCGGTCGAGAGAGTCAGGTACGTGTAGCTCAGGGTTTCCACAGGCTCAGTCATCAGATCTGGGGCTGCGGAGGGCGTGACGTGGATGGGCTCTGTGGGGGGCTCAGTGCTTGGTCCCACATGCACAGGGGTAGTGGTGGGTTTTGTGGCCATGGTTGGGGCTGTGGTAGAGGACTTGGTGAGGGGAGCGGCTGAAGAAGGATACACACTTGAGGATGGGATCTGGGCCTAGAGAAAAACAACACGGGGGGGCGAGAAGAGGGAAAGAAATGAAACAGTAAAACCCAAGCAGAGAAACACTCTGTATCACTTTGCATAGACAAGAGGCTGCTTCACCCTCTGGATTTTAATGAAAGACGTATCATATGCTGTCTTCTCAGGACGGGATGGGTGAATGCTCATAGTGCCAAAGATCCAGCAACATTCCCTCTTCCCACAGATGCCTGCTCTCACCTCCTCTCAGAGGGAGGTCTGGCAGTCTTCATCCCCCACAAAACTGCAAGGCCACCTGTGGCAGCCAAAAGCAGCAGCTGTTCCACCTCCCCACTCGCAGCCTCCCGGTCAGCTTGCTCTTGTCCCTCACTTTGAATACACAGGCTGGATAGTCCCAGGGTAAGGGTGACCTGCTTCATCTGATGGCACTTCCCCAGAAATCTGTAGTATTAGGGATGCAGAGCCTCGTGTCACTCCAAGGGGAGCTCCTCTTTGCTCACCTCCTTGCTTGATGTTACTGACAGCTGCTATTTTACCTGAGAAGAGATCTGACTCACTGAGGCTGTTGCAGCACACAGGACTAGGACTGAGTGGCAGACGTACCCTTTCATTGTAGATAATGGTTCCTTCCTCACAGGCTGCTTTGTGGGTGCAGAGGTGCTGCTGGATGCACCAGTTGCATCCCCAGAGACTGCTCACACACTTCTGGCACCTGGGACAAAGACAGAAAAGCAGCTGCTAAGAAAGGACGACCCAGAAAGGTACAGCCACCCTCACTAGAACTACAGAACAGAAAAAGCAGGTGCTCACGGTGCCGATTTCCACAGCAGGGCCACTGCAGCACAGTCATAGAAAGAGAAGTCCACAGAAGCAATGAAGATGTCATGGAAACGCACTACGAGCTTTATGGTGACATGATCTGAAAACGAAAATAAAAATTTCTTAGAAATGGAGCCCCTATAATAGTTTGCCATGCTGCTAGGAGATACAGCATGCTTTAGGAGAGACACTGTCAAACATAAGAGACAGATCCCTTTCCATGCTTCCAGCATCTCAATCACTGGATTATCCTACAGACACTAAAAACAAAACAGGTTGGACAAGTTTGTCAGGAGTAGTTTGTGACAGCTCTTGCCAACCCATGGGAAGAAAGCCTAGTCTGAAGATCCCTCAGTCTTTAGCTCTATAATTCCACTGCCACCTCTGTATTAGAGGAAGATGTAACATTAAGGCTCAAAGCTGACTGCCTTTGTCATCTACAGGAAAATGAAACCCTGAGAATGGACATGGCCCTTTATATACTGCCTTCACCTTGAGAGCTTTGTTCTACAACCAGACTAAGAACTGAGTCAGTGAATAAGTTTATAAGAGACTCATAATCTCAGTTGAAATGACTGAAGGTTTATCTGCTTTCAATCCAGGTCTGACATCAACTACAAGCCTCAGGACAGCCCTGTTCTCTTTGGGAAGAGACTGTCACTGTTTTCTGTAGACTAAATAGCTGCAGAGATGGTCAGAACTTGCTGCAGCTGATAGCATCAGCCTAAGGGAGATATTTTGCATATGACAGTACTAAATCAGATAATTAATCTTGTTCTAGACAAATGCCTCCAACCTTAGAGTTGGTTATTAGTTCTCCAAATAATAGGACCATATTGCATTGCCTGCTCCAGTCCAGGAGCTGTAATTTCTCAAAGGCAGTTGGGTATAAAGATAAGTAACAAGAACCTTGTCCACTGTTCCTCTCAGAATGAGAATTAAGGGCTCCTCTTGCAAGCAAGCTCTAGTCACAGCAAAACAATTAACATGTGAAGAATCAGTCAGGCCTAAGCTGGGTTCCTGATAGGACAGCAAGTAAAGCAGTATGCTAATCAAACAGTTAGTAATGAGGGGTGTATGGAAACCCATGATTAGGAGAAAATAAGGGTATCCTATGCAGCTGGAGGCTGGAGTGACTGCAGTACTGCCAACTCCTATCACTGTCACAGAGGTGATTGCATTTGGCAGTGTTGGAAGGGATAACACCTCCCAGCATTTCAGGGTTACGACATTGTATTTATAAATATTCCTTTCTCCAAAAAGGCCATTATTTCCCATGACTGCCAATAATGCTGTTTGACAGTACAGAAGATGAGGTCGAGCACTTGCAAATTGAGAGTAAGAGTTTGTGCTACCAGCTTGGGGCTCAACAGCTACAAGTGACAGATAAGCTGGTATGCAACCTCTAAAACAAAGCCAGAAAAAGGCAAATACTTTAGTGTGCTGGGGAAAGTATTATAAGTAGGAACAGCAAAGTGCTGGTATCTAAGGCCCTGATGAGATCTCATGTAAAAAACAATGTATGAATTACCAGCTTCAAATTCACCTTAGCAGAGCACAGACGCTGTACAAAGAAGGACTAGCAACAGAATGAAAGAGAGAGGAAGTCTAAGGAACAGAAGAAAAAGCTGGCACAGTTAACATGGCAAACTTCTATGCTAGGAATGCCTGTTCATCGAGTGGGAGAAGAGCTGTGGAAGCAAAAGGACAACACAAATAGATCAAACAGGCAGAAACCATCCACGAGCAGGTTTAGGCCACAGAACAGGAGCCCCTTGCTAAGCCACAGAGATGCAATATGGAAGTAATGTAGGTAAAGCACCTTGGAATAAAAGCACGACTGACTTACAAAGGAGCTGATAAGAATATCCTGAAGCCTGGAATAATGAGAACTAGACTGTGGCTTTATCTACACTGATTTTCACAACTCTGCTTAAATTCATGCCCACATTTGTACAGCTAAACAGGGAAGCCTATCCTGCCCACTCTGCCTGCAGTGGCAGTGCGTGAGGCCCTTTTTTGCTCTGTTTCTGACCACCCTGGTTGTTTTGTTCTAGGCTACAGTAGTGTGAAAGCCAGATATTATAATACTGTAAATAATACTGAAAATGAAGGAGTTTGAGATTGAATGAGTGTCATGTTATGTCCACGGAGGTTGCTTCAGACCCATTAGCCAGCTGCATACTTGCCTGGAAAATCTGCTCAGCCATTTAGGTGAATCGTGTGGAACGTTTCCCAACTGGCACCTGATGAACGAGCTCTTTGAAGAGATCAGCTCATCAGAGCTCACACTGACAGGCTGGGTAAAATCCAATGCGAAGAAGATAAACTGAGAACTTTCCAGGTCCTTTAGAGTGGCCAATCAGCAACACTCAGCCAGCTATTGTTCACAGGCTAAATATTTTCTGAGTTTGTGCCGCACTGCAGATTTATTTCTAACTTTAAGGACCATGGGTCTCTTCTTACACGTACTTCCTTCTCCCACTATGTGGATTTTGAGAAGGTTTGCATTTTGTTTGGTTGAAATAATACAGCAGTATTTAAGAGAGTTCTCTCTCCTGATTAACAACAAAGCTGCCAAACCAGTCACCCCTCGAGACTGCATTTCAAATAACACTCAGATTTGCATACAACCCTTCAAACGGGATCTCTTTTCCAACTATCAGAATTTGGCATTGGAATTTGGCAACAGCCCAAAATAGCACAGGATGTGTGTGACACACAAGAAGAAAGCAAACAGATATTATGAGGAATGAAATGAACACCTACTGACGGTCCACATACATCCATGGCTGTTAATCCTGGCAATCCAATAGACCTACAATGTACTTTCTCCCAACAGTGTTATCAGAGCTATCATGCTCCATTTAAAGCATTTCACTAACCTGTTCCTGTTGGCAGAGCTGGTGCTTGGCTGGGATCTGGAGAAGGACACATGATTCCTGACTCTGTCAGAACTGCTGGGCTTTCATAATCTTCAAAGTAACACGAGTAAAATTCTTCCTCACGCAGAGAAGGCAAATCCGAGATGGCCAAGAATATCTGCCAATTCAATGTTACCCAGTAAATAATTTGCCCTCTAATAATTTGCTCTCATTTCATCTAATTTTCTGGGTCTGCTTTTTCAAAAGAAGAGCCCCATAAAGTAGTTATCTGCACATACACTCATTTTCCTCTAATGTCTCCTTGGACTGACTGTTCCATTCATTCATTTCTTGCCATTCCCAAAACGAACTTGGCATTCCTCCAACAACTGACAACTTCCTTTGCCCAAGCCTCTAGCAAAAGACAGGTTCTTGCCACTTCCTGACACAATGACAGACTTCAAATCACTCCAGCACCTTCTTAGCTTTTCTGCCAGCTCTCACATGCCAGACTGGAGATGTAATTTTGGGTAACTCCTTTCAGATCTTCCTGACAGCAAGTGTCAGGTATAAACGTTAAAAGCACAAACACTGGCACCCTATAGATACTCAAACAAGGAGGGACCACACCCAAGCAGCCATCACATACTCCAAAATACCCAGTAACTCGTAGCACGCAAGGACACTTAGTTTTATGAGGAAAAAAACCCCAACAATTAAATTAACAACTTGGCAGTACCAGCAGGTAAGTCCCTCATGTCAGCAGAGAACATGCTTGAAGGTTCATTGGTTCAGTACCCCACAGAAAGCAACAGAAAGACTTGTGACTCCTCAGTCTGCAGGGGACTCTCTACAGCTTGAGCGTCATCAAAGGATCATCACCACTCACATTTCTCTTTTCCTCCCTGCTGATATTGGCTGGAGTTAGTGACTGGACAGACAGGCACTGCTGGGTAGAGTTAAAGCTCCAGAGCCACTGCTCACTCAACCTGGACCGCAAGCACTCGGAGCGACGGCTGCACCTGCAGGGAAACAGCAAGAAGCCCTGTGAGACATCCGTGCAGCGGGAGGGGTTTGGCTTCCAAGGGGACACTGACTGCCTCAAGCCTTGCTCTGGAGTCTTGGGGAAGCTGCTACACAAGCCACAGAAGTCCCAGCTTCCCACCACTTTCAATAATAGGATGAACTGTTGCCAAAATATAGATGGGTAGGCACTTCTGGAGTGTCAAGGGTCATGAACTAGTTCCTCTGGTTTTCTACAGGGGAACAGAGCCAGCAAGCAGACACAGACACATTGGAATAAGCAATGTCTCATTAAGCAACATCAGTAGGGGAGCAAGAAGGGAAACAATTATAAATAAGAGAGTGACACCAGAAGAAGAGACCAGATAGTTTCTCTACATTTGAAATGAGGAGGTTTGAGCTGCAGCCAGACTAAAGCCAGGCTGAAATCCACTAGACAAGAGAATCATGTGTGGTGAGCAAAGACCCAAAAAGCAATGAAAAGATGCTCTTTTAGGGAGGCATCAAGAGTAAGTCAGAGTGAATATCCCACTAAAAAGAAACTAAATCCAGACAGAGATATAAGGAGGAAAGTAAGCAGAGACAATCCCTAAACGTTATCTCTCTAAAATCCTTGCAGGTGAACAGGGATCTATCTTACCGTCCTTGAAGGACACACCAGCCACAGTAGGGATCTTTCAGTGCCAGACAAGATTCACAGTCCAAGTACAGGGAACATTCCATTATGGGAACCTTTACCACCTGTCAGAAAAAGAAATGAAAAGTGAAAACATATCACACACAACACAGCTCCCAGATCATTGGCTCCTTGTCCCTAACTAAAAAGTCCCATCATTTGCATGCTTGCCAAAGCAACTTCTCAATCCCCAATTTATCTTCCCATAAAAACAAAAACAAAACCAAAAACAACAACAACAACAAAAAAGGAACAAGTTTCCAGAGCCCATCTGAGTGGTCATTTCACATCAAGCTCTACAGAGGCACTGAGGTGAGTAAAGCACATTGCTATTCATAAGTTATCTGTGACACATTTTGCAAGGAGGTGACTTTATTTAGTCATCAAACTGTATTTTAACAAAGTGGATTAAAGAATAGCAGACTGAATATCATTCATTTTTTCACTTTCCTGGACTCTGTCATATGAGATCTCTCGTGACATGCCAGGTGACCAAAGCTGGAGACAGCAGCTCCGGCTGAGGCCTCTGAATCCATCTGCACTATTGTCCAGCTCTACCTGGCAGAACTGACTGGAAGTAGACCATGAAGCTTTGATCAATGGGGAACAAAAACCTTCTGCCATCTAGGGGCAAATTTTACTTGCAAAACTTCTCTGCTTTAACTTAGCGTCCTTGCTGATTCCACCCTCTTGCCCTCTTTAATCCGCTACTACACTTCAGCTACTACTGTCAGCTACTTTGAAATACCAACTTCTAATCCCAGACCTATTACTTTTGCTAAGTACATGATGTAATTTGCATCTTTTAATTGACAGAACAATTACTGTTAAGGATATATTTCAGATTTCCCTAATCTTCTTCCACTCACAGATTTCAACTCCTCCTTTGAAGTGTTACAAATTTTACAAGTATTTTAAAGTGCACTGGGGGAGTGAAGTGAAGCAGTAGCTTTCCAGCACACTCTCATTTTTTGTTTGTTCTTTCCTTCAGAGTAACTCAAGGGCTGCTTTTCCCCTTGCTAGGAGGATCCTTTTCTTTCCAGCTGAAGTTGCTGATATGAGTGGTGTTGTACAAATCCTCTCAAATAAAGTATCCATAGCTGGATTTCCTACTCAGCAGACACCAATATCCCAAAAGCCCGAGGCACCGCAATGCCTTTTTTCCTCCAACTACCTCTGGGCACAAACAGAATTACAGAAAGCCGGAGAAGAGGGAAAGGTGCCTCACATGGCTCCTTATACAGCTTGATTTCATCTGCAAGATTGTTATTACATTCCTGGTCAGAGCACACCTCTGCTATCTGAAGACATTTCCCACACATTCCCGCTTTTTGTAGGTTACATGCCGACAGAAGAACAGCTTAATCTCTTAACTGATTAAAAACAGAAGTGCTACACTTATAATACACAAAACCTCCCTTTTCTCTTTTAATCTCCTCCGAAACCAAGATGGGTCACATGTGAACCCAGAGGCTCACATTATTCTGCTCAGATGGAGATGCAGACTGTTGTCCAAACAATTCCTGCTCAATGCAGTGGAACCCAGGAATTTGTGGTCCCTTGTCTTCATGCCAGCAGAGCAGCCTTTTATAGCCTGCAGTTCACATTCCTCCATCATTGCTGATACAGTCTGACAGATTTAGGAAAATGCACATGCAAACAGGACACGGTTTAGGGTAACAAGGCTTCCTCCAGCTTTTGGAAAAGGCCAGTCCCCGTCCCTGTAAGTCAGACTGACAGGCAGCTGCTGCCCAGCACAGGCTTAGCCACACAAAGTTCCTCTGCCTCCCACGCTCCCGTCAGTAGTTTGGACCTCAAATGCTTTCAACTCCTCTGTGGAAGGGATTGTATTGCTCTTACCATTGACGGGGTCATGACAAAGAGGTGCTCCTGCAACTGGTCAAACAGCAGGTCTCCACTCACCATGCTGTTTGATGGGATAGCTAACGAGGCGTATATCTGTGCATCTCCCATGGCTCCTATGTACACCTGCAAGAGATCACAGCTGAGTGCAGGCAAAGCATCGCAACAGGAGTTGGGGACACCCTTCCTGCATCGGGAACAAGCTGGAACCCCCGCTCTGTGCAAGGATTTCAACCTCCCACCAAAACCTCCATGCAGTGACTTTGGCCACATGAAGCACATGCCTCACAGTACCTGCAGAAACCACATGGGATGCACCAGCCCTGATGATGGCTCAGTGCAGATGTAACCAAAGGCAACAGGACCACTGTTTGGGGCATTCACATTCTCTACAGTCAGCAGAGTGTGAGAAGAGACTGTCTTGATAGTAACAGTCTTTAGTAGGAACCCAACTTCCAAGGAACAAGAGAAAGTGCATTTTTCCCCTTCCACCTGAGCATCCTGGATTAGTTTTATCCTCTTTGCTTTCTGTTGCACCCATATCATACCTTGTGTAACCTCCCTCTGCTGTCTCCCAGAAAAGCAATGGTGTGGCCATCTTCCACATTCACTGCCACAGCTGTCAGACGGGCCTCGGTTTTCTCCAGGAGCGGGGCTGCTTCCAAGGGTACCCGGCTGGCCATGGGGCTGGGAGTGTGGTCAGAGCCACAGGGGTAGGCATACAGGGTGTCCTTCCAGGGGAAGCAGAAAGAAGAGGGAAATCAGTACCAAAAAAATGGATACAAGGAACATCATCACATTTAACACTTCCCACCATCCTCTTCTACCCAAATTCCTTAAACAGGTGCCCCAGCAGTGAATTCAGTTTTGAAGCCCTCTAAGCTTTTTTTTAACGGAGAGCAAAACCAGCCATATTTTAATAATAGTTTAGGTATGTTGGCTGCTTGTACTTTCACAGAATCTTGAAGACATTTCAGCAAGTTTATTCAGCATCAGTAGTGGAATGCATTGAAACTCTTTTGTAAGTTTTCCAAAAAAACATTACTGCCTATACACTGCCATGATACAGCTTTGGGGAAGATTTATTGTATTCTTCATAACAAAACAAAAAGATGAGAATTTCTGCTTTCAGTGCAAAGACACCTGGTGACAAGTATCGCCTCAACCATCGTACATGTTTTTGTTGTATCAACTGCAAATTAAATTCTGAGCCTGAAGCAGAATCCCAAAGCACCAGGACATATTATAAACACAGGGTGGGACACAACCTGCTCCAAAGTGCTGACTAACTACACTTAGGAATCACAGAGCACATACAAGAGTCATCACTGCACACTGCTGCAATTCTTCTGAGTCTTGTGAGGGTTCTGAACATTAACTCCACAGCACTGTGCAGAAACAGTCATCCTTCTGTGCCTGTTAGATCCCTCCCAGTCCCACCAAACCTTCACTTACTGCGTTCTAAACGAGAGACAATGAAAACCGCCAACTTATTTACTATTTGCATCTCTAGAGATAAGATATTCCATGATGATTCACCTGTTTCCTAAGTAACAAACTCAGTCTTGTCTAGGATAGTTCCTTTATTGTTTTATATCTCTCTTGACACCTTGTTTCGTTCCATTATAATTTTACAGTATCCTTTTAGAGTCTGAATGCAGGATTGTTTAGCCAACAATTATTATCTAAAACACCATTTTTTAATCGATCAGTGGCTTGTCTTCAAACAACGTGGCTTGTGTAAACACGATATTTTCACTCACCTCTCCAGCCCCTTACTAATTACTCTTACAAAGCTGTGCGTGTAGCAGCGGCATTAACCAGCAGTCTGCACCTACTCCAGCTCCCTCTCTTGCCTCAGGCAACGTGGCTGAATTTAGACTCCTTGTGAGCAGGGTTACACATTCCTTCTGTCTGATGTCCGTGGCTTTGCATTTGGCAGTGCTCAGCTGCACGGTACCATCCGGCACCAGGAGTGGAGCTGCCCCCGTCAGAGATCAGCGATAACAGCACAACGTGGCATTCCTGAGGCATCTGCTTATCACCTCTCACCGATCTCATGGAAAACCTGTCCCTTTCTCTCCTCTCCTCCCATTTCTCTGGTGTTTTTTTTTTGTTTGGTTTTTTTTTTGTTTGTTTGTTTTGTTTTGTTTTTTCTGTTTGTGTTGTTGTGGTTGGAGCTTTTTGTTTGTTTGCTTGTTTTAAATACTTGACTGCTTCCTGGAGAAACAAAAAGCGATCAGCAGCTTTTGACAAGGTCTATGGAAATCCCACAGTAAAATACATGTAACCTCCTGAGCTCTGTTCCCTTCTCAAATGCCTTGCTATGTTATTAGGGAAGCAAAGCTTGACACAGCAGTTCCATGTAACAAATCATCTCAGTTTACATTACCACTGTTTTCAGTCTGATGGCTTTATTGTTTTCCTTTCAAATACTAATTCATTGATTTTCTGCACAGTCGGTGTAAGGCTCCAACTTAAAACCTCAGAGGAGGTTATAACTTGTAATGATTTTTAGTTCTTATCATCCTCTAAACTATCATTCATTTTTAGTGACACATATCTTTTTCTTATTAGCTTTGTTATTTGATTCTTAAGCTTCTTTCAATCTTCTTCTTGTTACTTAAGAGATTTCTATGTCTCCAGTGGTCTAGTTCCTATAAGATTTATTAGGAAGCAGGCCACCACCCAATTTCCATGCTCCAAAGCATTAGGTATTTATTTTCAGTGGGATTCTAGCTACTTTGCAAATTGTATCAATTCAGACAAGGTCTGGAGTGTAACGACCTCACTACTGAGGCAAATTTTTCAAGCATTGCTCAAAAAAACCCCACACACGCAAGTCAGAAATATTTTTGCCCCAGTTGTGCTCAGCACTGCTGTTGCCTATTTGTGATGCCAAGGGCAAGTCACTTCACACACATTTATTCACCATAAACCAACACGATCTGTGCAAGCTCTCCCTGCACTGACACAGCCCTGCCGTGGCCTCAGTGAGGGTAATCACAGCCCAGAGCTGGAACTTGTTCCATTCTATGGGATTAAGACCATGATAACTATATGAATTACTTATATAAATTTATATAGAAGATGTTTGAATTGCTTTCAGTGAGTAACATCTTGGCAACGTTGCAGAAATTGCACTTCAGGACCATCCAGTGTCCTAATGTGACGCAGCAGGTTTGGATGAAGCTGCTGCTGTGAATTCTGCCTGCGCAGGTAGGAAACAACAGGACAAATCTACATCTATGCATGAAGAGGAGTGAAAGAAAAAGGTACATGCCTTGAAAACTATACCCACAGAAGATAGGCAGCCTTCCCAAGCCTTGCAGAAACATGTTTCACACTTCCAATTATCGAGTCACTAAACAGCATCTACAGCCTCCTGCATGTCACGACTAACAACAGATCTCCAGCAAGATGAACAAAAGAACAGCTTCTGAAATTCTTATAAAAACAAGCAATTTTTTTTTCCCAGTGGAAGAGATTGTATTGAACTGTAAAACTCAATCTTAGCCTCCCCTGATGGGCTAAAATCTGGAGGCAGAGTTAACTAGGGAAAAGGGCATACCTTGCGCACAGGCTGGTCTGGAGGCAGAAAAATGTGAAATTAATTAGCATTATCCTTACATCCAGCACAAGCTGCCACCATTGAAAACGATTTAAAACTGTTCCTGCATAAAATGTTCATTGACAGCCGCTTCCACTCAGCCCTTGACTGGAGCAGGCTGGAGCTGGCACAGACGCTTACACGTTGTTAGATCCAATCTGAACGACAACCGTGTGCTGAATGGTGAAGGATCAAGTTTGTTAGGACATTTACATATCATTGGACACACTTGTTAATAAAACGCCGTGCTTTGGTCAGCCCACCATGGGCCAAACCATGCAGCTGGAAGCCTGGGATCACGTACCAGGAATCACTGGTCTTTTTCTCCTACCCTGTGCACCCACTTTTCCACTACATCAAATGGTACAGGGGGACCCTACGTAATTTTGAATGAAAGATTCTTCTAAAGTGCTCACACCAGTTTGACATTTAACTCCATCCAGCTGCCCTAAAAATCACCTGTGATAAGTCCTTTGATGTGGCCCTGCAAAGGACACATAGGGCATGGCTAAGAAATACAGTGAAAGCAGGACATCAAGCTGGGCAGTCACTTGCTTCCCAACTCTTAGGTACTCTTCCTGACCTTACATTCATCCTGCTCCAAGTCTGTTCTTCACCCTTTCCTTGTCCCACAAGTACTCTACAGTCAGCTTTAGCTACTGAAGGGAAAACCATTATTTTAAGACTGGTTTTGAACCACACACCCAGCCCCAGAGACTTCCAAAGCTCTGTGGTACCACTTTGCTCTTTGTAGCACAAGGCTGGGAAGAAGCAATTATCTGCACAGCCTGTTCCATAGACGGGAGACACAAGATAACACGCTGCTCAGCTAAGGATCAGCAACGCCCTTGGTGCAAACAGCTGCTCACAGCCACAGACTCTCATGCCAGGACAGTGCACCCAAGTGAACGCTGCTGCCCTGTGTTTGTATCACCATTCCCAGTATCACAGCACCAGACAGAGTGGCTGCCAGACTGAGGATTCAGGGTCACAGCCACTTTAGGTCACATTTTTATCCTGCAACATCCCATCATGCCTTTGTTGTTGAAGAAGGATTACCATCTCCTACAGCTCTGGAGACAAAGAAGATACAGCTCAGGAAAAGGTCATCCTTGGGCTAAATATTCTGCAGAACTAAAGTAGTCTATAGGAAATCAGGATTTTCACAGAATCACAGAACTGTTAGGGTTGGAAAGGACCTTTGGAGATCATCCAGAGTCCAACCCTCTGCCAAGGCAGGGTCACCTAGAGCAGGTGACACATGTCCAGGTGGGCTTTGAATGTCTCTGTGCTGATGCTTGGTTTTGCTTATGTTGGTTTTCGTTCCTGGGTGCCCTTGTAGGCAGCTGTTGTGAGATGCACCTCACTGTAATCCAGCACAGCCCTTAAATCCCCTTCCCAACACACAGGTACACTTACTCCTCTCCGTTCAAGTGCAGACCAGGAGATGACACAGATAAAGCACAACCTGAACTGCAGCTTCAGTGTTCCTGTCTGCTACTGCCATGAGACAGGCCTCAGGGCCAGCTCACACCAGATGCTCTTCCCACTGCCACACACAGTCCCTCTGCAAGGAATCCTGCCCATGTGGGGCAAAACAGACTGAGCCCTAAGGTCTTTAACCCAAAGACATTTTAACATCTACCTGCAACATGACTTCAGGATGACTTCAGGAACACAAAGCAACACAAGAACACACTGCAGACTACTCAGAGGTGAAAAGCCACTTACCGCTGGCAACTGGACACAATTGGAACTGACATCGTATTCAATATATGCCACTTCTGTCCCTTCTTCTGACTTCCCATCTCTCATGTAGCAAACATCCCTAGTCCAGTTGGTCAGGCGATCCACCTCCTCCATGGCGTAGACGCAGAGCGCAGACTCCTCGCTCGGTTTCCCAGAAGACGCCTGCCAGGCAGAGAAGGCAGCAAACAGCACTTCTCCCTCGGTGTCCAGCTGCCCCTGGGCCAGGTCTTTTCCTGGCTGGGTGACATAGGCTGCTTGCAGGAGGCTGTAGGTATTGGCTTTGCTCTGGCAGAGCAGAGGTAGCTCCACATACGAGTAGTAATGAGAGTCGTCCAGGCAGATGCGCGAGATGTAGGTCTTGTACTCGCGTGACTGAGATTTGAGGTCCCGCCGGTAGAAGAGGAAATAGACACTCGAGCGGTAAGTGAAGGATTTAATGAAATGGTGGTTGTACTCGGAGAGCCGGCCCACAGCCAGTTTTGCTGTTTCTTCATAGGAGAAAATGGAGTGAGAGTCTGTTGCTTGAACATCCCCTCCATGGGCCCTGAGATTCCGGGTAGTGATGGGGGGAATCCCTCCTCCCACTCCTCGGCTCGTGTACCCTCGTCCCACAAACAGCAAGGGGACCTCATCCTTGGAGTAGGCTATGAGTCCCACAGTGGTGATATTTGGATCATTGGCAGCAACATACTGAGTGTCACCAGGGCTCTCCGGTCGGAAGAGGACGTGGTCAATGGACGCGAGGCTCCTCTTCTCGCAGATGCCCTGGTGCACGCTGCCACACACGATGAGCTCCTTCTGCTCTGCGTTCACCAGCAGCAGCTTGTTGTGATTGTCAGTGTGGTGTGCCTGGGGGCACTCCAGCTTTGAGACTGGGGGGAGGCAATCCTTACTGTCCAGAACTGGTCCGGTCTGAACCATGTTCTCCATCAGCAGGTCAGATGTCAGCTGAAAGAGAAAGTTGGTGGCCCCCAAATAAATGGTCCCAGATTCCAAGTCCATGGACAGGTGGAGGAATTTTGTAGTGTTGCGTGAGAATGTGACATACTGCAGTCCCCGTGGAATTGCTGCTCCCAAGAAACAGAGAACAGGAAGGAGAAATGTTCCCACAGGCATGGTAAACGCTCTGCAAGAGAGGAAAGGCTGTTATAACTCCTTGGAACCAAAAGTGAAGATTAACAGTCAAAATCATTCAATAGCACTCTCATCTTGAGAGATGGGCAAAGAGAACATGAATAACTACAGAAAACAGAGCTAAACATGAGGAGCTAGCAGAGGACATTTGCAGAAACTCCAACAGCTTGCAGAAGCATCAGAGACTTAACTCACTCATCTCCTCACCAAGATGACAGGCACAGTATTCCCAGAAGAAGCTGCAATAGCGCAAGTAATGCAACATTGAAGCTGATCACTACTCTTGTAATATTAGAAAAAAGCCTTGTTTAACTTGATTCGTGCACAATTTAACCATGATGTTATACTGGAAGTTCTCCAGGACAGGACCACATTTCCATAGGAGCCAGCACACTGTACACAGTATTAATGAGCAACACCACAGTAAAACAAGCTGCTGTCCAAGACAAACAAAACCGGCAGGACCATTGTTTAAATAAACCGTAGCTGAGATCTAATTCAGAGCAAACTAATAAGCCCTTTGCTCTGTATTTGATCTAGATATCATAATTAAACCCTCTCTTTGTTATCACTTATGCATATCAACAGCCTCTTGTGGGTCTAAGGCTTTTCCACTAGCGCTACAGAGGAAACCTTCCCATGCCATCTCTGCCACTGAGCACGACCCACCCAAGCAGAACGTGGGTGCCAGGATGAGACCTCCAGAGTGTCAGTCACAGTCCTCCCAGCCTCCCCTCTGGGGCCACCACTCTGCTCCCAGCCATGCCAAGCCAGTCCCTGTGGGCCCCCATTTCCTTGGGAAGTTACACAGCATGCCCAGGTGAGGGGAAGACCTGCTCCCTTGTTTCAGCACTCTCTGGGGTAGAATTCTCTTGCTGGCACTCATCTCTCCGTAGCACCTCTCCCAGTACTGTGAAAGGTGATTTGAACATGCCTCTTCTGTGGACAATGCTCCATTCCTTCCCTGTCCCATACCTCAAAGTGCAAGCAAGTCCAGATGGGGTGGGTGTTGGATATACCCAGTGAAGCACTAGACCTATTCTGCTCCTCTCCAGAGGATATTTAGATCAACTTCTCTTGAAATCTACTACTGTGACCCATCCAAGCCATGCCATGGATGGAGACAACTGCTCTGGACAGCATGGGGAACCCCACAGCATGGTGGAAATATGGTAATAAGTACCTGCAACATTTAGATTAATGCTTTCCCTATGGAGAAAGGGCAGCAGCTGCAAGTACTCAATAATTTACTATGAGTACCACCTCATTTAAACTGAGAAGTAGGTGGTGATGCAGCTGTGAATTTATTTCCTTCCTTTCCTTCCTCCCTCTCACAGACAGGGTATCAAAGCTGCAAAGAGCCACACAGATGCCAAGCTGGGTCAGAGGGTCCAAAGAGCTGATGAGTGCAGTATCTCCTCCAGAACTGGCCTGTAATCTGCTGTGCTCATTTTGGCAACTCAGCTCCTCAAGGGCGATGTTAATTTTGTAGTTAAAGTTAAGAAAACTATCATCACTTCCCTCCTATGGGATCATCCCTCTTGGGTCTTCCTGGAAAGCTCTAAGTGCTATTAGCCCAGAAGTGCTTAAAGCACAGAGATGGAAAAGATCTGCAGCATTTCAAGAGAAAACTACTCCAGCATTTACTCCAGGACCTAATCAATTTATCTTAGAAACTTCTCACAGCACAAACTGCACACTCATTCTGTGCAACATCCAGCACACAATGAGCAGAAAGCACAGTAGTAATGCTGAGAACGATAGCCATAACACTCTAGATCCATCTCCTATTTCCCTGCTATTGCAAAAAAAAAAAAAAAAAAAAAAAAAAAAAAAAAAAAAAAAAAAAAAAAAAAAAAAAAAAAAAAAAAAAAAAAAAAAAAAAAAAAAAAAAAAAAAAAAAAAAAAAAAAAAAAAAAAAAAAAAAGCACAGAAGTCTGCTTTCCAGCTCGTTTGTCAGTAAAACTGGCATCTTTGCTCCACCAAAAGACCAGCTGAGAGGATTAGTCTACTTGTGAAATCCAGCGGATGGAAGGTATTATAAATACAACACTTTATGAAATATAGGCTTTGTGAAGCTCTGGAAAAGCTCCACTTCACACAGTTCTTGTAGGTAAGTAGGTAGTGCTGTCAGGATATACCGGGGTGCAGGAATGCCGGCTCTGGGCTGGCAGCTTTCCCCGGAGCACACAGCCGCTGATTCACACCGTACCAGCGCCGTGTTTAGGCTACATGCACACTGGGGCTTTTGTTTGCCCTGATAATGGACACTTAGTGCTTTCTACTTCAGAGCTATGAACACACTCGGCTTCACCCAGGCTGGCACACAGCCTCAAGATAGCCTTGGAGTCTCTTTTCTGTGGTGGCGAGAGAGCACGTTGTAGCACCTGACAGAAATCCTTGCCAGGCAGGAGATGTTACCTGGGAAGCGCCTGATAAGGGGTAAGTAACACACAGACTGAAGGAGGGAGATCTAACTTGACTCCATCACCTCAGGTTTACATCAGCAGAGCAGCTCCAACACATGAACTATTTTTAATGCATCCTCACCATTACTATTGGAGAGAACTTGATTTAAGGGACTCCTTAACCACACGACTGTCTCTATACCTCATGCAGATGTCACGACGGCTTGTTGTGCAACTGTCTGGAGCCTCCTCAGTTTCAAAGCTTAAAAAGCCTGCAAACAAAACAATAGGCTGATGGCCATCCAACAGCAGGAGCTTGACTATGTTGTGAACAGAGCCACACTGACACGGAGAAGAGAATCTTTGATCTGGAAGCAGCTGAGGATCACAAGACGTCATTAAACTACACCACTCTGAGGGATCTGTAATCTTCTTTCAAGCTAATGCAACCTTCTTCTGCCAGCATCCGCACAGTAAAATCGGCATGTGTCTCCAGGATTTATGAATCCTGAAATAGTGGCTTTCTGGCTAGAGGTTGTGCCTACAAGCTGCACAACTCTGCTCTGTCCCCCACAGAGCACCACTGACAACTGCCAGTGCAGAACTAACACACACATGCTACCAATACTTGAACTCAAAACCCAGCACGACACCACTCCAGCAACACAGATCTTACAAGCTCTTCAATCTGTCTTCAAACCTACCCCTAATGTTTCACTGAAAGCATGTTACCTATTGGAGCACCTGTACAGGAAAGAGATTGGAAAAGCAACTATCCCTTCCTTCCAGCAAACTATAATCAAAAGCAGATCTTGCTGTGGTCAAGGGTCTGACCTGTAGCTGCTCTTCTTTCAGTCACCAATATCCCCCTAAAAGTCACTTTGTTAAGAGCTAGCCCTCAAAGGTATTTCAGGTAAGAAACTGCCATCTAATCCTCATGACTCTGGGAGAACAGAAAAAACAAAACAAAACGAAAGGGTAGTACAGCATGTTCTGCAAGCTAGTTCTAATCACTCTGCACAATGGATAAACATTGAATATAGAGCCCTTTGTTGCTCTTTGCTAAAGAGCCATTAGCAAATGAACTTGTATTTATTGCTAGGTGAGCAAACACGCATTAGAAAAGAGCAGGAGCGTGCAGCAGCCGGAAGGATTTGCACCCTACATGAAAACTGAGAGAAAAAAAGCCAGCAGTGTCTTTTGATTCCATTTTCCCAGTTGTTTCTCAAGCACGGGCATCACTGCCTTTTTTTATGCTTGCCTTTCAGTTAAGCCCATCACAACCTCTCTGGGAGGACAGGAAGGAGGAGGATAACCTACATTTAAATCTGATGGTTTCATGACAAGCTACACTACTGAGCTCTTTATGGATTTACTGAACCGTTCTGCTTCCTGTGCTCATTGCTAGTGTATAACACAGCTGTTGCAGACAGATTGCACTAAAAGTGTGTAGCCTTTAATTAATTCTGAATGCAGTTGCCAAGGCTTAAAGATTCTTTTTAAATATTCCATTTTTTTGATGAATTCCCATTAAATAGGAAAATGCTCCAGACAATACTCTGAACATTGCCTCTAACTCCCTGTAAAATATTAATATCTAAATAATACTTCTGAGTTTCATTTATTTAATCTGGATGAGAACAGAAGGGCTAGAGGATTAGTCAGTTCTGCCACAGAATATTTTTATCACATCCACAAAACAACAACCAGTAACACTGAAGAAATGGCACTATTTTGTTACCTGGAATTTGAAGTAGGACCGTGTTTTATGTAGCACTATTTTTACCTCTCTGACCTCAGGTATCTCTCTCAGAGACTTTACATATTTATTAAGGAAATGAACCCAGAACTGACTTGGACATTTTAGCTGCATATCAACACATAAAGATTATTTCAATCCTCACAGATTATTTGCCTAATACCCCATTCTATCCCCCAAACATGGAGAGGTCAGTTAACGTTCCAAGTTCTAGTCTAGATTTCATACTTGACACCAAACCCAGCAGAATTATCCCCCGAAAAAAAGGAGGTCCCTGAAATTTCCACCTGCAATTTCCACTGTATCATTTGCAGAGCCAACCCGCAGTGAGAGCCCTGGAAGATTTAAAAATTAAAAGCACCATTCTTCCAGCTGCACCACGACCCCTGTGCTCCAGCACATTCAAATGGCCCAGCAGCAGGAAGACGACCACTGCTGTGTTTTCTGCACAAAAGCCCTGAATTGTAGCTCCCTTCTAAGCTTCATATGCTCAACAGAGACTTGCTGTTTTCTGCTGTGAAAGATGGCATTCCCCTTAAATAAATAAATCTTTTTTTTGAGTCTTATTTACTACTACCAGGCCAGTTCCCTGCTCTGTTGTTTAAGAACACTTGGAGAGAGCAGCTCCGGCAGAGATGAACACAAACCTCTGTTTTCCAAGTAAAATTGACCCCAAGGAGAATCCCAAGTCCAAGCCATCCTGTCAGAGCATGACTGGCACAGACAAGGGAGCTCTGTTACACCAGATGTGAGTAACACCAGAGATGATGTCAAAACTTTAAAAAAAAACCCTGAAATCTTTAAAGATAAACTATCAAATCTGAAATGGCAAGGAAAGCCGGCAGAAATTCTGTACTGCAGAATTAATGGCATTATTAGATAAATAATGGGAAACTTGGGAAAATTATGTTTTCTAAACGCTTGATAATTTCTGCTGACCACTACAAGGTACTTATCTGGATGGGGGTTGAAGTTATACTAAACCAATGTTGCACAAAATATTGTCAACTCTGTGATACTGCAGCCACTTCAGTGATGCTCATGCATTGTTGTTCGGAAAAACGGTATAAAGTTTCTGTGCAAATTGTAGAAAGCCCCTCTTGGGCCACCTAATTATTAATTTTAGCCATACTGGAATTAACTGATGATAGTGGACAGTAATTTCCTCTAAACAGCTCTAGCACAGCCAAACTTTACCCTTGCACAGAAGAAAATGTGTTATAAACACTAGTTTAAGCTTCCAGTACAACTGGTTAATGAAGAGTTAATTATTAATACATTGTTAAATAGTGAACTTTTTATAAACCAAGACAAACTACACAAACATTTACAAGGAATATAAAGCACCCACAAGCTGCTTGCTGTCAAAGAAGCTTTCTTCATAAATATTCTGTTATTGTAAACCAAGGGTTGACTTTTCTCTTTACCATCCTCTCAAGCACTAACACAATGTGAACTCACACACCGTGGTGTATGTGCATTTTTAGAAGTGGAAATCAAATTAGTTTCTCAGCATCACAACACAACCAAAGGATAATGTTCAGCCAGTGTTAGATATTTGAGGATTAGAGTCCTTTAGGATCTGCTCCAACTTTCTGCGTAATCAAACCAGAGAACACCACTAACCATCTCTTGTCCTAGCCCACGAGCTCCTGACTAAAGTCTCCCAGTGACAGCAGGATTTTTTTATTTAGGGCTCCTAAATTACAGAAACTGCCACCTTAACCCAGCAAGCTTATCCCCGAGGGTTTTTTTACCCCAAGTAAAATGCCTTGTCATTTTGTCTAACTTTGCTTGTCACAAAATCTTCTAAGTCAAAGAAGCTTCTAGTCACTTTTTTGCATGAAGAATTTGAAAACTAATCCTTCTGCTTAATCCTCCTTGGGCAAGAAGATAAAGACAGCTATTCTAACTCTGACAGAGGTCCACCTACACAGAAACCCTGGCTCCAGCAGCAGACAATAATAGATGCCTAAGAAGCAGTCTAAGGGCAGACAAGCATAAGGCAATCCTTCCCTTATACATCCTGCCAGCTTTGAGCATTCCCAAATCACAGACTGCAGCACGTGTAATCCTTTGGATGGGCACATTAAGTGGTCTGAGCTTCTTCAGTCAGAAATACTTAATTTATCTCGTAGGTCTCTGAGCTCGTGCTGGTTTGTCAGAATTTTTTTTTTTTTTTTTTAGGAACCTGACCTGGATGAGCATTCTCTTCTGTCAGCACCTGCCCTGGACAGGCCATCCCTTCAGCTTTCTAATGCTGCACACAGAGCAAATGTTACTTTCCCCAGCTTGACTCACTAGCCCTCCATTTACCCACCCAACAACCTCCTGCTCTTCTGGCTGCCACATCACACGTCAAGTCTGCATCCGGTCCAATACCATCAGTGACTTAAATATTCTCCCAGACAAACGGTCTGGAAAAAAAAAAAAATCCCCATTCTCTAGCCTTTAATGGGTAGAGCATATCCAGAGAGCCTAGAGAGGTTTAATCCAGTTGTAATAGAACCCTGCTGGGAAAGCACAGCTCACTGAGGTTACCCATCCACTTCATCCTGCTGAGCAAATTCTCTGTTTCTACGCAAATCTACATAAACCTAAGTCCATCACTCCCTGTAGAAACAAATCTGCTCACAGAAGTTCAAGAACCCAACTGCTGATCAAAATACAAGACTAAAATTTGGAGCAAAGAGAAACCCCTGCAGTATCCAGGAAATCCCAAGAATAGATTTCCCATTTCTGGTTAACTGAGACCCAAGAGATGGATTTGAATCTGTTTAATATGAACTAAACTGATTTTTAAAAAACTAAGGTTCCTGAACAAAAAAAAAAAAAGCTATTGTGAAATGAAACTTACAGTCTCCATCATGATTTAATAAGTAGTTAAAAGACAGGAGATAAAGAGTTTCCCTGACAGATGAAGGTTATCAGTGAGATCTGCCACAAATTTATTCTGCAACCTGCACTTTTCAATATGTTCCCATAAGATCTAAGGAGACCAATACGTCTAGAAGTGGCAAGTGTTATTATTAAAAAAATTCTTCATCGCAATAAAATTCAGAAAAGACTGCAAAAAGTAACAGAAGTCAGGCACTTTTAAGTAACTACAGAATATCTTAAATGCCAATAAATATCAAAACCAATCAAAAATACTCTAATTACACAAACACAACAGGATCCAAATTAGCTGTTATCACTCAGAGAAACTTTTGAAACTTGGTAGCTCAGTTCAGTATTTAGTATCAAGCAAAAAGGCAAATACAGCCTTTGGAGTAATTAGGAAAGAAAACACATATCCCTATTATGTTGTTGAATGCTGAAGGCAGTTCTGATTCTCACATCTGAAAAGGAGACAAAGACAAAAGGGATGACAAAGATGACCAAAAGCACAGATCAGCTTCTATATAAGGAGAGAGTTAGCAGAGCAGGACTTCAAAAGTCAAGAGATCTGAAACACGACACAATGTCAAGATGAAAAACATGGAATAACCGACTACCATGTCCTAGAATGCAGAAAAATGAGAGCACTCACCAAAGTTACAGACAACTTTCCTAAGCCAGTTCAAGGATATCGTCACTGGATGTAGAATATTTCAAATAACACTTAAAATGCATAATTAAATTATAGACCTCACTGCTGCAGGATGTCATGGAGACCAGAAACATAAACAAGTTAGAAGAGGGATTATATAAATTAATGGAGAATAGATATGGTCACAATCAGATGATGAGATACAACTCCTGGACAAGCAGGGCCCTAAACTGATGATGGCCATAAGCTGGGAGGCAAATGGAATGGGGGGGAGAATGAAAAAAAACAAACCAAAGCTACCACATTATACATGCCCTGTTTCTTACAGCCCTCATTAAACATCTGCTTCTGGATCTTGTCAAAGGCAGGATACTGAGCTACACAGAGCTTTGCAATTTGCCCCAGGATGACATTTCTATTTAAACATCTATTTTATGGTACATTTATAGACTTTATTTATTTTTAAATATTAAGAATGTAACTCTAGCCCTGCCTAATCGCATATTTAGGAGGCTGGAAGCCTAACCTCACTGGCTATTTCTAAAGGCAGTCTCTCTCATATTAACATTTAGATACCATCTCAGTGAATCCTGACAGCACAGCACAAAAGTTGATGCACACCATGGGAAACCAAAGCCAAGGCTGGAGCCACAGTGCACAGAAGTGGCAGAATCGAGTTTAACGCACCAACAGTCCCTCTTCCAGGAACAGCTCTTCCCTGTCTGCCAAATGTGTGATGGAAACTCCTCACTCAGATGCTGACTGAACACAGCAGATAACGTGTGTGCTGTCGGTACAGCCAAGCCTTCAGCAGAACCACCACTGCTAAAAGTAGGTCAGGACCGTCCGTTCTAACCAGGGAGAAAGGAGGGCTGGAGCACACCAGACGATTTGGCCAGGTATTACAGAAAACCTTCATCTGGGATTTCATCACTACTTCAAACAGATGTGATTCATATTTTACCGGCCTCCACCTCAAACAAGGCACACCTTCCCAACCACACTGCCCTCCCTATCATTAGGGGCACCTCTCCCCAGCCTCAGCCAGGATCCTCCTGTTCCCAGCTTTGGCTCTACGGGCTACGAAAGCCAGAATGCCTCTATGCATTAGCTGTTCTGTGCTGATTTCTGTAAAACAGAAATGCCCAACTGCTTTGTACAGAAAGAGCCAGGACAGCACACGATCTCAGTGTAATCACTTCTGCCTTGGAGTCTATTTCCCTTGGCAGATTTCCCTCCAGAAGGGAGAGAGACCTCTGCAACCAGCACATGCTTCCCAGAGGACAGGACCGTGACCCCTAACCAAGCTCTCACGTCCCAGAGGCAAAGGCCACACTCCCAAGTCAAGTTCTTTTGCATCCAGTCTGGCCTTGGAGTAACCAAGCAAGAGAGGAGGGGAGCTTCAAACGTCCTGTGAAACGGCACCAGTCCTACACCTGCACCCCCAGAGGAAACCCCGTGGTCTCCCTGCCAGCAGCAGCCCTGCAGGATTGCACAGTGAAAGGGAGAACAGAGACCAACCACTGAAGGAGTTCATGCCAGCAGTGGTACAGACCACAGGCAGACACACAGAGACCACATCCCGAGCTCCACCATCCAGTTGTCAAGATACAAATGAGAAATGTTAAACACTGGAGCCTGATTTGAATAAATCCTTTCACTCTGCAGACATTGAACAGTGCAGGGTGCTCTGTTCTGTTAAAGCAATTTCCTTGACACCCCTTAAATCTTATATTTTAGCACCACAACAGCTCTGTAAAGAACTAATATGCCCTTGGTGGACAGGAAGGAATTCTTCTCCCTACAGTTTTCCTCCATTTCAAATAAAATTCATTTTTCTGCTCTTCCCAGTAATCTTCTGGAGGAACACAGAGTTTGACAGCAGAGTCTTCCCTTATCACTCCAAGTCTGTCAGCAGTTCTGGCTACAGCCGTGAATACAGGCAGTAACATGCAAATATGTTTAATGCAACGCAGCCACATCAGTAGCACCGATCCCCTCCCACCCAGGAGAGACAGCAAAATCAACACAACTCCACATCACTACCACAATCTGCTTGTGGTTTGCCTTCAAACCAAGATGGGGTGTATTCTATCTCATATTACTCAAGTCATGTTAAAGCAGTATCAGAAGTGACACTTTGATCAATTAATCTTCCATGAATTAGTGCCTAAGCCTGGAAGGTTCTCAGTCATCAGCTATGAACTACTAGGTTCAATAGTCTGGCAATTAAGTTACACAGGTCTCCTAGATGATGATCCAAGTGGAGGTGGTTGGGTGCAGACCTGAGAGCCAGGATCAACTTCACATCAGTCTCAACAGCTCTGAGCAATGACTGTCCCACACAGGCTGGATATCTTGGATATCCAGTGCCTTCAAACATAGTCCAACACAGAATGGTGGCCCGGGAACCACCCATGAAGGGCGCTCAAGGTGCACGTGGTTAAAGAGACACAGGCTGTTAGCCTTGATGCAGCATATTCTTCCACCCTGCAATCACAGCTTTCCATCTCAGACATTGTCCACACTTGGAAGTTCTTGTTTCAGGGATAAAATTCAGAGCACCAGACCGTATACAGACAGGGGTGGGAGAGCTACTGCTGTGCACGGGCCATCAGGCAACGTTCTCCATCCACATCACTGTGGGTCCACAATATAGAGGAGTGAAAATGAGCAACAGGAAAATGAAGTAGCAGAGGAAGCTGAGACACTGCAAGATTTGGTACTTGGAGAAATAAACCATGTGGAACAAGAGTTCTCTGGTCACTTTGTAAACGGGCACACATCTAGCCACATCTTATCCAGAACAAGGAATTTTATAGCAAGACAAAATAAATTTTAATGCCATCAAGTGGCTTTGCAACATGAGTTTCTGTTTGCTTGGATTGAGGAGATCCTAATTTTCTCGCAAACCATTACAGCTACTCATCCTGTTCAGAGCTGCAAAAGCTTTTTTGGTGCTGTCCTAAAGGCACAAAGGTTCAGAACCAGCTACCTGTTCACGGGAGCCATGAATTTTAAAGACTTTTTGGTTGAGACTGCTCTCCATCTGTGTGCTACCGCCCCACCTGCACAGTCTGACAGCCACTGGCTGGGCAGGACTGACTGGCTCATCCCTTCCCCTTCCAGGGAAGCCCAGACCTTCACCCCAGGGCTGCAGAGATGCACTAAACAGGTCTGCAGTGCTAGTCTGAAATGCAAACTGCAACAAGCAGGAATTTCAGCCAGTATAACTGCCTGACTGTTGGCTTTTCAAGAGAATGCTGCTTGCCAGGGTCACCCCTGGGCAAAAAAGTGCCCAGGAGACAGGAAAACCAGGTTTACAGTAGTTTGTTAGGAATAGCATCTGAGTGGCTGCTCTTCTGCTGGAAGGAACAGCTAGACAGAGCAGAGGTCTGTTAAAGAAAAAAGGCAAAATATGCACATCTGTGCTGGAAGGATAAACCATAGCCTGTGGTCAGCACAGTTCTGTTTGCAGATTGTCCCAGTTTCAGGCACCCTTCCTCTGTCATTTTAAGCTCCACACATATGGCAGGGACTGTGCCTTCCTCTGGGAAAGGAAACTGTTCTACTCTGCCACACATAGAAAACTAATCCAAACCCCACAAAAGCGTGGCTCAGACAGCACTCTTCAGGCTTACACACGGACCAAACTGAACAATCAGCCACCTGATGTCAACCCAGGAGGCCACAGTGGCGCTGGCACAAGTTACCCTCATAAAAAAGTTTTAATTTAAATCTTCTCAGGGCTTAGTGGGAAATACACTAGTTAAAATCACGGATCAGCTAGGAATAGAAAAGATCATACTGGCTAAAGATGGGTTCAAACTAAATCTAATCTGGACAGACTATCTGGAGAATGGCAGACAGGTCCAGCACACACAGGAACAAGCTGAGAGAGAATCACTGCTTGAGCAAATCTGCTGATGAAAACAATAATTGAGAAATTGTGAGCAAAACAGGAAGGATACTCCGTAAATGGTGTAACAAGTGAGTCCCTTGCTACTCTGCAATGATGTGATGCAGGGTTTGGGACAGAAATTTTCTCCTGCATCAAACAGACTAAATAGGTGCAACACATCACGATGATGATCAACAGGAAGGGAACTTTAGTCCACTCCACCTGATGCCAGTCTTCCCCAGTGTGACCCTTGTCCTAATCCTGTACGGACTCCACCTGGCTTTTCTCTGGCCTGTCTGTACTACTCAGCTCTAATCTGAGCACTCAATCTCAGCCACCCCATGGAGTAACTTTCACTACAGAATATGAGATGCAGACAAGATAGTTTCTGTATCCTTGGAAAGGGGCTATAGTTTCCCAAAATATATCAACTCAGTTTTCAGTCATAAGAGCATTCCTACAAGAATATACGTCATCCTAGTTCTGGTCAGCTTTCCATAGCTGCTCCCCAAGGACTATAGCAGCAAAGCTAGTCAACAGAAAGTTTAAAAAAACCCACAAAAAACCCAACAGGATACTGCCTAACAGCAGAGACCATGTCTCTAGGGACAAAATGACAGAGACCCTTCCTTCTGAAATTAAAAGTTCAAAGGAACAACTAAGAGCTGTTCTGTACTGTGCCCTCTGCAGATCTGGGTAAGCATCTAAAACCAGGTGCAAGCCCAGACTTTCAGGGGTGAAGTATATAGAAGTGAGCCCTGTTTTCAAGTTATTTTTAAATGTTTAGACAGGACCTAAAATAAGACCAATGTTTTGAGTACTTTTGAAGAGTAGGAACCTCACGTAGGCCATGACATTTTTAGTTCAAAAATGCTTTGGAACAGAGGTTGCACTGTACTGCATCGGCTTATCACCCATTTTAGCTCAAATTAAGTTACAGTCCATTACAGGGCAAGAAACACCCCATAAAGGGGGGGAAATTCACACAAGTAAGATTCAGTCTATCAGCAGTAAGACAGTCTCTGTATCTCAGTAAAACATGTACTATCCCACAGGAACAGCATATGCCACAGAGAAAGGGGGAAAAGTCAGCTTCTCTGCTTAGAATATTCATCTCCACACCACCCTTCCTACCTGCATAGTTTCCAGAAATACACTCTCCACCTCTCTTCAAACTCAAGTCAACAGTCTGCAGACTCCAACAGCCCACAGGCAGTGCCTTCAGGAAGCAAGAGGTGCATGCTGTACATGACAGGCACCACAGAACCAACCTAGAACACAAGCTGTGCCAGTCTCTTTTTTCCCCAGTCTTATTCGTATCCCATGTCCCACTCCATGCTGACAAACCAAGTTGAAGTTGCCTGGCTCTGCCCTGAAACATAAGAATGAAGTAAGCACATAGTAGCACTTTACCTCCCTGAATACTCTCCCAGGCTTCCACATTGTGCAGCTCAGGGTCTTCTTGGGATAGAGGTGGTTTCCATGCATTTACTAACCCTCAATAGTTCCTTCTTCTATAGACCTGCTCCGTGTCCTCAAATACACACAGATGTTTGGCATTCACAACATCCTGTGGCTTCCCAGGTTAACTGCACACATCAAGGACTAAGTCATTATTTGCTTTTAAGCTTACTTCTTGCTGGCTCCATGCAACACCTATTCATACTTGTAATGAAAAAGGAAAAAAAAAGGTTGCTCCCCCTCTAACACTTTCAATGCCATTCAGGACTTGAAGGGAACTGTCACTAATTGCTTTTCAGGTGGAAGAATCCCAGTTTATTCTGTTCTTTGTATGGAAGGTAACCCTCATCTCCGGTCACTGCAGCTGCTGTTCCACTTCTAAAAACTGAAGATACCTTTCTTAGCGTGGCAATGGTTTTCCTAAAGCTATAGAAAACTCAACTTCCATAAGAGCTGGAGAAGCGACTGTGACGATAATCAAATATAGCAGGGATTCCCCACTTCTATAGTGAATTGCTAGTGAGGTAATTCTCTGTTAAAATATTCAGCTTGACTTCTTAAACTGAGTTTGCTCAAAAACAAGTTTACTTTTAAGGCTCAGCATTCAGCTGCACACTTCTTCCTCCAGAATAGAGTGCATTTGTCAAAAACCTCCTCTCCTTGTTAGTTCTTTGAAAATACAAATTACCTTATCCTTGAATTAGCCTGCCCTGATGAAGGATGGAGCCCTCCTGGCAAGGTTGTGTGCCAGAACTTTAGCCTGTCCTATGTTCCTTATGAGCATTTCAATCCATCAGCTTTTTACTCCAGTATGGGCATAGTATTCTGTGATTTCCTGACACTACTTGAAACAACAATATCCTTACCAGATCTGGTTCTCATGCAGAGTCATATGAGAATATTTGGGTTTGGGCATTGTTTTTATCAGGACTCCCTCAAAATCCTGAGTGTTTTCTTTCACAAATGCAGTGATCCTAATTGCTTCCCACATTCTTGATTATCAGATATAGAACTTTGTTATTTATACATGCTTAGCTCACTAAGCAATCTAAACTTTCCTGTCAGGCTGAAATATCTGGCTTTTCTCTGTCTGTTGCCAGTTTCACTACTAAGAGTCAAACAAGCATTTTTTCAAAGATGCAGAGATATAGAAGTATAACTGGAACTAAAAAAGAAAAAGCAAGGCCATTAAAACCCAACAGAATACCAGAGAGGGCAAATGTATTACCCAGACTTACAGTACTCAGTGCCAACAGCTTTTTAAAAATATAAACCCACTTCACAAGTTAGGGCTTTGAACCATACTCTAAGGATTAGAAGGAACACCTCATCCCATGAACAGCCTATAACTGGTCCTTCTCTCAAGGTTCTACAAGTACCTGAGGTGCTTTCAGAGGCAAAACGTAGAAACTGATTTGGAACTTTGATTCTTTACCTGTCAATACATGTAGGTCTGTATACATGTAGGTCTGTATAATTTTTCCACTGAGAGATGATCAGATACCACCAAAAAAAGAATCCTGTTGTAATAAGGTTAAATCATTAAACAAATGGAGCATGTACACCTAGTGAAAAAGAACGTGTATTGGGAGACATTTCTGAAAGAACTCCCAAGACAACAAGATGCAAGACTCGAGTGCCATTTGGAGTGATCTTTCACTGCAGTACTCATTGGGAAGTGGAGCTGGAGGTAGCAATGCAGAGGCCTCACATCACATGTGAAGGAAGCATGTGGCCCAGGTCTGACCAGTCTGCAGAGAGCACACTATACACTACACAGAACTGCTTGCCAGGCACAGAAAGCAAGGAAAAAGAAACATCTACAGCCAAATCACATCATCCTGGTCTGGAGCAATGTTCCTTCCTCCCTGCAAAGGTGAGGGTTCTCCTGAACAATTCTTACCTTGCACACAAGCGTAGCAGTTGTAGGTTCACCTTGGCTCTTTAAAAGTGGTGGTGCACAGAAAATGGGACAAAAAGCCAGCCCTGCACCATTTAAAAGGCAGGGAAAGGGAAGAGGCGAGGAGGGAACAAGTAACACTCTCCTAGGTAACACTGAGCTGCTACTCCGGCTGCACAGGAATGAAGTAGAGCACGACTCAGATAATAACCGTAACTCACTTCTCAGAAGTTAGTTTGTCCAGACATGATCTTTCACATTTAAAAGTACTAAAAACCATGTCCTCTAGTGCACTTTTGCTGGAGCACTTTTTCAATAGGATCTGGACAGAATCATCTCGATATCTCAAAGAATACAACATACAGACCTCTGTCCTCCTTACAGTCTTATTTTTTATGTACCCTGAAAGGATGGATCCAGAAGAGACTGGCCTGAATTCAAGTCATCTCAAGTACTTACTCATTCCCTATTTCAAACAGCCCTGATTTAGTGGTTTTACTGGAACCACCCAGAGCAATGCAAAGCTGAGGAAACCAGACTCACCAATCTTTGTACAAGTGTTATATGTACTTGGAATTTATTCTTGGATGCTCCAGATTGAAAGAGGTTTTAAGAAAACTTACTCTTTGTCATCTAGGAGTTCAGTCAAGGTCTACTACCAAACTGAAACCACATGGGCTGCACACGCAGAGAGGGCTGGGCTGGGGGTTGCTGTCTGGCTTTGTTCACTGTTTTTATTTCTGCTGATCCCTCCTGCTGCTATAGCTGCAAGTCCAACAAACAGACATCCTTCTGATGAAGGGCTCCTCTTCTCCCAGTGATACTCATCTCTCCAGTGCAAAAGTCAGTGACTCATCTAAATCAGCTCCTTGTTTTCAGGTGCCAGGGTTTCACTTCCCAGCCAGAAGTTCATGCAGATCTGCAGATCTCCAGCAGCTCATTCAGTCTGGGATCTCTGGTGTACCACCCTACATTTGATATTCAAATTCCCATATTCAAATTCCACACATTCACTTACAGAGTGCTTCACCAGGCAAACTGACACAGGAGTTGTAACTACCCTGTTTAACAGGAAGCAGCATGAAAGGAGAACTCAGTTTCAGGGAGACATTTCTTCAAGGGTCTATAGCTGTCAACACCACAGAGCTCAGCCAGCACAAAGCAGCTCATCACGCTCTGTGGTGACTGACAGAGATGAACTTCACTCCTGCTCCAGGAGTCTGCCTTCACATTTGGCAACACTCACTGGCCCATTTCTAGTTAGAGATCACCATCAGAAAGTCACGTTTTTGTTTTGTTATTTCTGCCTGCAGGTTAAATTCGTTCACTTGTGCAGAAAATTCAAAGTTTTAAAGTTATTTTTTACATTTCAAGCACAGCACCAGAGGTGCCAAGAAGACTCTGGGAAAAGGCGTACAGTGGCCTGACTTTGGTACCACTGCAACCTACAAATCCCAATCAGTCCCTCAAGAAAGTTGAGGTGCAGCTGGAGGAGGGGAAGGTCAAGATAAACAAAAATGAGAGGCAAACAGGTAATGGCTGGAGTAAATACATTTGTTTACAGCAGAACTCTACAGAACAGAGCTTCTGTTGAAGAGATGCCCTTCGTCCTTCATAGGATTTCCCTGCGTAAAGGGAACATTCCCTTTGCAAAGGGAACAGTGCACATTCTCACGTACAGCCACTCACTCTTTCCAGAAGACCACGTGCCTGATGAACTTGTCCAACTAACCCCAGGTGGCACAGTTCCTCAGGTGGGTTCGTACCGCAGCAGCATCAAGAGGCTGCCCAGCATGACACTGTCCACACAAACCGGGAGGATCAGGAACATGGAGGAGCCCGCGGGGCTGCAGCAGTCCATGGGCGTCCCAATGCTGGCTCCCGGCGCATTTTGCTTACCATCTGGGCTCTTGGGAACGTTGAGACACCTTCATTTCTCTTATTGAAGAGTGTGCCTCAAGCTGGAAAAAACAACATAGCGTGAAATGCAAAGACTATTTTTCCAATAAATTAAATCTCTGTTGCACTTGACTCCCGCTGTGGTTCCCTTCCCCCTGAGAAGGCAAGGCCTGGCCAGCTGCACAAAGTCCAGGCAGCCCTGGGAAAACAATGGGATCTTTTTTGTGCCAGAACCAGCCTTCTCGTTCACCCTTCTAACCATGGCATGGAGGACACCCCTCTGTCTGCGGAGAAGAGGAGTCTGTTGGCATAGCAACTGTACACAGCTAACTCTCTGCTAATGAACAGGGATAAAATGTTTTGTTCTCATTAGGAAAAATACAGACACATTCCTGATTGGTGAGTAATGTCTCTGCCTCTGGGAGATTAGCTCAGAGCTGTGCAGCCTGAAACAGCCTCGATTCAGCCCACTGCAGTGCTTCCCTTGAACAGCCACTCTCCAAGGACCCCACGACTCTCAGGGGAAAGCCCACAGAGCCTTCTGTAGCACTTTGCCTTGGGGCCTGAGACAGCTCAAGGCGAGAATAATGAGAAGAGGTTTGACAGCAGCAAACCAGAACAGGCACAATGGGAACACACCCCCTGTCCCTGTGAAGAGCCAGCTCTCGCTGGAGCCTTCGCTGCACCTGGGTCCCACGCTACCCCACAGCCAGTGAGAGTTTCTCTCTGTGCATCCACTGCAGGTCTGCCTCGCACAGGCCTCAGATCAGCCTGGGACCCCAGCTCCTGCTCTGCATTTCCCAGAGCTGGGTGAGTAAATGGACAGAGCAAAGAGCTGCAAACACTCAACAGCAGAGCTCAGTGACCATCAGATGCCTGAGTGCAGAAAAGCAAACAAGGGCTGCTGCCTACCAGTCTGTATTAGGATTTTGGCACTTAACAATCAACAAGATCCGCCAAGAGTTTGTTGTTTGCATAATATTTGCACACTGTTGTTTCATCACTTGGGTCTGTACCTGGGTGCTGACCCAGGTACATAAAGCCGCACAGGCAATACTGCTTCCCTCTCTCCTGCCACAGGAGTCAGCACATCAAGTGGCAGGATCACAGTACTTCACCCTTGTGCAAAGGGGATCAGGGGCAGAAGCAAGGCCAGACACCCAATGTGCAAACAAAAATCTGGTCTCTACCTACACATTTGCCATGCTTTTGGTCTAACCTGGTCTGTACAGCACAAACACAGCCCAGGAGAATCAAACTGTGTAACTGCCCTCCAAGCACATGGTTTATCTCTCTTTTATGCTGCTACTGGGTCTTCATGTGAGTTCACCTTGCCTTGAATTTAGAAGCTGTTAAAAATAGGGACTGCACACCTTAGCCCTTGGAGAGTATTTTTAGGGGCTGAACAGGTACTCAAGCTTCCTTTTCCCTCTGCTGGGAAATAGGTGCTGTTCAGGATTAGTATTCCACACAGAGACACTCAGCTCCACAGCAAACTGGGATGAGGCAGAGGCCTCTGGCTCTCCCAGCCCTGGGATCAGCCACTGCTAATGGAGAAAGGGTGGGATTTGGGTTTGGAAGCAGCTGCAGGTTGTGCTCTGAGCACCCACTATTCCTTTCCCCAGCCCCTCAGACTTTCATCTTCTTTTTGCCCCTCTTACCTCTCCTTAGGGCTTCAAACAGCTTAAAGAGGTGCAAGAGGAGAAGAGAGAAGCATCAGGGAGGAAAGATCCTGCTGCCTTATGCCTTTGAGGAACTTGCACGTCCTGTAGGGAACTCAATGCTACTTCATTCACTCAGCCACAAAACTCGTGCATTAACCTGTGCTACGATCTGCAAGTGGAACTGCTGGGGCTTCATTTCTACTCTACATCCTTCCAACTGAGAATTAATTCATTTTGGTCCCTATTTGGAACTCTATTGCCGGCAAAGCCATCTCACTTTGCCTAAAGGAGAGAAATAACCCAGCGCCTTACCCGGAGCCTGCCGAGCAGCGACAGACCCCAGCCTTGGCTGGCAGCCCCTGCCCAGCCTGCCGTGAAGCACAGATCCCTCCCAGCCCAACACAAGGCCAGAGGGGCCAGGGTGCTGTTTTCCAGCCTCCAGGCATTTAACTTGTTCCAGGCGATCCCTCCCCCAGCTCTGGTCAGAAAGGAAAAGCCGTGGGAATGGAGCTCAACACCCCGAGGTAGGCTCACCCCCAGGCGATGAGGAGCTTAACTCCCTGTGCGCCGGCAGGCAGCCCTCACTTCCAGAGCCTGGCAGGACCTCGGTGACAACCCCGGGGATGGCCTTATCCTGCTCCCAGCAATGCCAGGGACACGCATCATATCTCCCAGTGTTATACCAGCAGTGGAAGGACAGACATGCCACTCACCCCCCACAGTCCCTCGTGCTTTCCCAGGACGCCTGTCACTCCTGCAGCCCTATCTTCCAGTGTTTCCATACCCCACCAGCACACAGACAGCAAAACAGAAAAGAGGAGCACTCTTTCCATCTTTCTGCATTCCCAGCAAGTCCCAGAGGCAGCCCACTTAACAAAAAGTTATCTTCCCCATGGCATCAAGGCACGTTTCCTTTTTGCCCCGCACACCGCAGTACAAAGCCGCCCTCGCTGGGCGCAGCGCCTGCGGTCAGCCATGAGCCAGCATGTCAGGAGTTAAGTTCCCATTTCCATTCTCCTGACCTGCACCAACGCTGGCTGAATATCGAGCTATTCTTTGCAGCTTGATAAAGCATGAGAAAGCTAAAGGCCTCACACACTCCTCTTTTCATGGCTTGGCCCACTGCCCACAAGCTGTCACTCCCTGGCACCCAGGGCAAAGAGAGAGGAGGCCAAACTGCAGCCAGCTGCAATGAATCACTCGCTCCCCTTCCCTCCTCCCCAGGGAGCCCGGGTCCCTCCTTCCGGCGAGGGGATAATGTCTGCCTGGCTACGCTGGCTTCTTTCACAGAAAAAGCCATCCTGGGGCGGGGGGCGTGGAGGGGCTCCTATTGCAAAAGCTGCTGCCACAAAAAAAGCGCAAAGCAGCTCCCAGCAAGACTGAAGGACGAGGATTTCTGCTCAGCAGCTGGATGGAAGCGCACGCCTGCAAGTGTTCAGCACGCACACCACTTAAAAATGTGAAGTTGGTCATTTGTCTAAATTGCAGAAAATTCTAGAGGAAGGCTCAGGCACAGAATCTGTTTTGAAGGAGACTATCCCTTCATGCCCCATTTGTGTGATATTTATTTGGAGGGCTGATTGCCATTGCAGTCCCTTCCTGGCTCCCCTTCTCCCTCTCAGTACATCCAGCCCAATTACCATGTCTCAGCCAAGCTCTTCCAACCACCACCACCAGCCCCTCAAGTTTATTTTATGGGTTCCATCATACAAACTGCTTCCACACCTTACAGTTCAATATTCACTTTTAACACAAAGCAGCATAGGGAAATGCATCCAAATTTCAGGGTCACTGGCACATGAAACAAAAAATGCAGCCGAGAAGGCACAAGAACACCAAGGTCATCATGTGCCTTCCTTCCAGATTTGGAGAGCAAGGTAAAGATGTCCAAGCCTTTGCAAGGTAAAGATGTCAGCTGTTTGCTTTCTGAGGAAAGGGATATTCATCAATAAAACACGCAAAGTCAGCCCCTTTCCGTCAGCCTAAGCATGAACTAAACAGTGGCACATGGATTCGCATGGCACATGGGATACCTCCATCCACTCAGTTCTGTCTCCTGCAGAGGAGGTGGTCACAGCACAGTAGGCAGTCCCTGCCTCAACAGCCACATCTCTCTCCCAGTACAGAGGAAGGAGCTGCAAACTGCAGTTCTGCTGGGAGAAGGGTTTAACCCCAAGCCCAGCAAAGGCAAAGCCTCACTACCTCGAGGTGGGATGAGAGGTTGCCTTCCCAAAGCACATGCTGCCACCTCCAGCACTCCTCTTCTCCCCACAGCACTGTCCCAGTGCCTCATATCCCTAACAGCCGTACAATCCTCTCTGCCCCCTTTCCTCCCCGAGGCAGCCATTTAGGCTCCAAATTCAGCACACCTGCCTGCTGGTAGTGTGTTTCAAATTCACCCAGTGCCAGGGCAGGATGAAATAAGTTCCTCTTATCTCTTCCTGCACTTGTGGGGTGATGAGGGAAGGAAGAGCTTCACAATTCCCACCTGGCAGACAATGTGTATTTAAACAGTGAGAAACTCATCAACTTTGTTTGGGTCACCCAGGCAATCCACAAAGGGTTTCTTTTATTATTGTTGATGTTTGGGCTTTTAGAGTGTTTGTTTTTACAAAATCCGGAACAGCACAAAACAGAAGCATGAAAAGAAACTTTTTTTTTGTTTCAACAGAAACGGAAAGGATCTTTACTATATCCTTAAGCTACTTTCAACATGAACTAAACCAAGGCCTAAAAACAGTCTTTCAGGAGCATGGGCTGAGAAGAATCACAAGTAACCACACTGAATGTCACTTTATCACATTCTCTGCCAAATGGCACACTACATATGGATTTTCCCCTTATGATACATTTACAGCACTTCATAAGGTTTCTCTTGAACTCCTGTACATCTACACCAATAAGTGCCTCCTCCACAACACCTGGAGCTAGAAAACTAGTGCACTGAAAAGATTATTTCATTGAGAATCCCTAAGATAGCAAGCTCTGGAAGTCAGGTTACCCCTTGTGCAAATGAAATACAAAACACTCCCTAACTGTACTCACACACACCATTCTGCTGTGGGAATGCTCACTCATTCAGCATTGCCCTCCTCTGCCAGAGGGATCTCTAAATGCTAAGCTTAGTAGAAACAGTTAATATCCCAAGCATGGCTCTGAGCCATCTGAGCTCTATGTGTAATATAATCGGGTTCATAACGCTCAGAATAGCACTCTGGAGCCCTAGTACAGACTAAGACCTCACTGTATTAAGTGTTGTGTGGATAGTTGTAGTGGTGCCGTTTTCTCTTCTGTAAAATTACTGAGCTCCATATACAGGAACCAACATAATCCATATTTTACAGAAGTCAGGACACAGGAGAGCAATGTATACTTTTCAAATGTCTTTTTTTTTTTTTTTTTGGCAGCTAAATCAAGTTAGTATTTTCACAGACACACTGAGGGAGGGAGGGAAGGGAACACTGAGGTTACTCTCCCTCTGGAGCAGACAGGCAAAAGCCCAGTTCAGCCAAAGCTCACTGAGGCTCTTTATGTTCCCGTTCAGTGACAGAGGTCACTTGTCGAGGACTGAACCAGATCTAGTACAGGGCTGCCTGCTAAGCACGCTGGCAAAAGGATCTGAGCTGTACCCTCCTCTGCAGTTGTTTGTGTTTCTTCAGGAACACCAAAGACCTGGAGTTCATCCCAACACTGCTCACACCGCCTTTACTAAAAATATGCCTTTTAGCTCCAAAGTAAAATTTGTCTTGAATTCCTTTTGCTCTGAAGAAAGGAAGCCCATACACAGGGTCTATGAAGAAGGCAATCACTTGCATTTGCTAAAACACTTAGGCAAATTCTAACTCTTTCAGCACAGATTCCAGGATATTTTCCTACCATAAATACAGGTTAAGTTTGAGTGGATTATCCTGTGATCATCCTCAAGTTCACATTGCTCAGCAGGTGCTGCTCATATTTCCCAAGCATCCAGAAGTCACAGCTCTTCAATTCATTGATTTTTACGAGGCACCGGGTCATGCTGTTTGGCCTTCAGCTGATCATTTCTGGCTTAGGAACTGTATTGTGTTTGAAGCGAATAAAGACTAGATGCCTTTTGGCAAGACGCCTGAGGCAAAGGCCTCAGGAGAGAAATCCACCATTTCCCAGGCTTATACAAATGGACAGGCATCCCCTCGCTTCAACTCTTACTCCCTACTTGTCAACAGGCTGAGGGAGCTGGCTTTCTCCTCTCAGCTAAAAAAAAAAAAATAAATCTGTGGGTTTTAGCACAGCTTTCTTCTGCTGTGTTGTTCCCCCGACGAGAGGAACCCCAGCAGCCCATGCAGCATCTCTGATCAGGGCCTGCCTTGCCCGCTGCCCTGGCAGCAGGTTCTCCTGAGCTAAACAGAACAGGTGGGAAGGCAGGAAGAAACTTCCACAAAGCTGTTTCTTAAACCAGATTTACAGGGGTACAGTGAAACAGAGTAAGGTCATGGGTGAGGGGAGATTGAACAGGTTTATAGCTAACCAGCCCAACTGCCATCAGAGACCATGACCGACAACAGATTTTCGCAGAGAAACACCAAATCCAAACCCGTCACAGACCAACTGGGAGCTGCCAGTGCCTCCACTCTTTCTATGCCACTGGAATGCAATCACAATCACAGGACCATCCTTCCCCCCTCTGAAGTCCCTGTTCCTCTAAGAGGAGGTCATAAAAACTACCTCATCTTTTGTGTGCCATGAGTGATGAGGATCTGGAAAGCCTGGGGTTTGGCAACCAAAGTAACTCCTGTGAAAATGTTACCAGAGATTTTTGCCAGAACAGTGAGAAGAGCTTTCCAACTTCTTGAAAAAGATAACGTGTACAAAGACAATCCAGTGCAGAGCTGCAGGGACAGCAGAAATGGAAGTCCAACTGCCGTGGTGAACATTCCCAAGGCTGTCGGTGTGGGAAAGAGGATGAAGCTGGCTGCTACTTTATCTGTAGTCACTTAGGAGACAAGCCATCAAGATCTACAAAAATTCTGGTGGTCTCCCAAAGAGCAGTTTCTAGGAGAAAGACTTTTCATAAGGATATTCTTGACTATTGGTTGAAAACCTTCTTTGTTCCAGACTACAGCTAAAAAAAAAAAAAGGAAAAAAAGACCCTTCCTGCTATTGCTTTGCCATTCAAGACATTGTCATCGTCACCTTTCAGATGTGTAAGCATAAGAGACAGCAGCAGCTGAGCTGCAGTAATTAGGAGGGAGAGATGTGCAGGCCTTGCCTCTCGTCTTTCTGTTAAGATGTAGTTTACACTTTGGCAGGTTTAACAGTCCCCAGTGAAAATAAGTGATCTGCATCTGCTCCAGCCCACCATCCTCCTTTCTGAACCCTTCAAACAGTTCTGCAAAAATCAGCATTGCCTCCATGCTTTTTCAGGCCTAAATACTGTCACAAACCCATTAATTCTCTTACAGTAACACAGGAACACTGGCTCTCGACCTGTTCACAAGACATTTACTTCAAAAAAACCACATTTCCCATTTTGTTCAAGCATCTACCGAGTTCCAAGTTTCACTGCTCTCTGTACTCGCAGCAGGGAAGCCAAGAAGGACGCAACCAACCTCATTCAATTCTATTCACAAGCACCCTTCCTTGGGAAAGCCAATAACTTTCAGAGAACCTCTGCAGACTTTGCTCCACCGCTTTGCACTCTGGAGAATGGCTGGTTGGTAATCCTCTTTTCACTCAGTGAGCACAGACCCAAAGGTTTTCATTCCTGTGAGCTCAGAAATTTCCATTTCCATTTGAGAGAGACATTTTCCTGGCACTTCTCAAAAGATGCATTTGTAAAATAGGGAAACAACCTCAAGGAATGCTAAAGCAAAGGAATAAAGCTGTACATGGACAGTCTTTCTACCTCAGCCAGGAAAGGAAATTCCTTCTCAGCACCAATGCCCTATAAACACAACCTACTCTGCAACTACCAAATACTTGAAGTGAAGTGACCAGCTGACCACCCTGTCCTGTGCAAACACCAAACATTTTCCTAGGTGTTGACGATCAGCCAGGACACCAGCCACCAAGATCTCAAATGCAAGAAAAAGTCCAGAAACACATTTGTGTGTGCACGCCAGACAAGAAAGAAAAAGAAGGGGTGCACGTCAGATGTCTGAGACACATTAGAGAGGTGAAGATGTTCTACTGAACTCACTACAGGGGAGACAGACTGATGTCAGTGGTTTCTAAACTTGTAGTCCATAGACTTTTGCTGTTTACAAGGGTAATTAAAAAAAACAAATTGCCATATCTCTACTGGAAAATGTTTAGAAATTTGCAACTCCAAAGAGGTTGAAACTTGCTTCCTTCAAGTGCAAAACATTTAGATGGCCCAAAGCCAAGTCCCAGAAAAAAGCCCTAGTCAGTAGCTCAGGAATGCCAGCTCTTAACACAAACCAAACGCATACAAACCCTCCGGTTGGGCAATTCACAGTATCATCTACCACAAAAACTCACTTAAAAATTGCACTCTTAAAATTGCAGCTATCGTTCACCTCCTTAACTCTGTGCCAGGGAAACCTAACCGAGCCTCACTTTTACACTCTCCAAAGCAGTCAGCCGAGTGAGCTATTTTTCCTACCTTGCTTTGGGGAATTCCTGTCTAGTGTTTCTGTAAAGAGAAACAAGAAGGTTTCAAGCAGCATCGGGCAGGATCCCCTCCATCACTCCCAGCTCCTTAGCAGAGGCATTCCTGAGGCACACTGTGCCCTAATAAATCAACACAAGCGCTCCAGGTTTCCCCGGCAGCTGGAAACTGGAATTCTGCAGGGAAGGCAAACACCTCCCCAGCTAAAGCAAACACCGCCAGGGGAGCCCCTGCTGAGCACCACGGCTACTGTCAAAAGAGGGGCGGAGGGAGAAGGTGGGATCATAAGGCATCTGGCTGACAAAGGGCAATCCAGCACAAAGACAGAAGATGGCCATGAGTCCAGCCCTGACCTAGAGGCATTCCTCTGTGCAGGCATGTGCTGGCCAAAATGCTTTATCAGAATAAACCTACAAAACTTCATTTTTAGAGAAATTACCATCTTGCCCTGATATGGATGGTAGTTTTGCCTTTAAGAGCATGTATTTTAGTGTTTAGGGGACTCATGTAAAAGATCCTACAAAAATACAGAACAAAAATAGCCCAGTCTTAAACAGCTTATAACTTAACTCTAAAATAAACTAAGACAAAGGGAACAGCACTGATCAGTATGAGCAGCACTCAGCTCAGCAGAACAAGATGACTGCTGTTTCCAGGGGTAAAGGAAGGTGCTTGGGATTTTTTTTTTCTTTTTAAACTGTATAGCAGAAAAGACCTGATGAAAGATTTTAGAAAAGAGTTATTAGGTGGGTTGGAATACATTTATGGGCCAACCACTTCTCACACAGAAAACCAGACCACTATTTTTTCAAAAGCAGCACAAGGCAACAACAGAGGGTAATGTTACCAGACAAACAGCAGCAAGAGCCCAGTTTCCAGCACTAACATTTGCTAGATTGCATGCAAAAACTAGATGGGCTGCTTCGGTACCTCATTTTCAGTTACACTTGGCGAGTAAGGAAAAGGAGAAGCCAAGCAAGGCTGAAACAGTGACAGTAAAAGCAAAAGAGCTGACTGCCTCAAATGGTCTTACAACAGGCACAAACCCATCAACACCACAAAAATATCTCTCATTCACTAAAACAAAGGCATCTTCCTCAGATGCACCCTGAGAGCTGGAATAAATACCCAGCTTTTAACACTTCCCCCTCCTGATGGTTATGCTCTCCCACAGGGAGTTTCCTGGTAACGCTTTCAGTGCACGGATGGGAGGTATCACAGGGTAGGTGTGAACGAATTCCAGCTATGTCAGACTGATCTGCACTGCAAAGCCAAGTCTTCAGCTTCCATGGCATCGAGATGCCTCACTTTGAGACTGTAAGGCACATTTTCCTTCCCACTCCCTTGAAGAATCACCAGATCCCAGTCTATGAGCAAATACTGCCTTTAAGGGAAATCCTAGTCCACCTCCTACACATTAATTGAGACACACAGATCCCAGGCAGCTGGCAGTGCACAGCATTGGTGGAAAGCCAGCAGACCCATCAGCAGGTGAGTGCCAGGAGCTCCCCAACCACAAATCATCCCCCCACCAGCCCCAAATAAACAAACTGGCAGATCGCTGAGTGCAATCCATCTGACAGAGCTGTGCGCTATTTGGGAAGACCCTGAGTGGCACTTAGAAACCCTGGGTCTCAAGAAAGAAATCACAGATGAATGTGCTGGGTGAAGGACTCCTACATATGTATAGGTGGAGAGAGAGACGCACACAAAGGAGGGCGGGGGGGTGGGTGGGAAGAGTGACAGCAAGACTTGTCTCTGTGCTTATTCTGACCTTTCAGTTAAAGATTCTCCAAAAAGGCACTGTTCAGCCCCAAGCCTGATTAGATGTCTTGGGAAAAACAGAGCACAAAGCATCACACATGAATGAGCACAGAGCCATAACACGATCTTGATATTCCCACCCATCCATATGGCCAAAAAAAAGCAAAGTTCTTCAGTGCAAACATTGGCAGCAGCAATATGAAACTAATGTGTTAATTAGCAGACTTCACAATCCAGCACATGGCAGAGACTGCTGATGGTGGCTATTATATAGTCAATCAGAAGTGAAACAGAACGAGTACCACGCTACTTAACCCATTCAGAACAAAGTTAATAATTTCCTAATTGCAGATTTCTGGCCTGAGCAGATCAAGGTCTGTTTTTCAACCTTCTTTTCTCAGAGATATCTTAAAATTTATTTAGTATGACAAGCACTCCATCACTCACAACACTTTTTTTTACTGACATTCAGTCTCAACTTGGATGTTTAGCTTAAATTCGGAAAGGCCTGTGCCTTGCTTTACACAGCATCAGACTAAATGAACTCAGTGATTTGTCTGGCCTCATAAAACTCTTTAGTTTTCAGCCTGTAAACAATCGCAAGTTATCTGTAAACAGTGGTAGGCTAAATTACAACATTCATTAGATTTACTTCTTGTTCAGGATTTTCACACTGAATGCAAGAGAAGACTAATGAAAATAACTGAATTACTTAAGTGCAATTGGAATTTAACACAGTTCCTTAGAATACGTGGGTTTACACACTAAATGCCTAATAAAACTCTAGTCTCCTAGAAAGTTTAATCAATAAAATAAATACCACAAGGCAGGCCAGACACAGTATTTCTTTCACTATTACACTGATACTGCTAAGAAATATAAAAAAGAAATACACAGAAGATTTCATTTTCAGGAGACATCTGAAGTACAAACCTCAAGTTAACACTCCTGTCATGAACAAGATTCTTTACATCCAGGATGTACCACTTATATCGCATAAAATATTTAGACATAAACAAACTTTGGAAAGAAAAAAAAACAAACAAGGAAGAAGAACACGACTGCACTGGTCTTGGGGTTATTTCTAAAACACAGAAAACCAGAAACCAATTGCAGCAGGACTAGTCAGAGTCACATAATTTAAGGTACAAACACTCTGATTTCCTGCCTAACACACAGGCGCTGTTCCATTTTATCCACTCACACCTCCACAAAGCCCATTAAGTGGTTCTCTGAAATGCAGTGGTTTATGGCATCTAGACTAGAGGCCTTGGGAGGTCAAAACATAAGTTCACTACTCTGCTAGTAGTTTGCTCCAATGGCTCCATCATTCTTTCTGGCAGCAAGGCCAGACTAATTTCTTATTTGTTCGCCTTCTGCCTTGAGCCATCAATTCCTTCTCTGCTGGATTAAAGAGGAGCTCCTCAGAGTCAATTATGCACATGTTTTAACCAAGTCATCTCTCAATAGCTTTTCTGGCAATCAACAGATTAGCCCTGTCAGTGTCTCAGAACAGGGCTTTTTTTCTTGAGTGCTTGAACAGTTTATAACTTTTTTTTAAAATATAAATTTGATTGTTATCCTCCCTCTTCCTCCCCCTTCTTCAGAGTCACTGCTTTGGTGAGGCACAATCAGTGAAAAGTCAGCATCTCTGGCACACAGAAGTCCAAACTTCCCTCTATCAGATGGATGTGATTTCACTGGACCCGTTTTACAGCATCATGGAGGAGCTACAGAAATCAGAGTGCAGAGATCATATCAGCTCACTTACAGCCAATTATCTGACCCTACTGAGTGAAAGGAACTCGTATCTTTCTTAGTCACCATTTAATCATTTCTCCAAAAGCTCTAAGGAAAACTTCAATATCTGGTTCCCTACTCTGTCAAAGACTTGCGTACTATTCAGTATCTTCTAGCAAGAAAATCCCAACATACCCTCATTTCCAGCCATGGTTTTGAATTTCCCCTCAGCATTGCCTGTTCTTCTGCTGAATCAACATTAGTAGTGACTTTAGACTTATTTCCAGGATACTGATGAACTGCTGAACAGAGCATATAGTACTGATGCTTGGTGAAGTTACCTGCTAGGAATACAACTTTCTAACATGTGCCCAGTAACCCATGATTGCAGATGCATCAGCCTTTATTTTAAACTAAATAATTATGAGGTAGGCTGTTGATGTTGGCACAGATCAATTATTCATACCATTGTATGGCTCCAAGTCAAACATCCAAGGAATACATTACATGAACAGTCACCTGCTGCCGTGTTTCTTTCCAATTGCTCTTTCTTACTATTAACACAACCAAACCCTTCAGAGGTATCTATCCCCTGAAGTATACATCAAACCCAACAACTCCTCATCTCAAATCTCCTGCAAGACCTGAAGTTATTCAAGATGACTGCATGAAAAGCATTAATCCCTTGTAGCTGTTAACCAGGCAAGGACTAGTACCTCCTCCTACTTCTGTTCTAGCAGGAGGCCTATTCAACTTCCACCTCCGACCAGCATTTCCATTGAGTGACACTTCTCACTTTGTGCTGCTTCTCATTTTCTGTTGAATGTCAAATGCACATCTAAGGTGGCAAAGAGCACAAGGCAGAGAGTTACGCTCTGTGTGCAGGCAGGAGCACAGCCCAAGGTTTGGGTGCAGGTCACTGTGACAGCTGGAAAGGCTCTGCTGCTTACACCACTCAGAAGGAAATAATTCCAAGGCAACAGTGTAGCATGAAACGTGATTGTTACCAATCATTACCTTGGTACTTTCAAAGCAAGAAAAACTTACTTGCCACATGAACCCCCCAGCCCCGCTACCCAGGAACACCAGTACCTTGCTGTCTGTCAGAGGCAAGATCCTCAACATGGCTCCAAGCAGCAAGAACAAGCAGCCTATGGAAAACTGATGGCAGGGAAGGTTCCCCATCAGTTTTAACAGCAGAAAGTCTGCTCATATTTATGCATGACCGCTCAAGTGAACTGCATGACTGCTTTTGTTGATCTGCTCTCAGCGATCTATTCTTTCAGTAGGAACACCAGGAGGAAGCCACGCTGGGACTGGGCAAGGGAAAAAAAAACAACACCCCGTGGACACAGTGAATGGGACAGAAAATTCCCCTATAATTTCTCTAAGTTTATTTGCAGCAATACCCTGCATTGACTTTTCTAGCAACTTTTTGGGACACCTTCATACATCAAAGCCCAAGCCACATAACAGTAGTCTCTTTGACTAAATCTACTTTAGAAATTGATTAAACCATTGATTTTTTTCATAGCTTGGATAGACACACAGTGACCTTTCCATCCCACAAAAAACCAAAGGGAATTAACACACGTAAACAGAGTCTTCATTTAAAAGGAAGTGTTTTGCTCCCTTGGAAGAAAAGTCTTGCAATACTTTTTCTTTTCGTTGCAGCTCTCAAAAGATCAGTTCTTCTTACTCCACTTGAGCTTTTCACCTTTCTGTCCAAAAGAGGCCAAAGGGACAAGATTTCTCAGAGCATATACAGAAGAAAAGCCTGAAGACAAACACAAATCTTCCTATAGGTCACTAAATGGTAATGAACTTGGTACCAATTTTGTAAACTAGCAGTTCTATTTCAGTCATGTGAAGCAGCAACACAGAGAACAGTTCCCAGAAGAGAGAACAATTCACAAGCACAAAAAGTTTAATTCTTCCTCTATACAGAAAAGAGGGGTTTGAGATGTATTTTTCATTATAGGGTAGAATAACAAGGATGCTCCATATGTTTATATTGGTTGAGACCATTCCCTTGTGAATCGCTGCATACATATAATTTCTACCTGCTTAAAATAAACACATTGCATTTCGGGCAAAGTTCCATCATTAGGACCTTGTGCCTTCTGGTATTTCCTACATGGTGCACTTGGGGATGCAGATTACAATCCTCGGGATGAGCAGCCAGGTGTCATTTGTGTTTTGATGAGCCAACAGGCTCTGGCAGCCTGCAGAGAACACGGAGCCTGTAATTGTCACTGTAGCACCCGTTAGGATTACACTGTGCTGGCAGCACTGGGAGGAAGGGAAGCAGATGCACAGCCCAATGCCTTTCAAATATTCAGGAGGCAACACAGGAAAAGGATGAAAACTCTGCAAGTGCAGGTCATTCTCCTGTAACAGCTTTGCTCAGTGCAGCAGCATCCTGGGACTTGGACGCTGCTGAACACCTGCACCAGGCACAGACACAACCTCTGATCAGCAACAGAACATGGAACTGCAAAACTACTCTACCAGTAATGTTCATGTTTCTTGGGACTGTGTGAGCAGAACCAGCACACAAGTTCCTCCCAGCAGGACTCCCATCCCTGTCATCCTCTGGAAGGTAAACACTATTCAGATGTTATTTGTCTTTAGCTGATGAGTTTTGGCATTCTCTGATCCATGGTAAGAGCTCTTGCTACAGCAGGTCTACAGTGTACACTTGCTACAGTGGGATGCTGTAGATGTATTTGGATGGTTGGCTCCAAAATAACACAAGTCTGAGATAGGTCCATCAGCTTGCCTACTCTTTCAGCTCTTTACAATGTTTATTCACAGACTTCAAAAGAGACAGCTCTCCACAGCACTGTGAAGCCTAGTTAAGCATCATGGAACAGTGGCCATTATCAATATGGATTGTTAAGGAAAGCTTAATGATGCCACCAACTTGCATGTACAGGCCTCAGACCTGCAATGAAACAGAAAAACTACTTGCCAGACCATCAGTGGCAGTGGGCTGCCTGTGTTTTAGGCACAGAAAATGCTTTTACAAGGTTCAAGTATCCAGCACAGTACTGCCACTACAACACACAGAAACAGCTTTAAAATATAATAAGCAAGAAAGCATGATTATCAGCACTGCCCCAGAAGCCTTTGGATTTGTGGCACTCTGCTGAGCTTGTTACTGAGGCTACTGACACAGGCTTTCACCTCCCCTGCAGACCAGTTCAGTGTGGAGAAGGAAGGGGCTATGGTGACTTGGGCACCGTGAGGACAGAGACTTGACTGTCCCAAGCCAGGAAAAAGGAAAACAGGCTAAATGGCTCTTTCATCTGGTCCTGTGCAGCTGCTCATATGGCCACAGTGCCAGCACACACCGTCCCTTCTCCCCATCTTTGCTGCTCTGGGAGGTCACCTTCTAGGTACCTGCCCTCTCTGCAGCGCAGAGAGCAAGAGCAGCATTTTTATGGCAGCTTCTCTGCCTTGCCACTCCTTTTTCTTTAGCTCTGCATCATCCCCGCAGTGCTGGGCACAGAGCACAACCAGACACTCCAGCACTGGGACTCCCAACTGCCTGTTACCATGGCCAAGGAGCTCAGCACACCGAGTCACTGCAGTGACTGCAGGGACTGCTCTGCCTTCTTGCCAATTCAAATTCTGCCTATGCTGCCAAGAGGACAAGCTGGTAGCAATCACCCAGGGCCATTCTGTAATTGCACATGCACCTCTGCTGGCTGTCGCACATCTGGAGAACAGTTTCTGGTTACAAATCCCAAAAAGAGAGGAAAAAAATCAGATCAAAGGACGAAATAAACAGTAAGAGTCAGTGTTACCCGTTGCAGGCACAGCAGTGCCCCAGAAGGCACAGTCACACAAGGGAACCACACCTCTTCATTGGAGCCATGAGAAAGCTCCACTGACATGCAGGACAAAGAGCAAAAAGCCCTTGCAATCTTTGTCTTAAATCTCTCTCAACAGTTGCAAGTTGACATAAAATGCAATTCAAAATACATTTCAGCTAAGGACCAGAACATAAACTCACAGATGCCTTAGTCTCCCTAGGTACTTCAACATTTCTGCAGCCTCATTGCAGCAATTTCTATCAAAATGCTAAACTGGCTAAAAAGATTGGCAAATAGACTGAGCCCCTGGTTACTACTTCTCCATTTCCCACAGTGGCACACACAGACCTCATGCAATTAATTCAGCTGCACACCCGCTTTACCATTCTCCTGGGCAGAATCACGCAGCAATAGGCTGCAATCTGTATGCAAGAAGTCAAGCAGAAAGCAAATAAAGATCAAAACATTGACAGCAGTGAGATTCAAAAGTCCAGGAACTGCTTCTGCACTAGAGATGTCCAGCACATGCCTTTTTTTTTGGCTACATTAGAGGCAGGAGACAGTAGAAGACAGATGAGAAGAGCTCATGACACTGGTTTCTGGAAGACAGCAAAAAGATGATCGCAGAAGATTTACCAAAATGCTCTCATATATGATAATTTCCTGTTAGATAATTCACTAACAGAATTGCTCTCTCCAGCGTTTTAAGAAGGTTAGTCTGATGCAAAAAAAAAGTCTTGGTATCAAAGCTGAAAGTGCTAAAGAGGGAGTTGTTTTAGGGCCATTAATTCCAAGCTGTCCAAAACCCTACACCAACTCCAGTGAGGACACTGCTTCTGACAAAGTCTGCTCTGGCAGGAGCATCCCTGAGGCCCTGGTTCCTCTGTTTTAAATTCTTGTTGTCTGAAAGACTTCCAGCTGAGCACAATGCACTCGACAGGCACCATCAGGAGCATTTTCTCAGGCATTTGCTTGGCCAGGTGTTCACAGAGGTTGGCATTTTTTTATGGAGACTAGAGAACCCAAAAATTCCTCAGTGTCTCACACAGGAGGATGGGGGCATGGGCACTCGCAGGGCACAGAGAGATTTCAAAATTACACAGTCCTCAGGAGCCAGATCAGAGGGGGAAACAAGTGGCACTCCAGTTCTTAACGTAACTCCACACAAAGAACAGGGAGGCCACTTAACGAAAATGTTGAAATAGTGTGGTACAGGAAAGCTAAAAGAGCAGAGACTGAAACAAAAATCATTTTGAAATGGACATACACGGGCAGAAGCCTTCAGCTGAAAACACTACTTCTATGTAGTAATTTTCAGAATTATTATAACAGGGTAAGATGTCAAACATACCCGTTCTATTTATAGAATGACATGCAATTTAGTCAGAAAACAAGTTTCATCAGCACAGACAAATGCTTGAACACAATCAGCTTTCCCCACCTGCACAGTCCCAGGCACGACTATTCTCCTGCCACAGCAGAGCTGCAGGGAAGGGTAGGACACAAGAAAGACTGCATTCTCCTTGCAGCAACTTCAGCAGCAGGATGAACCCCATCATTGCTACTCAGCACTACATTATATGAGATAAGCTGACACACATGTTTTTTTCACTGAAACTCAGAAATTCCAAAGGCAGCGCTGCCTTTAAATTAGAATTAAGTAGAAGTGCAAAAGAGAATGATGATGACTTGAAATTGTCTGCACCTGCAGATACAAAGCAACAGCAATCCACTTAGTTAGTACCTTACAGCTGTGTATCCCGATGGATTCTAGGTGGGCAGCTGGAGCAAGTGGTCACACAATTCCTAAATTCCAAGCCCCAGTACGGAACCAGCCTAGCTAAACCACCACCAGGAGCCACTTACAGCCTCTTACAGTCTCTGTGACATAGGGACAAAAGACTTTCCACATGACATGGACCGGGAATAGATACAAGTAGCAAGATAAAATTACAATGTTCAGATACTTCAAGAAGGGAAACAATTATCATTTCCTCAAAGGGAGTAGCAATGAAGTTGCAAGAATTTTGAGAGAGGCAGAGCCAATGCAGAGCAGAGGCCAGGGAAACTCACCCACGGGTTCCACAACGTTCTGTAGTTAAACTTCAAAGCCAAAAGCAAAGTGAAATCTTACACGTTTGCCAGGCACAGAAAAAGTGTTCCTCACAGTGCTTGCAGTGTTTATACTGTAAGCAAATCACTAAAGTTCACATGAGATTAAAGTCTGGAATCTGGGAATTTCCTTAGGATCTGTCTCATTTGAAGATTCATTTCACATTTTGATCAACATCTAAAATCAAAATCATGCTAACCCAAAGTTTTCTGCTTCATTTTTCCCACATTTTTTTTCTTGGGAGGGGCAGGCAGGACTTGAAAGTGAAATTCTAAAATTAAATTCAGGGTATTAGAAACCATTTAAAAATTGATTCAATAATAAAAAAAGAAAAATAAAATCCACCTAAACTGACACCATTTGTTTCTTCTGTTACCTCCCCACCCCCTGCCAAGCATTAGGAGGCAGTACTTACTTCTAGCTAATGAAAAGGAACTGGTTCCTGGAACCTCAAAATAGCTCAGATGTCTTAGTTACTACTTGGCTGAAAAAAATTATTAGCAGTGAAAACAAGTCCCCCACTTTTATTACTTAAGCAGTTGGGGAGAAAAGGCAGAGCCATAAAGAGCTCACACCAAAGCACTGTGGTTCTTCCATTAGTCAGGGCTGCGTGTCAGTACAGGTCCAAACATCCTGCTTCATGTTTTCGCACCTCTGCAAGTCTGAGCTCCAGCAACTAAAACCTCGGCCAGTTTGTTAAGCAGGGGAGCATCTCAGTCATCCCTGTAGCAAACCATGGCACGCAGGCTGACTCTGTATGGTTCTAGAGAGCTATGCAGGTAGCAAAACCCCCTCCATGCTGTTTGGGGGGAGACCCCCAGACCGAGTGTGCCAATGGGAAAGGTCTTTTGGCTCTCACCGCTGTGCTGGAGTAAAGACCACGCAACACATGAGTTTACTGTTTCCCAACTAAATTAAGCATCTGCTCTGCCTTCCGGAACAATGGTATCATGTCACAAGACCGTGCACATGCTCCTAATGTCTCAAATGCTTGTTCCTGAAAAACACATGCAAGAATTTTCTGAGACTTGTCTTCCGGCACCGAGACCAAACCAGACAAAGCTCAAATAACGATCAATATGAATCTTCCTCAAAGACATCATCGCAACCATCAGGTCATCAAAGACGCCTCCAATAATAGGACAAGGAAAATGATACCAGCACAATGAAAGACCAGCTGGCACATTCCCATAAAGGCAAAAGCAGCCCTCCTGTGGTTTTGATGAACAGCAGAAGATGAATCCTTTCAGATACAGTAATCCTGCAATCAGATACTCACAAGAACCACAAATAAATGCAAATCAAATCCAGGGCTTTAAAAGATTATGGGGAATGCAAAGGAGAGTCAGTAGAGCATACCAGATCCCAGCATCCAGAGCACAAAGACGTTTCCCTGAAGATCCAGGTGAGCAAAAAGGGCACCAGTCCAACCCCTGCTTTCTGAAACCAGCTTATATCTAGAGGGCTAATTCTTACAAGAAAGCAGGCAGGCTCATGCCTCCTCTGACTGCTACCACCCTGCACAGCCTGCAAGCTGGAATGAATCAAAGTCCTATCATCTTCCTCCAGGATACCCTTATGCAAGTTTGAGAGGGCTCAGCTCAGAACTTGGCTGCAACAGACAATTTGAAGTTTCAGGAGAAAAAAAAAACAGCTACAAACAAAAACAGAACAGATGGAGAGGCTGTCAATGAGGAGGAGAAACTGAAATCCTTGTGAGTTTGCTTTGACAGGCAGCAGGAAGGACTGAGACAGAAAGGAAGATGACAAGAGAAATAATGTCAATCTGCCCAGAAGTAGAGCTTTTACCAGAAAAAATCCCAAGCATTTGTGGGAAGTGGCTGCTTCATCTTCTGAACTTCCCCTCATCCGTTGTTCTCCCTCTCCAGCCGGCACTGAACTTATGCTGAAAAAGATACCATGCCTCCCTGTACCCCTCACTGCTGGCTAAAGGAACCCCTCTAGAAAGTCAGTAGCAATAGTGGGAGACAGCAAGTGCAAATACTTTTGTTTTCCCGTTGGACAGTGCTGGATAGCACACACCCCACACAGGCAACCTGGGTGGGTGCTTTTTCCTTCAGATCACACCCAACATCCAACTGGCACTGCTTTTCTGGCAGGCAGCCTTTTACCAGGCTCACGGGGCCACCTTCGGCAGCAACAGATACTTTTCAGACTTGTTTCCTTGCAGTCTCTGCTGGCGTTGCCAGGAAAGCCCAAGCGTGCCAGCAGCAGCAACACTCGCAGCAACAACCCTGCTCCACACAAAGACTGGCACCGAAGGGAACGGCTCTGCACACTCCTCACAGCCCTCTGTCAGCTATTCCCTCTGCCCTTATATGGGAACATCCCGTGGCCCCGCTGGGAATATGATGCTGTTGGTGGACATGAAAGGTAAGGCAATACCTGAGCTGTCAGCAGGCGAGGACAGAATTTTTCTGTTCTGAAAAGCGAGCAGAGTCTTGGAGCCCAAACTCTTCACAGCACTCACGTGAGAGAAAGTAGAGATTAAGTGTCAACTGCTGACAGTCTGCACCCACCTTTCTCAAGAGAGTTATGCTGGTGATTTTAATCTTATTAAATATTGTTAATCGTATTACTAACCTAACTCTTTTCACATGTTGGAAGAAATTTGAAGAGAAAATTCCATATATGATCATGCTATGGTAAATGCTTTCTAGCCAAATCTCAACTCAGGGCAAGTCCCTGGCTTACAGATTCCAGTTCTGCTACACAGAGGTGTGGATGAGCATGGAAATAGTCCGCTCAGCACCAGACTACCCACAAGTCACCTTCCCCACCAGACTCTTTTCTGTCCATAACCTGTTTGCTTTCTTCTCTCTGGGATTCTGTTAGACATTCCTGGCATCTCAAAGTGACCCTACTAAAACCTGTGCAATTCCATGCCCCATTTGCAACAAGGGGAAACACCAGTTTCCCCATTAGAATGCAAACCCACGTAGCACAACAGGTCAGTGCATCAGCTTCCTCCTGATTTGGGGCGACTGCTTCCATCACTGGCTTAGCTCTTGACGTCACACAGACATATCATTAGTATAAGTCATTGATTTCTGCATTTTATACGCAAGGCAAAACACTCCTGTGACCCCCGTTCAAAAACTGAGGCCACAAATGAGCAGATCACATTCAGCCTCAGACAGAATAAGGCATTTGTTTAGTAAAATACTGACCCCGCTGTTTTACAACTTGCAGGGCTGTAGCCCCTTCCTTCAGCACTCCAGATATTCCCCCAGGACTATTACTGTTCCAGACTGTTGCCCTGAGATAAAGCAGCAGCAATAGAAAGTTTAGATTCGAGAAAAGAAAGAGCTCAAATTGCAACTCCTGGAACAGAAAACACACCTGCTCGGGGAAGGGGGGTCCCAAACACTTGCTGCAAACTCTTCCAAAAGGAACGCGTTCAAGGCGGAAAATGAGATCTCCAGACCAACTGGAATCAACCACTCAGTGCCATCCCAGGCGCGGGACGAGGGCCGGGCACCCCTTCCAGCGCTGCCATACGGGCTGCCCGACCCCGGCCCCGCCGCCAGCCCCGTGACAACCACTCGGAGCCCTGCTCAGTTCGCGGCGGGCTCTCCCGGTCCCACCACCCCTCAAAAGCCGGCGGTGCCGCCGCTGGCCGAGGGTCTCGCCAGCCCCGCCGCCCGCTCCTCCTCCTCCTCCTCTTCCTCCTGCGGGGCGCGGAGCCGCGGCGACCCCCGCGCTCCCCTCCGCTGAGACCCCCGCGGGGGCGGCCTGGGGCAGGGGGCTTTCCCTGCCCACTGGAGCCCCCTCGCCCCGCCCGGGAGGCGCCGCCGCTCCGGAGGGGCCGCGCCCATCCCCCCACGCGGAGACAAAGCGCGGCCCCCGGGCGGCACCTGCCGCCGGCGCCGCTGACCCCCGGCAGCGCTCCCCCACCCCGCGCCCGTCCCGCCGGCGGTGAGGACAAGCCCACGCCCCCCTCACCGAGCCCCGCCGCCCGCCGCCCCTCACCTGCCGCGGCCGCCCCGCTCCGCTCCGCTCCCGCCGCCGAGCGCTGCCCGCACCGACCGCGGAGCGCCGGCCCCGCCCCCCGCCGACCGCCCCGCCCCCCTGCCGCTCTCCGCCAATAGCAGCCGCCTGCTCCGCCGGGGCCACACCCCCGCGCTCTCCGGGTCCCGTTGCCCCCCCCACGCGCGCGGCCGGCGACGAAACCCCATTGGCTGCCGCGGGAGGGGCGTGGCCCGCCCCCCTCCCCGCTCGCCCCCAGCCCCGGCGCGGGCCGTGCCCGGGACCCCCGGCCCGGAGGGGCGGCGGCCGCGGGGTCCGATCCCTCGGCACCACGGGCCTCCCGTCCCTCGGCACCACGGGCCTCTGCCGCTAACGTTAGCGAGCTGAGGGGAGCGTGTTCTGGGTGCTGCCGCCAAAACGAGTGGCGGCTGCCGGCCGGCCCGAGGGCACAGCGCCGCGGGTGAGAGCTGGGCTTAACACTGTGAGTTTTGGAGGAAACCGCAGCGTTTCTCTCCTCTCTGAATTTCTAGCCGTGCGACTTTGGTGTTGGGTTCGACAAGGTTTTGTACTCGGCTGTCCTCAGCCAGGAGGTGCGAGGGAGGTGGGAATCTGCAGTGGGCACGGGGCACCGGGAACAAAACAGCAGCAAACCTGACAGCAAACCCTGTCTGTACCTACTTAGGAGTCACCCCGACCACACAGAATCGTGAGGCTCAGGCACAGCCAAGTTTCCAGTTGCAGAGTATGTGTGAACCAGCACATTAGCGAGACTGAAGAATGTGACAAAAGCATACTTATCTCCAGTTGCAAAACAGCAAGGACATACCATTCCACCTGAAAGTCGGTGGAGACAAAAGCACCATAAAGCAGAATCGCCTGAAGTGATATGTGTAATATAAACTGACTGCTGGTTTTGTGATTTTTATTCCTGTGAAGCTGGAAGCTCCAGTCATGAGCAGAGCAGAGGCTGGTGCTCTGTGTAAGAGACAAAGGCATTTCTTGCCCCCAAGAACTGACTGCATAAAATCCTGTCTCTGAATTAGGGGTGAGTTCTGTCAGTAACAGCTCTGCAGAGGGACAGAATTAATGCTCCCATTTTTCTCGCTCACAGTGTAACTTCTGTGTTCCCCAGATGTGCTGCATTCTGTCGTGTTGTTGATCAGAGAATATACAGTTAGTCTAACAACTGACTTGCTATACATGCAGTGACCAACTGTAAGTACTGGTCATTTGCCTGCTGAGCTGACTGCCAGATGTTTGGAGACCGCAGACAAAAGATGAAATTATGCCCTAAGCACCCAGCCACAAATGCTGTTTGGAAAAAGAACACGTATCTGAGGACATGCAGAAATGATACAGCAGCTGGAGGTATAAGCAAACTCTGAGGAAGAGTGGACTGGACTGGCCTGTGCAAAGTATAGAGTTCACCACGTTCCAGGGATGCCCATCACTTTTCCTTTTCGGTTACACATGAAGATACAGATCTCCACTGAAGACATAAAGCTGCTCTGAAAGTCTGAATCAGACTTCCCTCCCACGTGCATTTCTGACATTTCAGAGGAACATAGTTGGTACAAGTCCCATGTCCAGAAGTGTCATTAAACATGTACTCTCTTTGTTACAATCCATCAGCCTCTCGTACTCCCACCCCCAACACCCAAAAAGACCATTTCATGAAGGAAAAAAATACGTCTGAAAGTTTAGAGATGCAGAACCGTCCCCAGGATCTGGCAGCATGATCACAGTCTCCCAACGGAAGGATTATTGCAGAGGCAGCTTCCTGCTGCCTCTCTGGACCTTTGCTCCTTGGTGCTTCGTTATGCTGAGGAGTCCTTGGGGCCCACAGTACGCAGAGCCCATGAGGACTCTCATGAGGAGATGATCCCTTACTTGCTCTTCTCCCCACACAGAAAAAGCCACCTGATTTCCACACCCCACTCACTGAATCCCTCTTCAGCTTAGAGCTCACTGAGCAGAGAATTATCATCTCACTAATCAGAGACATTTTAACTGCACTCAAATTGCATCCACCAAAATCCAGTTTCGGTGACTAAGAGCATTTAAAAAAAAAAAAAAAATCTCAACTTTTCTCTGCTGCAACCCATTCCTGACTCAAAACACTAATCCCCTTTGTGCCTTTCCTCCAGAGCCAGTCCCAACCTGCAGCCCCTTCCGTCTGGCAAAAAACATCTGCAAGCTTGACTTAAAAAGCAGCAAAAAGCCCCATGAGAGCACACTGGAAAGGAGAAGCTTTTCCTTCTGCCCCATGGCAGGGCTGGTGCGGTGAGCTGGCTGCAGGGTCTGCTTTGAGAGCAGGGCAAGAAGAGCTTCTGTGCACTTTAAGGATGTTATAGTGCTCCCCTTCTACCCCTCTTACTGTACTTTCAGCCCTCCTGAGTGATGTGGGATTACACACTCCCTTTTCCGGGAGGAGTTTTGATCAATCTGCAAAAAATCTTGTCGTTCTTGAAAAAAAAAAAAAAAAAAAAATCAAAACTAAACAAACTCCAGAGAAAAAGCTGTTCTCAAAGATACACAGCTGAAAATGGTACCACACAAACCCCGAATATATTGAGGAACAAATTTAAACAGTTTTTGATTTCCATTTGCTCAGAAGCTTTTTTTAAAAAATATATTTAAATCCCTAAAGGATCCTCTTCTATAAAAGCCCTTGTTCATGTCTGGGTCTAAGCAGGTTAGCTAAGTTTCTTACATAACTATTATGATAATCACAAGGCTAGCAGCTGCTTATGCTCCTTTTGATTTTGTTCTCCCTCTTCCTCCCCTCCAAGCAGGGGATGAGACGGGTTAAGAAAGTCACAAGGGATGTGTGAATACTGTCTATAGCTTCTGGGAATAAAGTGCATTTAGAGCAGTAATTCAGGGACCAACAGAAGGTTAACTACATCTACCCTTTTTCATATCTGACTCTGTTTCTTTCAAGCTTTCAGTTTGTCAGAACATTTAGAAACAGCATTAAGGTCTTTGTTAGGGTCTTTTGGGCACCAACAGTTCTGCTCTCAGCAGTCTGTCGGTGTTCAAGGATCTGCTTTTGAATACAAGCAGTGCCCAGCACCCCAGAACCTGCAGGAGCAGAGCAAGAGACTCTGAGCACACACCTATTTGCATAGGTTTACTTTTCTCCCTGCAGAACTCGGCAAAACAAGCTTGGGATGCTTGTGGCAAACCCTTTATCTAGGAGCTCTGCTGCTGTATTTGAGCACAGACCCTCTTGGATTATCCAACCGCCATGCAACAGAAATTGCACTTCTCTATGTTTTATGAGGAAGGTCATGAATATAACTTGCTAGCAGAAATCTGGCAATAAAATACAGTTCTAAATATATTATGGACAAATCCAGCATTGTCTCCCTTTTCCTAGCTCACAAACCTCACTCCTGCTGCAAGTCTCAATCCTGTTTCTGAGGTAAACAGGACATCTCTACCACTCCTCAGCTCCACAAAGAGGGAAGTATTTGTTTTTGGAAGGTATTTTGTGAAAGGAACTGTCTTTTCCAGACAAATAGTTACAAAGAAATCAACAAGAGCACCTGCAACTTCCGACCGGGATCCTAGAATGGAACAGTCAAAACTCAAGAGTTAATAAATAAATACACATATCCTGACTGTGACACTACATATGATTGCTTTTGTCTTGTCTTCATAAGTAACAGTTTCTAATCCTTTCATGAGTGAAGGAATGGCAACTTTTCTCTTCAGAATGCACCTACTGTTAGAAGTCTGCAGTGACCTCATTCAAAGTTATTTCCATAGCCACGAGGCTGTTTGCTTTTGAGTTACTAGTGGTTTCTCATGAAGCAGTAAGAACTCAAAATAGCTTAGCTCAGGCCACTGCCTCTCTTTTTTCTATAGTTAATGTCTATCAAAGGGCTTCCTGTTGCTCTTATTAGGTTCCCTCTCTAGCTTAGCTTCTGTGTCTTGACAGGCAGTGGAATTAAAAGTCAAATCAGCACAGGCTTCCTCTGCCCTACACACAGTAACCAGGCCTATCCCTGGCCTCACTAGACCTGTACATGCTGTTGCAACCACCATTCCCCCACACTGATGAACATTTGGGACACAGGGCTGGCTGAGCCATCCTGCCCAGAGAAAGGTCTTTGCTCACAGAAAGAGCAAGAATTTAGGTCTCAAAAGGCCTTAGCAAGCAAAACCTACTTGTTGAGGAGAGCTTCTGCTGAGAAACCTCATTCCAGAGGTAAACTCATCTATTATGAACCTTATTAACAACCCAAAGGTATGCAACAGAACAACAGAATGCCTCCTTTTTTTTTTTTTTTTTTTTCTTTGACTGAAGTAGCCTAGAAGAGCACAGGCAACAAAGTATTCACTTAGTGCAGGCTGAATCATCAGGAAACATGCACTGAGATATCCCTTGGCTTTGTGTAAATCACTGTTGCTACTACAAATGTACCTGAACTAATGTGAGTTCCCAGCTAAACACCCCCAGACAGCTGTGCTGGTTTTGTTCAAACTCATGTATTTGCCACCTGCGTTACCACGACAAAGGTTTAGCATAAAGGACCACACAGATTATACATATAATCTATGTTATGGCATCCTGCTGGATATTGCCTTCAGCCAGCTCAGGTACGGCTGCTACTGCTGCAGCCACACCTTCTGGCTTTGGGGTGCACATACAGTGCAGCGCCAAACTACACATTCAGATCACTGCCACAATGGAGTGAAGATTAATCCAGGATTGAGGGGATACACAAATCTTCTCTCCTAATTACTATATAGTCACAGTTAATTACAAGGGTTTTTTCCTAATTGAAATTATTCTGCTGTCACTTCACATACGAGGATTTAGCAAGGAAGAGCAGAACTAAGCGAACCACAGTAATCGCTTGGAACAAGGAGCTCTGCCAGCTGTACGGAGCTGCACACAGAACCTATTCCTGGGTCTTCAAAACTCCCTATAAAGGATGAGATCCTGTTATTTTCATCTTGATACATGTCACACCTTCCAGCACTTCTCAAACTTTAGGCTATTTCAAACAATCATTTATCACAGATTAATTTGCTACTGTTCGTTGACTGTTCATACAGTCAATGACTGACTTTTGCTTCCTGTAACTCGACGTAGAGTTAAAGCTACTATCATAAAACCATTTTTAAAAGGGTAAAAAAGAGCAATAAACAACCCTTGGGTTTTTATTCTCATGTATTGTATACAAGTTTAGCCTCAGATCGCTGCTCATTTTTGATGCCACCAAGTACAACTCAGTGAGTGTTGCTGTGACTTTCAAGATTAGCTGCCTGACATTCCACATTTAAAAACCAAGTTCATATATATAATCTCCACTTTCAGTGATACTGAATAACAAAATCAGCCAGTTACATAGTAAGAAGGTCCAACATTATGTCATTAAACCAAAAAAAAACCAAACAAACCAGAACAAAATTCTGTTTGTGACTAGTGACCAGTGACTAGTGCTGGCAAATTACAAATAGAACCATTGTACTATTCCTTCCCCTTTAATTAAACACTTGCCTCTTATTTTCATCAAGCTCCTGCAAGAAGTACGACCTGTAAAAATATTTGTGAAATGATAAAATGAAATCTTATAGACTTGAAAATTTTTATTTATCTGTATGCACACTTCTTGACACAGCTAAGCATATGGGAATTTTTTATCCCAGTTTTCAAGCCAGTAGATCAAATTTCTGCCCTGACAAATGCTCGTTACTCACTTCCCACTCCAAACACTCAATATACAAATCAGCAGTGGAGCTTCCCAAAACTACCACCTTTTGCACAATTCATCTCTCTTACAGGTAGTGAATCATCACAGATCGTTCCTAATACTGTTTATTCCACCATTCACTATGGAGCAGGATTTGTGATTTCCAGTTCAAATGATTCTTTTACTCTATGGCTGATCTGAATGTCCCTCTACTTCTGCTCATGATTTCTTCACAGTTTTGCAGTTTGTCCATGCACAAAACATTAGGAGTCATTTTACCAAACAAGTAGAAATTTTTGCCTTTGAGTTCTTGGTTTGCTTTGTTTCTGGTTTTATTTAGTTCTAGGTACAGTGCAGGTCCCATGTCTGTACAGCATGTCCTGTGTATCACGTATATCCCCAGGCTCTGTCACTTGGTCCAGCAGTGGCCACGGTATGGTGCGGAGGACAAACAAAAGAAGCAAGAGGAATACAAGAAATGGCGCGCGATATATGAAAAATACTAAAAGGACTCTTACCTAATAACACGGACGCTTGCAGGCAGTTTTAGCCTGATTCGTAAATGAATAGAATGCTCTGCGGTCGTTTGACTAACGTTTATAATGTTTACTGTTAATGCATGCTTTTTAATGTTTGTACCCCAGTTATATTTGTTATGTTATATTTGAACATGTTAGTCCCCTCATGAATTTTCTCCTCCCTGATTGGTCAAGGTTTCCCTCTCCCTCATTGGCCAGGATTGGCCACACTGTGGGCGGTCCTGCCATTTCCCTCCTTCCATGTTATTGGCTCCTAGTTAATTTATGCATGTTGCTGAATCCCCATTGGTTGTTTAGTCCCATGCTCCTCCCAGTTTCCAGATCCTTCCACCCCGAACCCTATATAAGGGCTAGCTCTCCCCTCAGTCAGGGACAGCACCCTTGACTCTGTACTCTCATGTGTTCCTGTGTTAATAAACACCTACAACAGAGCAAGAACCCCTTGTGCTGTTGTCACCTCTCCTTTTACCGGGCTGCGGCAGTGCAGAGGTTGTAGAGCCTCATGGTGTCCTGGTGGAATAGGAGAGGGGCTATGGGGAGACACTGACAGCTCTGGGGGAGCACAGGACTTGGGGGGGTCACCTCAGCTCAGCTATGGCACTGTGCCAGTGGAAGAAGACGCTTCCTTGTGCCCTCAGCTGGGGAGAGGGGAAACAGTAGGGATGGCAGGACATCAGTGCCTGTGGGGCCCCAATACATGGCTGTTCCAGCAATAAACATGTCTCAAGCCCAGAATCTCAAGGGGCCTTGGAGGGAGCTGGGGGCTGCAGCTGATGGGCCCTGGCAGTGCCTGCTGCGTGGAGCTGAGGGTCTGAGCTAGGGAAGGGCATGTGGCTGAGGTGGGTCAGAGTATCTGGGGGATGTACCTGATTACACTACAGGGCCTGTCTTGGGCAATGAGGGGCAGTGGGGAGGCAAACTGGGACCCAGTGGGGTAAGTTAGAGCCTAACAGGGACATGTGGGACCACTGTGGGGTGACAAGGGCATTGGGAGCAATGACGGGAACAACTTGGGGTCTGCTGGGGGCCATTTGGGGCCCCATGGCTGCAATTTGGGGCTCAGAGGGCCATGTAGGGGTGCTGCCTCGATATACAAGACTAGACAGTAGGAGTGAAACAGTGAATGAAATCAACAGATTGACTGTGGCAATTCCTTTGCTTGTTAAAAGCACAGCACACGACAGAGACTTAACACAGAGCCTGCAGCAGAAGATGGACTACGGCTTTACAAGTTGTTCAAATATACAGGAGAAGGCATAATGAGAAATGCTAAGGCAGCTTTATTTGGACTTGTACTCTAACTACTTAGAGTGCAAGTTTACCTTTATTAATCTAGTAAATTGTGGCGATTAATCGGAGATCAGTTCCCTTTAAGTATAATATAGAGTACAGGTAGAGTAATAGCAAACATAGCACACGTCAGTGCAGTGCTGTAAATAGAACTTCTCTTGATTTGTGTTTCCAGTCTCCGCTCGGTATCACACAATTCCAAAATCACATCTCTCACAGCAGAAGCCTGGCCCTTGCCCTCGCCCGAAGACCTCGGGATCACCCTTTCCGTAGGTCTAGAGTGGATCGCGAGTTTAACACTCTGCATCTCAGACAACACCTGCGTGATACTTTCCTGCAGACTGTTAAACTGCTGCTGTAAACTCCCTAGACATGAACTGACTTGCTTAATGTAGTTTAGCTGTTCGTTTAAAGGAGTTAAAAGTGAATCTATTTTTATGGAGTCATTCCTGGTTTCTCTAGTTAACAAAGCGCCCTCTTTTACTCCTTTCGATTCTGTTGTTTGCAGCACTTTTTTCAGGTCTTCTATGACATCACTGAGATCCTTCTGCTGTGAGTAATGGCTGGAGGCCTGTTCTTTGATGGCTTCTTGTAAATTTATTGGGCCCTTTTGTGCTTCAAGCACCAAGACTTTCAATTCTTGCAGCCTTACTCGATTTACATAGGTGGAACCAAGAACACCTATAATGGCTCCCAGCACAGAACCAATAATTGACCAGTTCTTAGTTTTCTCAGCTCTTGTGCGCTCTTTCTCATGGCTTTCCCTTACAGCTGCAGAGAAGAGAGAGAATTTTTCTCTCTCCGATTCTTCTGCATTTAAATATGCAGCTCGGTACCTCTTCTCTTCCTGCAAGAAATATAGTGATTAAAAGAGAAGGTATAAGATGAAGCTATACAGTGTTTAATAAACTAAAAAAAATCCCGTAAACCCCAAAACCCTGATGCAGATGGAGAAAGGAAAATTGGGAACATCCGTTAGTTCGGTTTCAGAAGTTTTCCCTTGAATGTAGGATTTTCTTTATTAATCCTACTTAAGTCAATGAGACATCATTTTAAGTCAAAATTTAGAAATGGAAAAGGTTGTCGGGAATCACAGCTGAAGATCCTGTACAGGAGAATCTGTCAAGTGCTGATGACAGAAAAGGGGTATGAGTTCACTTTTTCAGCCCTGATAACTTCTCCAGACACCACCCTTACCACACCTTTCACTTTCAAATCCCTTCACAGGGAACTGAAAATAGGACTGAAAACAACATCTCAGATAGTTTCATCTGACGAACACACTTCTTATTCTTCTGCATTCTCTATTTTACCCTTCTTACAGGCACATGTCTTCCCTTTCTTCCTGCATCTCTCAGAATTATTTTTCCAAGGATAAATTTCTTTTGTGACATGGCACCACCACCTTACAGACAGCAGTGACTTGAATTCCACTCTTCTTCATGGTCATGCAGAGGTCAGTTCTTCTTTAAGTCTCATCCAGACAAATCTGGTTCCACATTTAGACAAGTACAGCTCTCTAGTTCTTTCCCAGTGTTCTACCCACTGATGCAGGAGCTCAGTTTTGTCTCAGACATTGGTACCCACTCCTTGCCTGAACTTTGCCACAGGTGTACCTGCTTCCAAGCCTGCTCCTGCTGTTCCTGCAGTTTCATGTAGATTTCCTGGATTTACTGGGTGTTGCAGCCACAGAAAATGCAGATGAATTTTCATGGATTAACCAGAAAGAGTTTATCTCATCATATGGAAGGTTAATTCAGTGAATGGCAGCTTTTTCTTGACTACTCATGTACAGGTCACCACTACAACAACTAATTTCTAGGCTCATTATCTGCAGTTTTCTTCTCCAAATTTACTACCCCATTTCAGCATTAACATATACAATTTGCAGAGTGGGTCAAACCACTGATAATAATTAACTAAAGCAAGTATCCTAAAAAATTAACTTGGATCACTTACTTTAGAACTGAACTGCATCTACAAAAACAGTCACTAGTGATGAAGCAAAGCACACAAATTTTCAACATATTTGCCAATGCTCAAGTACCAACAAATTACCTGCAGCAACCTGTGTTCCAGAGTAGCCAGTTCTAAATACTGGGTGTCATCCCGAGAGACCCTGTCTAAGCGGTCTCGAATTTCCTTCAGTTTTATCTGTTGGGCTTCTACATTTTCACGAGCCTCTCGTACTATCCCTCGAGCTATCATAAAGACATTTTCTGCCTGAGAAGAAAGAGCATTTATTTTAGAAACTTATAGCCATACAGACCTAAATTGCTATTCATACAAATTTTTGTGGGGGAGGGAACGAGGGAGGAAAAAAACCCCAGCAACAAAACAAACCACACTCCATTTCAATCCAAGGGATAAGCTCTATTTACTACATGCATAGCCTGGAACACATTCACAGTACCTGCACAGACAGTCAAAGCAGAAAAAAAAGACATGATTCTCCTTGGAGGATCTTTTCTGCCTCACAGCCAGTGATTATGCTTCATATAGCTTAAATCATAAGTTTTAAAACTCCACATTATCTTCACGTTTACCTCTGTCACTTTTCCTTGAGCCTCTCGAACTTCATTAATTCCAACAAACTCTTCATATTTGTCCCACCAATTCTTGCATGTTGCAGATGCTTTTTGAAGGGATTGTTTTCCCATCACAGTCCCAGTTTCTGTGATCCGATGAAGGAGGCCCATGGCCATTTCTATGGCAGACTTGGCTTCAGGCCTCTTGGGCTCTGAGGAGCAGTAAGTCCTCACTACATGTAAATTAATTTTGGGACTCCATTTCATCAATGAATGGTGGTATTGCAGGCCACAGGACACTGAGGACACACTTGATTTATATTTCATTGGCCCCATGTCTTCAATTTAATCACTGATTAAATGTGCTACAAGGAAGAAGAAGAAAAAATTATTGAAGTACAGCTGATTTATAAGTCTTAAAACTACATGTCTACCAAAGCCAACCAATTCAAGATGGCTAAATCATCGCTGGTTTTACACCACTGCTTACCTAGAAAACTTGCCACAATTTCAATAAAGTGCAATTGTGCCACAGATTCCTGCTTTTCTGCTGTTAGGAAGTACTCCCACCACGCTTCATGCTTCTTGATTACTAACTCACTCACGGCGTGAACACCAATCATGTGCAGATCCAGCGCCAGCAGGAGCAGCTTCAGAAGAATTTAGTGCTTCAGCACAGCAGTGACTGCACTATGAAATTCTGCTTTGTGGTTTCACACTTGGTGTCACAGGTACTCACAACTCTACAAAAGACAACAAAAGGAAAAAAGACAGAGATCTTGGTAAGAAAAGAAGCATGGCTCGATCATTTCCTTTATCTTAGACTGCACAGATACATGATGTGTTGAAGGGTGCACAGACAAAAAAAACAAAGGAGAAAGAAAAAACACAGAAATGCTGAACTGAACACAGGAAGTATTTCTATGAGACTGCCTACAAAAAGAAAACATCAGGAAGAGCCACAAGATCAGAAAAATCTCAAGTAATGAACACACAGCTGCACTGATTTTAAAATGAGCTTAAAATTCTTGCCTACGCTGCAAAAGCAGGCTGCTAGTTATGGTTTATAATCTACTATTGTAAATGCAATCTTAATGTTCTACTGAGCACATTCCTCTAAACACTGGAAATAGGAAAACTTTCAAATAAGGTTTAATATGAAATTTGAGTATGACTATACTATTTTGACTAATAAAATATAAACCCAGGAATTACTGAGAAAGCTTGATAGCTCTTGCAGAGTATTTTTAATTATTTTAAAACAATAAAACAATTTTAATCTTAGGCAGCTATACAGGCATCTCCACAAGAAAGGGCTGTTCCAACTGGAAAATGGTTTTTCATCAGCTTTTTAGCTGGCTGGCTAATTTTGAACACCACAAGTTCATTCCCTGCCTAGTATTTCTAGCAAACAGTAATAACACCAAGTGGCACTATGAAGATCTTAGCAGTTGTTTTGTATGCATAACAACACGGAAGATCAAACCCACAAGGCATGGAAATGAAGTGAGTGCTCTCTCCTTCCAGCATCACTCACACATGTCCCTGTTTACAACACCTACTCTTACGTTGCAGGCCATGTACTAAACCTCAGCTCAACTTTGCCTGTTCCAGACTGCAAAATTCCCCTCTTTTAATCGCAATACTACACGAAGAGTTTTAGCAAAAGTTCAGGCTACTGTAGTTCAGCAAAGGATAGAGAAAGCTGAGATTTCAAGGAGGATTCCTATGCAGACAAGTCACATAGAGCCAGTGGAGAAAGTGATCTCAGTGTGAGCTCACAGGACACAAGAAAACTGTGAGAGGTTAACCTGAGATAACCTGCCTGGCTCCCCTCTTGCTCCCCCTCGTAAGCAGCGCTTTTTCCGCCCGCAGCCCTTCACAAACTCGCCTCCAGAATCTGCCGCACGCACCGAGAGCCGGGGGCGAGCCAGACCCGCGTTTACGGGTCCCGTCCGATCCCGGCCGAGACAAGGCGAACCCAGAACTCCCGCCGCGCACCCCCAACCCGCAGCCAGGCGTTCCCTCATGACCGACCCCCTGGGCCCTCTCCCCGCTGCCCCCCGGCCCGGCCCGGCCCGCCGCTCCCGTACCTGCCCCGGCCCCGGCGGAAGCGGCTGCGGCGGAAGGGGCGGGCGCGGCGGGCGGAGCGAGCGGAGCCATGTCGGGCCGGGAGGGTAAGGCCGGGCCCGGGGTGCCCCCGTGCCACCCGCCCGGCCCCACCCGTCCCTCACTGTGTCCTCTGTCTTTGCAGGCGGCAAGAAGAAGCCGCTGAAGCAGCCGAAGAAGCAGACGAAGGACCTGGATGAGGTAAGGGCGGCGGGGGAGGCCCCGGGGGGCGCGGGCCCGGCTGCGTGGGGTGTTCGCTGACGTCTACAAGAGCATCTAAGTGGCAGGACAAGGGGGGATGGCTTCAGATTAAAAGAGAGGAGGTTTAGATGAGATTTTAGGAAAAAATTCTTCGCCGCGAGGGTGGTGAGGCCCTGGCACAGGTTGCCCAGGGAAGTCGTGGGTGCCCCATCCCTGGAAGTGTTCAAGGCCAGGGTGGACGTGCCCCTCCCTATGGCCCCTCCCTATGGCAGGGAGTTGGAATTGGATGATCGTCAAGGTCCCTTCTAACCCAAACCATTCTTCGGTGGCATCCCGCCCGTATTCCTGGTGGATGCAGCAGTGCTGGCTAATGGAGGAGCCCGGAATGCCCTCACTTCGATCAGAAGTCTGTCAGATAATCGCTGTGGTCCCAGGAGCCCGGGACAGGGTACAAACCCGGGGATTATCAAGTAGCTTGAATAAATTAAGTGCTAGTGGATTGTGTATTAGAGATACTCAAACATAAGGGCTCAGAGTATGGGTGTCAGCTGCTATTTCTGAGGATAGTGGATGATGGATAAGGCACCAGTGACTGGAAAAAGGCAAGTACAATGTCTCTTTGAAAAAGGAAAAAAGAAATCATAGTTTTCTAAATAAGCTTTGTTAGAGAAATGGTAGAACCAATTAAGGGCTTACAAGGATCCAAGTTACAGTAATGTAAAAATTAACAGCCATTGTGGATTTTAATAAAACTGTGGCAAACAAAGGAGGTTCTCACCTGTAGCAGGGCAGTGCTCAGTGCATGAGAAAAAACCCCTGGAGATATGAGGTTATTGATACCAACTCCTGTAGTGTTCTCAAATGCAAGGCAAGAAAAAAAAAAAAAGCCACAGAAATGAATAAATGTGAGGGTTTAATTTATTAGGAAAGACACTTTAGGCTACAGGAAATACAAAACAAATAGGAAAACCCAGAGATAGAAATGGAATATTTTGTTCTATGAGGGGTTGGTAGGGGAGGTAATAGGGTGACACTGCAGTAAGAGAAGCTTTAACTGAAAGAAGAGGAAAGCTTTGCAGTTACAAAGGTAGCTGAGACGTGGACTGGATTGGTGAAAAGTCCGTGGAATCTCAGTTCTCAAGGTCCTCAGTTTAGTTACCCAAAGTCCTGAGGGCCAAGAAAAAAACTGTGTTCCCTTTCAGTCCTGATGTCTGTTAAGAATGTGTGTCTGAGGGACGCAGTATGTCTGAGCTGTCCTGAATTCCAGAGGCTGTTCCAGCAGGGATGCTCAACAGCTGGCTTGCCTGTACATTTTGCCAGCAGTCTCAATAGATTCCTTAGAACTAATACAAATATATTAAACCCAGCAAAAAGTGACGTGTGTGTGGCAGGATTTATTTGAAATTAATGCCTTTTTAGGTAAAAGCAACCTTTTTACTTAAATCCTATGCAATCCCACATTTTGTTGTTAGTGCCTGTGCACCAGGCTCCATGTGTCGATGGCACGTTAGTGAATGGTGTTAGTGCAAACATTTGCCATTCGGAGGGATCATAATCTCAGAACAAGATTATGCCAGGGGAAATAATTCCAGAAAGACCAAACATACAAAGTTAATGTTTAGCCATTGTGTTGTGGTACAGCAAAAGCCTTGGTGATAGTTCTGCAAAGTTTTGTGCAGTATATTTTAGCAGTCTTATATTTTAGCAGTATTCAGCCATCTTGCCTCAGTCCAGTCAGGTGTTGGTTGCTGCTGAGCATTACATTTGTTTCTCAATACCTGTCAGTTGTTTTAAAATTTTAGGTGGGGGGGAAGAGATGTTAACAAATGCTGCTGTTCGTTCCTTTAGACAGATCTGGCATTCAAACAAAAGCAGAAGGAGGAGCAAAAGAAACTTGAGGAGATGAAAGCAAAAGCTGCTGGAAAAGGGCCTCTGGGTAAGTGAGGTGCCATCCTGATAGGAGGGATGGAGGACTTACTGACTTCAAAAATTTAATATTTTTGCTTGACAAACATGAAAAGTCAGGTACCTCTGGGTTATTTGCAATAGACCGGCAAGTTGATGGCAGGTACAGATTGTATGCAACAAATAGATGCTATTTATTTTTCTTTTTTCTCTTTGGCTGTGCAATTTCTCCCCCAAATTCCTGGTGCAGGTTCTGGTTTAGCAGGTAAAACACTGTGTCTGGCACGCTGACCTGTTCTGGTGGGATGTGCAGAGACACTCCTATTCTTATTTTAGCATACCAGCCTTTTCTTTCCATATGTATTATATGTAGGCTTTGCCACAGTGTTCCAGGTTTAACAAATCCAGTGCTTGTCCTCTGAGAGGATGAATTTCTTCTATAGCAGGAGATTCATGGCAGAAAAAAAAAAAAAAAAAAGATGGCTGGAAATCAGTTTGGCTTCAACCTTTTTGCCTTAGTGACTGCAAAGGATGTGCTGTCACAGAAAAAAGTTCACAGCGTGCATCTTGGTGGCCCATTGAACCCAATCTGTCTCAGTGACAGCAGGAGACTGTTAATGTGAGTCTGCACTCAGACTGTTCACACTTTGCTTCCTATTCTTCAGTGAACTTTCAGTCTTGAAAGGGCCCAGAAAGACCTTTCCAACAGTCCCATGGTTTCACTAACAACCTTTGCTATGTCGAGGTCAGACTGGGTCTGTAGTTACCCAGTTCTTTACAGAACCTATTCAGTATCTGGGAACTTTGCTGGCAGTCAGTGAGTCCTCTGACATTGTGGCTGGACTGATGTTTCAAATCTTAGCCAGCAGTTCTGCATTTTCACGTTAGAACTTGTTGGTGCTGTTGGAGGAAGTGCCATCCAGTTTCACTGACTTGGGATATTTCTTGTTTATTTATCTCAAATTGATCTAGCTCCTCTGATTTATCCCTGTACAAAAGATTTGCGGGTGTGGGACTCAGAATATCTTTGGTGTTACGGAGTGATGCAAAAGAATTCCTTGAGCCTCTGCTCTGTCCTTACCACTCTAAACTCGTTCTGTGTAGGTCACTTCATCTCACAGATCCTCACAGTTCTTTCCTGCCACTATTACTCGGCCTTGTTCTAGACTGAATGTCAGTCATGTGGTCCTTGTCTAATGCCTGCCAAAGCAGGTAACAGCCTCTTCCCAAGAGCCTCAGCAAGGCAACACTGTTGGAATCACGGTGCAGTGATGAGTTTGTTGTTGACCTTCAGCCCTTGCAGCCTGTCTTGGTGCAGCCTTGCTGTTCTCTTCCCTTCCCACTGGTTGTACCTGACACATGGGGTGAAAACCAGCACTGACAAAAATGCCACACTTGTTTCTGTGTCAGTACGTGGTGTTCTTTCACCCTGCTGTAGTGTCTTCAATAATAGGGACTGCAGGGAACAGATAATTCCAGAGAACTAGAATTCTCATCATTCCAGTACCTGCTTCTGTAGAGCTTAGATCCATCCCAACTTTTGGCTTTGGTTGCTATAGGGATAATGATGCATTTATTTCCTTAGCCTTGAATTTGATTTAACCAGACTGTGCTCCTGCTGTATAAGAAATAAACATTAACAATGAGGAATAGAGTAACTCTTGAAATATTTAGTTCTGTTGTAGATTCATGGGGCGTATTTGCTTTCAGGAGAAACTTAGTTTCTAATGTTTAAGTACGTCACTCATTCAGACTAAAGTGTGTGAGATGAAAACCAGTGGGGATCTGGGCTGTAGAGACAGTCTAGGGGGGAGTCAACTTTATGAGGAATGAATTTGTAGCTGAACTGTGTCACAGTCGTCTAACCAGCTGTGTTGTTTCTTTTGGCAGCCAGTGGTGGAATAAAGAAGTCTGGCAAAAAGTAGTTTGATTAAACTGCAGGGTAAGAAGTGATGGAGTTACTCAATGGATCTGCAGACTTCAGAGAGTTATGAAAACTCACTGTCATTTTGGGAACATTGTACATTTTGTTTAGTCGAAATAAATCCTTTTTGTTAAGATGTGATATTTTCTATTTCCCTCTAGGTTTTGTTAACAAATGGCTTTACTGTTTTACACTGGTAATGAAATGTGACCTTGTGCATCTGCTGGGGTTGGTAGTCATTTGTGAGACTAAATTTCAGTTTCTGCCCTCTTTTGACAGTGGGAGACAGGGTCTGAGTGTTAAAATCTGCAGAGTTTTAATCTGGAGATTTAGGTTTAGCTGCAGTTTTTTGAGATGTGTGCTCTTGTAAGAAGTGCAGGTTTTCTCTAAAGAAAAATTGGGTTGTACTTCTGCTGCCAGCACCTTGGGGTCTGCCAGTCTCCACAACACCACTCCATTCCGTGTTCCTACTTAACAACGTTGCAGGGCCCTACAGTCCCAGGACCTGCTGGACGTACACTTGCCTTTGTCCTACAAAGAGTCACTACACCATGTTCTCCTGAACTTTGCATGTTGTCATTGCAGCTCCTTTACACTCATAGAATGCCTTGAGCGGGGGGAGAAGTGAGAGGAACAGTCCTTATGAGACAGTAACTTAACTTTTAAAATACAGAGCTGTGGCAGTACACTGAGTGCAGAAACCTCAAGGAAGAGTATGATTATCCCAAGGTAGGAGTTAACGGTAGGAGTAAGAGCGGGCCAGAGGCTGCTCCTGCCGTCAGGAGGGGCAGGTGACGGCTGCAGAAAAGGAATGGCTTCTGTGGACAAGGAGACACTCAGGCTGCATTGGGGGGAACTACGTGGGAAATCTGGGCTCGTTCACGTTCTGGGCTCATAAGGAAGAGAGCGCACGTCTCGGTTGTCACTGCACGACGTGCAACTAAGAGGGTTTCCTTGTTAAAAAAAGACATTATAGAGGGTTGAGGGCGGGGCCGCGCCCGGGGGTCCCTCAGCGCGCCCGGGCTCTGCCGCCCCCGCGCGGCGACCGCGGGAGCTGCGGGGCCTCCATGGCAGGGGTGCGGCTGCGCACGCGCAGCGCTTCCCGCCGCCGGAGCTGCCCTCACAGCGCCCTCAGTGTCCCCGCAGTGCCCCCACTGCCCTCCAGAGGGGTGAAAATCAGCCTTCGGCGGCACCGAGACAGTTGTCTCTAAAGGCACTACTCTGGAGAACGGATTGAGTCCTGCCAGCTCACGGAGCTGGTGAAGGCTGGAATTCACGCTTGAATGATTTCTGCGTTTTGGATAAAGGTAACTTGTGTGTCATAAAAATGTTCTCACAAAGATGTAGGACAGAGGTGCCTTAGATACGGAGCAGGGACTGCCTAGGCTCAGTGCAGAATGCTGAGGGCAATGTGAGCCACCACTGCTGCATTTTGGGGCAGAGCTCAATTCCAACACATGAAACACAATCACAGACGCTGTGCCCACGGGTCTGTGTGCTCAGAGTGAAAGCAGAAGCTGTACTTCATTTACATCAGTCGTACACTAAAGGGGACACATCCTTAACCACAGTGCCTACGTGCACACCCATTTTCCGCTGGTATCAAAGTAGGTAACCTAAGGGGGGTGGTTTAAAGGAGAAGGAAGAGAGACAGGGAGACGACATCCTCTAGATTTGGCCAGAATATGAGAGAAATAAAACCTTGGCAGTGTATCAATAAGAAATTGTTTGCCCCAGGAGTTACTGAATGAAATGAATAAGGTTGCCAATCCCAGCCAAGCTAACTTGAGGTGGTCTTAGTAGAGGACAGTGAACAGAGATGTGTGCTCCACAGCATGAGACAATATGCAAAAGCCTTTCAGCCAAAAATCAAGACAAGAGGGAAGAGGACCAAATGGCAAAGTGACAGATCTCTGCTGTGGGAGAGCTGTTCTCAATAGGCTTTACTTTAATGTAGGCACTCAACTGCCCTCCTGGCAAACAGTCCTCCTGTGTTTAATATTAGGCTGTGGAAATGAAGCTGAACAAAGGAACAGTTTGATTGTATCTTTTTGCATAACGCTATGTAATAAACGGCATTTAATTCCTTACTGCAGCTCCAGCTCAATGTTAAACTAATGCAAAGACAATATAACTCCTAAATCACATATATACATAAAATGATGATGGTCTGAAGGGCACAGGAAAAACAAAGTCCAAAAGGCAGTAGGAAATGGGTGTAAATTAAAATGGCAGAATAGATGCAAATATTCTTTGCAGGGAAATCCATTGAAGGATACAATTGCAATAATCATTTCAAGTCAAGCTCTACTGTTTTAAAGGACTCTTCTCACTCTTTAGAGTTAGTTCAGCTCTAAGGAAATTATACCCTGCTCTGAATGGCTTCCAGATACTGATTCATGGGAGGTCTCAAAGAGGAAGCTTCTCTAGTGCTAAGTAAGCCAGCCTGGAGAACTGGATGTGAACTGCTCTGCCACAGATTTGCTTTGTGACCTTCTGTAAGACCTTTTGCATTCTTGTTTTCTTCAAAGTGGAGCAACTGGTATTCTCTTACTTCAGAATAAGATTCTGAGACTTAATTAATAAATAATTGTAATTTACTGCTCCTGCTCTGCAAATTCCAGTGCAAAAGCCCGTGATGTAGGAGCTGAGGCTAAATCAGAGTTTGAGGACAGAGAATGTGCTCTGCATGTTGCTAAGCTTGCTCAGTCACCTTGAACATGTCATTGTTCACCAGACTTTGCAGAGCAGCCTGAGATCCAGCTGAATCACACAAGAAGAGCACATCAGCTCCATCTCTTTGGCCAGTTCACTGTTGCATTCAATTTTCACTATTTTGACATTATCCCTGCCATTTAACAGTCTACAAAATTGCCTGTTCTAGCCTGCTTTTCTAGGTCTTATCCTTGTATGAGATTTTAAAATACCAGTGGAGGAATCTAAATTACCTTCAGAAATAAAAATCTTCTACATGGCAAGTAAGTATTATTCTTATTTACTAAGATTCTGAAATAAAAGTCTGTTTGGTAGAGGTTGATCTGCTTTTATATATAATGACTCAAATATCACAGATTTTGGGAAAAAAGTATTAAATGAAATAAAGCCATAAATATAATGACTGATACAAGAAAACTGCACTTGGAGAATTATGAGAACATTTTCTAAAGCAGTAAGACAGTAATTTCAGGTGTCAAGGCTTTTGCTTCAGTGAAGTGTTTATTTTTAGCCTAACCATCATTATTTATTGATTTATGCAATGCCTCTCTCCACTCTAATACGCTGCACAGAATTATGAGCTACATACAGACCTCAGGAATGCAGAAGCCATTTACGACCATGCGAACCCCCACTGTTCACTAGATAATATTCTGCACTTCTTAGAGGCAGGAGATTAATTAGGTAACAAATTTCCTAAAATCCTTCTATATTTGGCAGCCTGCCATTTCCATACTGTTTCTACAGATATCACTGAAACTGCAGGACCTCCAAACCAGAAGCCAGCTGGGGAGCAACAGAGCAAAGGAAGAGTTTATCTTTTGAAAAAAAGACATTTATATACCCTTAAGTTCCGGTGTAAATGGCAGAGAGTTAAAATTAAACCTGCACTAAACTAAGTAAGTACTCCCATAAACCCCACATAGTTTTAGTAAAGAGAGAAAAATAAAAAGTATCATCAGGGAAAAAGGACAACTGTGATGTAAAATAGTTTAGGTTTTCAAGAGATTTATTGTGATCTACTTACAGAAACTTTTTTTCCCACATGTGGGAAAATAATGCTCTTGCTGAGCAGGTAAATCTATTTCAGTTCTTTAGATCATGGTTCTTGCCTATCTTTCTGCTCAGCTCAAGTCACTTGTCTATAATAAGACAGCATATCATCTAAACTTCGGTAAAGTGGTTCCTGCTTCGGGGTGTCACTGCTGTCGGTCTGCCCTGGAGGTGCCGCATCCTGGGTGCTGCAGCCACCGGCCTGCGTTCCTGGCGGCGCATCCTGGGTGCTGCTGCCACAGGTGTGCGTTCCTGGTGGCACATCCTGGGTGCTGCACTCACAGACCTGCGTTCCTGGCGGCGCATCCTGGGTGCTGCACTCACAGACCTGCGTTCCTGGCGGCGCATCCTGGGTGCTGCTGCCACAGGTGTGCATTCCTGGTGGCACATCTTGAGTGACACAGCCGCAGGTCTGCATTCCCGGCGGCACATCCTGGGTGCTGCAGCCACACGTGTGTATTCCTGGCGGCACATCCTGGGTGCCACAGCCACAGGCCTGCATTCCCGGCGGCACATCCTGGGTGCCGTAGCCATAAGCCTGCATTGGAAAGGGCACCTCGGGAGTGCCATAGCTGTACCCGTGCATTGGTGGCACCATCCCTGGCATGCTGTAGCCGTAGGCCTGCATTGGAAATGGCACCTCAGGAGCGCCGTATCCGTATGCCGGCATGGAGGGCGGCACAGCCCGGGCTCCGTAGCTGTAAGCCCGCATTGGTGGCGGCACAGCTCGGGCACCGTAGCCATAACCCTGTGGTGGTGGCAGCCTGCCCTCATCGTCGCTGCTGTCATCCTCCCCTGATGATGCCTCCTGAGTGTCACGGCCACAGGCCTCTGCTGGTGCTGCCTTATCCTGGACATTGCTGTCAGAAGCAGCGCTGCTGCCGCTGCCCTGCACCGATGGCATCTGTTGGTTCTGTGCTCTCTCTGTTTCCGGTTTTTCAGAGGAGGTTTCAGGACTGTTCAAACTCCGACTTTGGTAATTATCATCTTTCTTTTGTCCCAAAAAGTAATCAGAAGGTGGTGCAAATTCTGGATCTCGCTCATCTCTAAGTTCTTCCTGTTTCTTTTCCCACAGCCCAAACATCAGTTCTGTTAGAAACACGAAAATGGTAGATTTAGCATGGATTTCAGAGGCTAAATGTCAGTCAGAAAGGAGAGAAAACAAATTAGCAAACAGGATATGCAACTGTGTAAAGCCATACTTTTCCACCTAGTACTACATGGAAATACGAGAACCTAGTGCAGATTCCTTCACTGAGCCACATTTATTTCACTTTGCATTTTAGAGTAAGCTGTCCTAATACCTGCTTCATAGTACAGTGCTGCTTGGGTGTCAGACACTAGGATTCCTCAGAGGTAGGAAAAAATCAGTGTCCAGCAGGAATAGGATTTAACAGATAGGATCTGAAAGTTTGGAGGTTTCACAAAACCACAGAGTTTCCCTCACAATGTCTCATCACTTTTTAGCCTTGTTGTGTACCTATTTGTGTAAAAACATCCTGCCATCATGTAGCACAAACCACAAAAGTACATCAAGAAGAAATCACATTGAAAGACAGTAAATCATATGAACTATGAAATTTATCAGTCTGTCAGTCTGTCTGGATCATCCAGAAATGGAATAACTCACATAGAAGAAAAAATTATGGGGATGTTACAGCAGCTACTGGCACTAGTTGGTCACTGCCCTGGTCACTGGATAGTCATTGATACCAAGGCAGAAAGGATTTCATTGCTTCTCAGTCTTACCATACTTTGTCACAAGACAGAAATGAAAGTAGCAGCATGTATTTTGTTTCCCAGCGATGTTTCTGAATCTGCATTTTCTTACCTTTGCCTTTATCCCACTCTCGGACATAAGGCACGCCAGGCTTTGTATCTCTCCTCTCCTGGATAACAACCTCCACCTTCCTGCTTGCTGCAGTAACTCTCGGAGGTTCTGGTTCCTCGGTAGCAGCTTTCACCTCTGTGTTACAGGAAGAGACAGTAGGGTTTGTTAGTTATAAGATAAAACCTATATGAACCTCACAGGTAAAAATAAAGCTGTTAGCATGGTATCCCTATTTCATCTCCCGGAGAAAATGATTTACATTCTTATTCTTCTGAACAACTGTAACAGTGAGCAGTGACACATTACTGTTCTTCCTTTTCAGAACACACCATTAATCACTTGCATAGAATTCTGACACAGTGAAATATTAGCTACATTTTACAGTGGGAGATAGTAAAAGTTGACTACCAGTGTGTCATAAGGGAGACAGTGCAGAGATAGGATTAGAATTCAAATTCATCATCCTAAATCCTACAGTCAGCTATATCTCCAAGATACAGACTGCACTGAAACTGTTATAGTGTATACTGTATGATATAAAAAAATAACTTGTTACTCCTTTTTATTCTACCTCTTCTTAATAAAAGAAAAAGCTAGTAAAATGTCAGCAACTCGAACCTCCACCTGCATAATTAACCCACATAATTCCTGCTGTCAGGTGGGAATCAAAAAAGGGCTACAATCTACATACTACATTTCTACCTACATTATTAATCTATTTCTAGCATGATTTTATATCTACACACATATGAACTCTCACTGTGCTAACATTACACTAATTGTATATACAGAACACACAATACCAATATATATTAAATGTCCAAACATAAATCTAAATTAAAGTCTGCCTGTCCATAGATCAAGTACAAGTTGAAATAACAAAAACTTAAAAAGGCAGCAGGTCATACCTCCATTCTCCAGTTTTAACGCCTCTTCTTCTAATCCTGCTTCTCTTAACTTTTTAACCTTCCGTGCTCGTAGTTTGGACAGCCGTGCATCTAGAGCTGCCTTTCTCTTTTCTTTTAGCTGCTCGCGTTTAGTTCTCTGATCAAGTGTCTTTTAACAGGAAAGAAAAACATGAATTAATCTCCCCTCACAAAGCAACTAAAAGCAATCCTTATCAATACCAGGTTTACCAGCAAAACCAGGCATCACCTGGTATAACCCTTACAGAACAAATCCAAGACAGTGAGCATTGAGACAAGGCTGCCGTGGTGTCCCAGTTTGCTCTTTCCACTCATACCTGCTCCCTCAGCATGTCCAGCGTTGCCCGTTGTTTATGCCTAAGTTCTTGGTCACGAGAAAAGGCAAAGTAACCAACACCAAGCTGTCTGGCCTCTGATAAAGAGAAAACCAATAAATTTAAGTTACGCTTAGTGTACAACAGACAGTAACTACAGGCACCAGGCACCCTCTGTCAGGCATGGAATTACTCCCAACAGCATTCATTGCACAGATGGCCAAAAAGGGCTTGTTTTAGATGATACATAAAGTGAAGCTCTCTGAAGGAGAACATAGGAGGAGTTTTTGAGAAATACATTTGAGAAAAATACAATCTGATGAAAAATGGATCTAGATTTAAGTACTGGCAAATTGGAACAGTTATGGCACATACCTGTCCTTTTTCATACAGACACAGGAAGTAACTTTCCCTTGCTTCCTCTACAACTAATCTCTTTGGTGATACAAAGGTCAGTGATATAAAGTATAGCAGTGTACCATTTTCTCGAATGTCCTCATAATGTATGGGTCCCATGGGTTTTCTGAGGGCTTCTTCCTCTTCCTTTTCCCACTGCTGCCTCTGAAGTTCTCTTCTCATGTCTTCAGATAACAGAGTATTTCCATCAGGTTCTTGTCTAATAACCAACAACAAGTTAGGGATTTCAGAGCAGAACTTTTTACAGTATCAAACAGTGACAGTATGATTGGGTCTGAGCCAGTATTGCAGTTTTCACAAAACACAGATCACTGTAGGCACCACTTAGTGATACAACGTCAATGATTCTGGTATGTGACAACAGAATTACAAAGCTACCTCTAGAACAAGGTACCAGTAGAACATGTTAATAAAGACTAACAACATCATACCCTTTTTCAGAAGCTTTATGAAATTATTATCAAATCAGAAAATGGGAGATGAAATAATCAGTTATTGGCATCTGTGGGGATTCTAACAATCACATAGAGAAACATTTCAGATTTAATGTAAGAAAATGAAAAGTATTTGAAATAATAAAAAGCCATTTACCCTAGAGGTCCATGCCAAATATTAGTACCCAATATGGAAATAATTTTAACAGAAGACCTGTCAGCTGTTTAACAGAACAGCAAAATCAAACAAATGGAAGCCAAACAAATTAATTTTAAATATGATGAATTTGGAATTGCTAAAAGACTATCGTAACTTTCCAGGTTAAACAGAACCAGGAATCACTTCCCTGGCATTTAATGGAAGGTATAACAAAATACAATTTCTATACAGGGGCCTCAGTCTTAAAAGATACAATAAATATCTGAGATTACTGAGTCAATTTATTAAAACCTTTCTTTGCAAACTATGCAAATCTAGAGGAAGCAGTAGCATCTCCAACTATGGACTGAGAACGGGGTGACAAAGCACAGCCTCTCTTCCTTCTCATTAAAACAATATATGTTAAATACTGAGAGGAATACGCAGCTCCATTAGAGAAACCACACCTTTTCCCTTGAAGTTCCTGATCCATTTTAAGTAGACTTGGCAAATCCTTCTTCATACAGCGTCTAGATCGGCCCAAGAAATCAACATAATCAACCCTGTAATGAAAGAAAAAGAGATTTGATGTGAAACTCCTGTTTCCAGATTTATAGAAATCTTAAGCAGAAGGCAGAAACAGTGACACTTTTCCAAGGGTATTCATCACCTCACAGTCTCTCTGTGTGTGACAGCTGCCTCCACTTTTCATTTAACATGCTCCCAGGTTAAGGACACTTTGTGAACAGAGAATACAACAGTTGTATCAGGCATTTACTCAATCTCCCTTTGAGCTTCCTGTTCGCCTTGGCAATAAAATGGTGTAAAAGATGTTCAAAAGTAACAATGTCACGTAATTTTCACAACAAAATGAAACTCAGTCTAGTGCTTGCTTCCCGTGGTGGCAATAATGACACAGCATCGACTTCTTGCGGATATGAAATTGTTACAGTACATTTCAAATATCAGTCTAAGGCTCTTTCAGAATAGGCTGATAGTGTGCGTTCAACTGGCATAACAAAGGCTGACTAAAATGCAAGTAAAATGTTCCTCTGAAGCTATTGTGCTTCTTATTCAACTCCTTATAGGACTGAACACTTGATTTACAGTTGTCAAAAAAGCTGTTAAGAGCTGTACTTATTATCCTGCATTGAGCTGCCTCAATTATCCCACTCTAAATAACTAATATTACATCTGAAAAAGTATGTCTGCAATCTAGTTCCAAACCCCAAACTTTTAAAGATCTCTGCTTTTAGTAAGTTAAGCCTTCTAAGGGTATCTACAGTTTAGTATATACTCAGTGGCCTTCAGTTTTTATTGCATTGAAACATCAGTAGAAAAGAAATCTGCATTCTCTACAGTAAAGATTTAACTATGGCTGCAGAATAATTAGCATTAATTATGCTAGCACCCAAATATCCTCATTAGGACATGGCCTCACTGAGGTGGCCAATATATTAATAATAATAATAAGTGTCACTGACGACAGATGTAGGCAATGACAGCAAAGCACCATGTGAGCAGTAAAATGTATCAGTTTAATTTTCTGATACTTTATGGTGCTGGGAGCACAAAGCAGTTTGAGCCAACCACTCATTGGTAATTTCATCTTGAATTTGAGTATGATGCTGGTGAGGGGTCTCTGCCTCTCCACCTCAGCTGTCTGCTGGAATTCTGCTGGATTCATTCTCTCAGTTTATTCTGAGACATTACATTGCAAATCATATCTTGGCCAAAAAAACTGAAGAATAGTGGTGCTGTTTTTGGTTACTGCTGGTTTAAACTGATTCCCAGAAGTGAAATCTCATGTTCCTGAAGCATTTCACACAAACGGGCAAGAAAGATGTTTAGTCAGACTGGTTTTCATAATTATTTCTAATGTCTTGGATGGTTACTTCGAATGACACAGAAAACTGCCAGAGACTATTTGCTGTGCTGCAGTTAAAAAGCGTAAGAAATACTGGAAAAGAGTGTTCTATTTCAATCAGGGTTTCTCTACTTTAAGTGGAGGTCTTACTATGTAAGAAAGTAAGAGTGAATATTAAGACATCTCCCTTAGAGTACATTTCCCTGAATGCTGTTTCTCAAATCCTGGATGTAGATTCTATTGCAGCGTTACCTGCGTAGAGAGGAAAATAACACGAAGGACTGTCTTTAAGGAGAAATGAAAGAATGTTACCATCTCTTCTCAATGTGTAGTATTAAACAAAAAAGAAACAAAAGTGCCACTTCACAAACTTTGGAGAATAAAATTATTTTCCCGTGGAATTGTCAAGAGGTAGCCAAGGACAGAGAAGCTCAGTCAGTAGCACCAACCATTCTTCCTCCGGGTCCTCAGGTGGTGGAATGTCTGCGTCAGGCAGAGTCTCCTCATCATCTGACTCTCTTTCTGAAGTCTTTCCAGCAGCTTCGCTCTGACCCAGCTCCTGTACTTCGTGCCTTTTGTCGATGATCTTCTGAGTGAAATCCACCAGGTACAAATCCTCAGTTTCTTCATCTAAGGCAGAAAATCGATTCTCAAAGAACAGCCATGAAAAGAACAGAGCTGAGCACAAAATCAATACCAAATAGCTACAATCAGCTTTTCAGCTGCCAGCAATGCCCTTGCCCACACTATTGGGGAATTACTTAAACCTCATTCAGTGCCAAACAAACCCGGAGCTATCAATTGGCTCCACGGTGATAACATCTATTTCTGAATCGAAGTTTTAGGATATTGTGCACAGTACAGAAAAGGCTGCATTCTCTGCAGCAAAACATTCTCTGATCATTAACTGTTTCAGAGGCAAAGGGTTTGTCATGTAACAGCTCAAACACTTTCTTGATGCTTAACATTTGGTATGTTGGCAGCAGCCAAGCAGTCACAAGGGTACTTCTTAGAAAAGTAGAGAAAAGTGGTGGGGTCACGTGGACAAATATGGACATTAGTAAAGAAAACAGAGATTAATTACAAGGAGATTTGTATTCTGTTTTAATAACTATTTCTTGCAAGGGACTGAATGTGTGAGAGAAGAAAGGGACAGATTAGCATTCTCTAACCCTATTAGCTGCATGACTGGCATTGATATATGGACCAGCCAAACTCCTCTCCTGCTCCTCTTCTCTTCATAAAGGTCCAAAAATTAGAATGCAGGACAGAACATCAGCAATGCAATCCAAAGACTTCACAATGGAGAATAAATTAATTTTGTTTTTCTAAGATACTGTATTGAAAAAAACAAAATATAGTCCACCCACCTAATGAATGAGTCAAACAAGCCTCTAGTGCTTTACTACCTCAGGCTGTCCTTCAAAAAGTAATTATTTTCTTTTCTCTAGCAAATTTATTTTTTCTCCCTTTCAAAGCAGAATAACCCATGTGAAGCACTTTGCATGAACAACTTGAAAAAATTTCCCATGAAGACCAGCAGTGAATTCATAGTATAGCTGCCGTCAAACACCACACAGTCAGGAATACCAACTTTTAGGGTGAACTTCTCAAAAAACCTGTGTATATATATACATACACACACACATATATATGCAAAATACTCATTTTAGACTGGTTTTGTTCACCTGGAAAGTCGCCTTTTGTCATCTTCTCATACAGCTTTGCTTTCTCTTCTAGCTTCTTCCTGAAAAAAAAAAAAACCAAAAAATTAACATTGCAATCCCACCAGTTCCAAACACAGATCAAAGCAATAAATTTAGCCTTGGATAAATGGCATTGGAAAGTACTGGGAGTGCTTGAAATGTTTACTAGAAGTTGACTTATCCCTGGGTTTTGTTTTGAACCTTCAGTGGCATTTCTGAAGATACACAGTTATCCAGTTCCAGAGTTTATAGTGAAAATAATTTTAGTGAAGTTACAGAATTAACCTTAAGTGTAATCTGTCAAGTAGGCAAGAACATGGTGTAACGAGTATTCCACCTCTATTGAACTACTATGGTCTGGCAGAAAAATACTGGAACCTAAATTATTATTTGCAGGTATGAGATAGTGGAAGACAGTTTTACAGAAAAAAAGAAGAAAGAAAAAAGAGATAATGTGGAGTTAATCTTCAAAATTGAGAACTGTAGCTAATTTCTGGAATTGTAGACGACAATTTCAAAGAGCAAAGAATTACTTAAAGAAGAACAGCAAATAGCTTACAAAAGGCATGTTCAACGTATATATTTTTGTACAACCAACCCATTTAGAAAATGAGGCAATCCTTGCAAGAAAGTGAGCCATTTGCTGTTAATTCCAAGAAACACTTTGCTAGAGAATTCTAAAGTGTTGCTGCTCTGGCTTGTAATTCTAAAGATGACTTAAAAAACCCAAAAGTCATTAACCTGAGACATTTAGACAACTGCGATAATGTGAGGGAAGGTATCCCTGCATGAACATGACACTGCTGGGATGCAGTTTGTACACTACTGGTAAAGAGCACAGAATTGATGCTGGTCTTACAGTTTGGTCCAATGAGAACTGCTGGTCCAAAATGTGCATAACTTGCTTTTTGTGCTTTTCTAAACACCGAAAATCACATTCTACAAAGCATTCCCTTCTTACAGAGCCCAGGAGCTACCTTGATTGATCCAATATGTCCTGCTCTTCTGTCTTCTGCTCAACATCTTTCGAGGCTCGATTTGCAACTCCTGTGTTTTGTTTGGTCCAGATGCTTGGTTTCTGTAGAGAACCATTTTGTAACAACAAATAAGTGAAAATACCGAAATGGTAATGATTACAAACATATTTCAGCTCCATAATGCAAACACTGCAAATCAGTCATAAGAGACTTGGTAAATAACATGTTAAACATGTTTGACTTGAGACTTTATCTGTGCTGTGGAATAATGTCCTAATTTAACACAGACTGCAGTATGGTGTCAGAGGGAAAGACAGGCTGAGAAGCTAAAAAATCCCAAAGGCACTCAAAAATTGAGACAAAATCTGTTCTGGCAAAGATGTTAAAGTTAAAAAAAACCCCAACAAACAATCTTGCTGATTAAGAATGTAGTAACAAAGCTACAGATTGTTTCTATTCTCTATTACCCTCATCAGTTGGCCTGTTTGCAGCTTAACACTGTAAAAGCCGAGTGTGTTATGGCAGCAACAGCACATTCTGCTTCTAGAAAGCTACACAATGAGTAAAGCCCAGAGTGCAGTGAAGAGAAAAACACGGGAGATAATTCTGTGTTCATTATTACACATCACAAACACAGAGCAGAGCTTTTAGCAAGGACAGGGACTCCGGAAGAGTCTCCCATCCTCCATCCTTCAGAACCATACAAGATCTTAAATGAAAGAAACACCTTTTCCTATAGTTACCAGAGCTGTGGATCTTTAGGGAATGAAGATTAACAAGTGATTTAGATGGGCACAAGCACAATATTAAGTTTTCTGCTATGCATAAGAATGTCACCAGAAAATGAAATTTAAAGAACATTCTCATCACGTACATTTTATACCTGACCAGTAACATAGCTCTAAGCATTTATTCATTTATATTTTAATATTAACATCCTTACTTTAAGGGGAAAGAATAATGACAAAAAACAACAATGGAAAAATATTTCTACCTTGTTAGAGGTTCTGGGCTTTGCAAAGACACCGGCATCTTTCAATAGCTTTTCTTTCTTGAATTCCTCTTGCTTTCGGAAGAGTTCGGCTTTGAGATCTACCAGCTACATCACCAGCAACAACAAATGAATAACCAGGACTTATCACAAGCATATACATCAGTTACTGCAATAAATAACTATTTCTAGTAAAACAATCTGCCATTTACAGTTATATGAGCCTTTGATTGCATTTTTACGTGGAACTTCAAAGCACTGATCTGATCACATAGGCCGCTCAAGTTTGCAGCAAACACACAGAATGTAAATCATGATTAGGGATTAAAAAAACCCCCAAGGATATTCTTGGTTCTTTTCTACATGAGAATAAGGGAGACATAATTCCATACAGATTTTACCAGCCTCCTGAGGGCAAATAAATAGAGAAGGACCAATTAAACAACACAACTGAATATGAAAAGGGAACTTTTAACAATTATATAATGAATACAATCCTGTCTTGGGAAAACATTGATAAGAGTTTTCTTTCATATATTATGTATTGTTTCCCACTGCTTCATAAACTGTTTATATAGTTTTAGATTTTTGTTGTTGTTTTTGTTTGTTTGTTTGTTTTCTCCTAAATATATAAGTGGCATTGCCATCTATGATCAAGGTCCATCTCAGCTTTTATTAGGAAACATCAGCAGCAGGGATGTTATCTTGGAATTACAAAACTAGTCCGGAAGAGGATATTGTGCCACCTTCCCTGCAAATCCTACAGAAGACAAATTTCATAGATGTACATTAAATCAGGAAAGCAGAAGACTGTCAATAACATTTGTCCTAAGAACTAAAGCATTTGCTTTTCAGGTCCCTAGAATAATGACGTGCAATGCTGTAAAATCACCCTTTCCCCCACTGTTTAGAAGCGCCCTAATTTTATAATCACATCAGGAGTGAGGGCAAATCCAGCCCGGGCACAGCCCGGGTTTGGAGCGCAGTGTGTGCTCCCGGTCAGGAAGGTGAGGGGGCCAAACCCCCACATCTCACAGACCTGGGAAGCGGCACAGGGCGTCAGAACAGCCCTTTAAATCAGCATTTGCTGTAGGGACCGTGCACCTCAGTGGGCTTAAGGCGAGGGCACAGAACACCAGCACCACCAGCACCATTCCCCCTTCCCGGTACCCCGTCTTCCCTGGAAGCGGTGGCACCCCCGCACTCCCGGGTCGAGCCGCACGGCCTTCCCCGGCCGGGCCCACCCCGCGCGTGAGCGCTCCGCAGCCGAGCACAGCCGGCCGTCCTCCCGGCCGCCCCTCCGGCCACCCCCCCGGCCGCGCGTGGGGAGGCGAAGGGGCTCGTCCCGCCGCTCCCGGCCCGTCACCCACCGAGGACGCGGCCACGTCCAGCGGCTTCTTCCGCCGGTCCATGGCGGCCCCGCCGGGCGGCCCTGCCGTAAAGCGAGACGGGCGCGCGGCGCTGTCGCGACAGGCGGTGAGGGTGGGCGGGCGCTCCCCGCCGCCATGTTGGGAAGGTCAGGGCAGGGCATGAGGGCAGAAGTGCGAACTTGACTAACGGTACCCCGGAACGCCCAAATAAGGAATAGTGTAATCTTAGAGAAGTCCCAGAGAATTAGATAAGGGAAGTAACTCGAACGAGCAGGATGTAAACTAAGCCCCGTGTTCCCAAACAAGATAAAGAATGAGCGTCACAGTTTTTGGTGGGTGAAGGCAATGACGCTGTGCCTCCTCAGGAACTGAGGTCAAGACAATGGGGAAGATCTGGAAGGACCACTAAAGGACTTTCAATAGGGGTGTGGAATGAGGGTTTCCGGCAAGCACGGGCCAAACCCTTCAGGTCTCCCGTGGGAAACCTCCCCGTGCAGCTGCGGGGCTGGAGCTGCCGTGACTGGCGGGGATGCTCTGGGCTCGGCCACTGTGGCCAAGAACTGAGCTTGGCAGGGTTTCAGACCGAGCCAGAGCTGGGGTTGGGGCTAAATGAAGAAGTACATGTTTGAAACTTGCTACCAATGTTATCCCAAACACAGACTGGTTACCCAGCGCCAGCACCAGTTCACACTCTGAGGAGAGGTATTGCTGTTTTCTATTCTAGTTGGCTCCAAGTGGGGACATGAGTGGTAACCCTTGAAAGGCTAACTCACCTATTGTCAACACTTCACACTATCGTACATTTAAACAAAGGTATTCCAAAAAATTGCAAAGTTTGACTCAACCCCCTGTTAAAATTTTGAGGGGCTTGATATCATCAACAGAAAAAAACCCAACAAACAAACGAAACATCAAACTGCATCAAAAAGTCCCAAGCACAGCCAAGAAAAAAACAAACCAAACAAACAAAACAACCCCCCCCAAACAAACCCAAACCTGCCTTAGTTGATAGATGAGTGCCACACAGATGAGACCTGAACTGCTCCCTGGAGCTGGAGACAGCCACATCCCTCAACACCTGGCTGGGTTCAGCACCGCTCCCCTTTGGGTGCGTTGTTCAAACCCTGATGTGTGTCTGTTCTGTTGTCCTTGGCTCTCTGTCTGCACGGATCCAGCTGAGGGAGGTGGGATTTCAGTCACAGCTTTGCAGTACCAAAAAAATATGGTCCATAACAGCCAAACCCACCTACAGCTCTGTAACCTCAGAGAGGAGCACAGGTGGCTGTTGGGGGGCGAGGTTCAGTTTTACTTATGCTGGGAAGCTCTTTGCATCTTTTATCATCCACCTGAAGAAAAAGGACTATCTGATAGGTTTTAATTCAAAGTGATTCTGAAGATCCAAATTAAGTGTGGTTGCAAGAGGAAGCTACCTTTCCCTTGTCTTTATTAAAGTGGAAAAATATAAGGTTCTCCAATGTTGTTGCTTGGCATTGTGACAGCTGATAGAAGCACCAGATACAGTTCTTTTGATTTTCAAATGTGCTGCCTTTGTGTTTGGCAAGCTGGGACAGGCCCATATTTAATAGTTTATGGACACAGGGTTGCAAAGCTAACAGAGATACTCAGTCATCAGGAAATCTGCACAGGTATTCCAGGGAATGTGAAGTGTGCGTTTGGGAAAGAGCAATTTCTGGCCCTAGTGAAGCCGTCTTGCTTCTGTTTTTTTAAAAGGAGAAGGGGAATTGGTGAGAGACAACAGATACAGAGAAGTGCAGGTCATATCAGAGCCATGAAGTTTAGTATTTTAATCTGCAGTGGAAGAAGAGAAGTGAGCATCACTGAAAAATAGGACAAAGGAATGGAAACATCTGTGCTGTTCTAATTAAAACACACTTCAACAAATCACGCATTGTTTCCTGTTCAAACCTCACCTAACAACAACACTGAGAAGAAAAGACAGCCCAAACACAGCCTAGGGTTGGTCCTGATTAATTCCCATCTTTTATTTGGAGGCAGTGTCTGTGAGGGCACATTTCCCCCCTGAAGTGCATTGATCCCCCACATTGCTCATGTTCTATGTTACAGTAACAGGACTCTCTCATCTGTCAGGGTTTCCAGTGTTCCAGGTGTTGAGCACTTTCAGGAGCTCAGGAGTATTTTTATCTTGAGATTCTCATAATGTGAAGTTCTTGAAGAGCTGACAGCCAGACTTGGTCCTGGATACTTCCTTACACCAGCAAGTGCAAAAACACATCATGAAATCCTCGTCTATTGAAAACTTGGCCTGGAGAACATAAAGGCCACTGGCTAAGGGGGATGTCTGAGGCTCTGGGGTAGAAACCCTACGTGACCAGCTTTGGAAATATAACACTAGACACTGTAGGTACCGCAACGCTTCTTGATCTTTTCTAACTTCAATGTGAAATGATACAAGTGCTGAGTCTATTCAGGATACTACTCTGGAAGCCACTTTTTTACCTGTCTTTTGTCTCTCCCCTCCAGATGCTTCAAACAAACCTTTGCTTGCAGGATTCCTTGGCACAGCCTAAGCCCCACTGAGGCTGTTTAGAGCTCCTTACTGCATTCTGTCCTCACTGCTGCATATTCCCCTGTGACCTGCCCATGGCTCTTATAGCTTGTGACACCATCCTGATTTCAGTTCCTTGTAGCTCTTTTCTTCTTTACAAGTAAACTGGTCCTGCCTTGTAACGTTAGAAGAATGTTCTCTGTTTCCACGTCTCCAAACCTGTTTGGTTTTTTACTTGCCCTCTCCTTCCTGGACTCTGTTTTGTATTTTCCTGTCTGAGCCATGCTGGAACAGCACTCTTTCTGGTTTGGGTGTTGTAAAAAATGTCTCAGTATCATCTCAGCAGCCCTTTATGTATCTGGTGTTACTTGGATAGTCTTAGGGATAGTCTTGGAATGAGGCCCTTGCAGGTATCAGCATCACTCTTAAAATGTTCCTTTCTGGTCGAGGGTGAGACTCATGATCAGGGTTGTAGGGAAAAGCCGTGCTTTTGTAGGGAAAAGCAGTTATGTGACAGGATGTAGAAAAAGAAATTAATATTAGAAATATTAATTCCAGCAAGCTGGTTCATGTTGCCGCGAGCGAGGATCTGCGCTTGCAAGACAGAGTAAGTTATTTCATGGGCAGCAGAGGTCTGGCTGGGCAAGCCTGGATTGGGAATGAGTCAGAGTCACTGATGCTGTACATAACTGATGGAGTGGTGCAAGGAGATAACCTTTAGCTGGCGTTCTCACCCAGTTAACGTCAGCAGGCAGCGATACAAGCAGACCCGGGCGGGAGGAGCTCGGCTGCTGCCGGGGCTGGGGGGCCGCTCTTGCTGGGCTCCCCTGGGGGTGGGATTCGGCACCGAGGGCACACCCACACAGATGGTCTTGGGAGCACTGTGTGTCGGTTTAGTGGTCTTGTGTTTCCAGCCAAAGAACTGACAAGCTTTCACACACGCTGTTCCCTCAGAAAGGCTCGGTGTCGACTCTAACCCGTGGTAGACTATTCTGTAATTTTTTTTAATCCATCCCACAGGCATTCATGAAATGGCAGTGAGGGAGGAATAAGAAAATTTGCAGGTTGTGAAGCGAAATCAGCTTAACACAAAGAAACGAGGTGAGGAAGGGGAGGAATCCGTCTCTGTGTGTACAGTAGAGCTTCAATGTGGCTGTGCTGTGCTTATTTCTTATCAGAAATATGTGAAAGTTGTATAAGCTACCATATCAGATCTCAGACTGCTGATAGCCCTGAATTCCTGGGGAATAATTGATTCAGCAATTCCAATTAGTATGCTGCTCATTTTAGCATGAGGCCTAATTGTGTTTATTTCCACAAAGCTGCATCAACACAAAAAGCTTGTTTATTATTTTTGAGGAAGATGGGGGATCACAGTGGATTGTTCTAAGGGGATTTGGTATGAAACAGTTGTGTTTCAGTGTCTTGTAAAATTGGTGAGAGATGCTGCACAAACTTGAAATGAATCAGTTGCAAAGCTTTGGTGTGGATTTCTCCTACACACCCCCTACCAAAACTAGATTACAGGAGCCCCAGACCAAATTACATTGATGTTTGGAGGATTTGCTTTTCTGAGACTGATTCTCTTATCACAGGCACTAAGGTTTCCTCCTACCCTAAGGCTTTGATGTCTGTCTTACTTTCTACATTTTGGCTTTAAAATGAAATAAAACTGGGCAAATAACAGCTGGGCATTTTGTGAGATAAGCCTCAGTGCCAGGGCACTGTGTCCTCATACGCTTTCAGAGCCACTCGACATAAGACAACTCATCCATGTTTCTCGAAGGGATGGAGAAATTCCTTCTGGTTTTCTTTTTAATTTTTTCCAGGCTTGTTGTTTCAGAAGTTGTCATATGAAAGGATATGTGGTATGTCAACAAAAATCTTTTCTAAAACAGACCAAAAATTTTTTTTTTTTTTGCTTTCCATAGTTTTGCATATTCTTGGTCAGCTGGTGTCTTAGTTTGTGGGATTTGTGTGTCTTGGTGTGTATGAGGCCAAAAATGACTGTATGAGGCAGAAACAAAACTGTTTGCTAACTAATTGTTGTAACATCAGATCCAGAAGTGTGTATTTCCTTCATAGCAAAGATTACATCTCTTCCCAAAATAAAGTCCCAGCATACCTTTCTTTACTTCTCTATACTTTCCTAAAGGCACCTGAAACATACCCTAGGCTTTTGTAATTTTGCATTGTACTTTCAGAAACATGGAATTTCTTCAGCAAAACAAACAAGCAAAAAAACCCCGAAAGCCCTTTGGTAGAAAGTCTAGATGGACACTTGATTTATTTTATTTTTTTTTCAGGAAGACTAAAAGTCAAAATAATTTGGATAGGTAGTTGGCAGGTGTGCAGAATAGGAGAAAAATGGTAATTCTTTGGCAAATGTTGGAGTTCTTTTGCATGATCCTACGCAGAAAGTCAAAACTGGCATGCATGTTGCTGTTTTTTCGCCTCGGGTCATAAGCTGCAATGCCAGACTCCTTTTGTGCTTGTTTATTTTTGATTGCAAACTCACCAATAGGCACAGAAGACAAATCTGATGTGACTTAATGCTAAATTGAACTGAGATCTGATGGAGCTTTGTCCTTTTCTATGGGAATCTGTATTTTATGTGCAGTTTTAAAATGCAGTTTAAATCACATCTTGTGTCAACAATATTGTCCTCTCTTCTCTCTTTGTAAGTGTTATGAGAGAGAGGGTGCTGTTATGTGCTACTTGTGTAGAAATTGTAATTCCTCTCAAATACGGATGGAAAGTAGAGATTTCTTAAGAGTATCCAACAACTTCAATCAGAAATAGGCTTAATGTCATCTTACAGCAGAATCTGTAGGAGGAACATAGTTACTGCAACTGGAATTAGCAAAAGAACCTCTTATATATAATACCATATATTTTTATTTTTTAGTAGGCATTTTAGCAAGCCTTGATGAAAATGGGCATAGTGACACTTTCTCCTTTGGGGACCATGTGCATAAGGAAAAAGAATGAGCACTAGTTGAAAAGATAAATAGAGTTTTCACTAATTTCCTGTAGTAAGAGGTATCAATACATACATTTTCTAAACTGGATATGTAAGTAGCGAGCAAGTTCCAAAAGAAATTGGCTTGTCAATTACATTGAGGGGTGGCTGTGGGTATTTTCATCCCCTGAACAGGAACTCTGAGCTGTTGGACTGCACTGTGCTGTCCATGGTTTCAGTGTGGCTGGCATAAAAGACAAACATGCCCTTTAAGGAATTGCTCAGCTCCTTGAGATTTACCCACTCATCTGTCCACCCTCCTTTCACCATCTGTTTCTTCCGCTGTGGACATGTGAAGTTGCTCCATCCCTGCAGCAAAATGCAGCCTGGATGGTTCACAATCAGGCTTCTGCACGAAGCGGCGTTTTCCTGTCTTTGCGAGCACGGATGGACTTGCCTCTCTGTCAAGGTGTAGCCCTATAAAGAAGCTGGATTTTGTATTCCAGCTGCACATCTGCAAGCTCCTACAAGACACTACAGACCTGTGTTTCTTTGTCTCTAGGTCGGGGATGCCGGGCTGGAGAAAGTGCCTTGTTTTTTGTCTGCGGAGAATACAGGACAGAGGTAAGGCAAGAGGGGAATACGACAGCAAAGGGGGAGACTCATCTAGGGGATGCTCATGGGAAGGGGTTCAATGCTCCTTTTTCTACTCAGTGATGTTGTTAAAGCTGCAGGATCCATCCCAAAACTTGTGACTTTTTATTTAGAAGAAACAAAACCACAATGTAGCTTTTCCATTAGAAAACACATTTTTAGCATGAAATCCATTCCCCTTCCAAAATGCTGATCCAGATGTTAGTGAATGCACACATGCTTTGCTTACAGTTCAGTCTTTAATCTGAACCAGGCCTAAGAAATAGAGATTTTACCATGGTAAAGTTGTGTCTGTTAAAAGGCACCTACCAGAGCATAACAGTTGGGAACTGTAAAGCTCATGTACCTACTCTATGCTCTGTTTCTCTTTTAAAGAAAACACTGTTCTGTTGATTGTGTCACATAGATAGACACATGCTCGCTGTAGCTGTAACTTTCCAAAGAGACTTCTTTCTAGCTGTGAGTTTAAACCCTATTATATATGTTCATTTAGTGTCACAACAATGATTTAAGCCATATTTATATCACCTCTACTGCTTGTAAAATGCTTCTGTTTATATCACGCTGTTTGAGCTGAATTATTTAAACCAACAGGCTCATGGCAGCAAGTTCAGGTTTTCTGACATAGTGGCAAGAATCTGGGTCCTTTAGCACTTTGCTAGGCTACTTTGGAGGAGGGGAAATAATTTATATTTACTATTTCTTTTGCAATATTATTGAACTGCTGTTGATGCTTTTTAAACATATATTGAATGGTGTCATTAAAGTGTGAACAGAGTGGGATTTTAATCCAGTACAAAGCAGTAAATTCTTTTTCCCCCCTAATCACAGAAACAACAAGCCTGAGGTTTTTCATTTGTCTTCTCAGACTAGAAATGCCAGAGCATGTGTCTGTTTTAAGAATAAGTATTATATATATATATAAATCTTTGTTCTGTGGTTATGAATGATCTTTGAATTGCACTTTGAGATGCAGACATGAAGACATCCCTTCTGCACACTTGATGTTTATGAAGGGTCTAATTCTTGACACTGAGCAGAAGATTAGCTGGCATAATAGAGCAAATGATGGCCCTACATGTGCTTTCCTGGTGCACTGGAACAATTAAATCTGCACACTTGGGCTGGACACATCTCTGGCATGTGATCATTTTTACCTTGATGCACCAAAGAGATTTAAATCAGCATAATTGCGTATGGAGTTTCTGTACCATATGGGCATTGGTTACCTAGCAGTCATCCACCATCTGCCTGCAGAGACAGCTAAGTGGCAGCTATGATTAACTTATTAAGAGAACAAAACTATCTTGTCTATATAATCCTTCTCTGATATTCGGATAGTGAATAGCTGCTGTTAGATGTTTTAGAAACAAGAGACTTTATCCCCCCACCGTAGCTCAAAGGCTTGGTCCATTCTAGTTTGGATTCCTCTTTATTTTCAACAGCTAGGTTTATCTGCAATAAAGTGTTCTTTCATCATCCATCATCCCATCAGTTGTCCCAAAAACACGAAGTGAAAGAGGTAAGTTGCCTCTCTGGACAAAGTAGCTGAGCACTGTGAGTGTTTAGGGAAATGCTAAAAAGGCTGTATAGCATCATCTTCCCAGAAGAAGAGAAAGAAGCGTCCAAGGAAGGCAGGGATAACTGTGGATGGCTCGCTCCCAGCTTCCCCCTGCAGCACCATCCTGGAGGTGAGTCGCTGGCGCTGGCAGTGGGACCTCAGAGCGGTAGGTGGCACTGCGAGACTGTTATTGCAGCTGCGTAATTTCCATCTCAGCGGTACCGGGAGCCCCCGGCAGAGGTGACCTCACACAAATGAGTGTCTCCTTCGCACTTCCCTGTCATCTCTCCAGCACTGGAGGAGCTAATTGGTTTCTTCTCTCCATTCCTCCAGTTTCATACACGTAAAGTTAGGTGAGAAATAAGACAGGGGGAGAATCCAGAATTGCAAGAAGAGCTGACCCTGGATTTCTGGCTGCCAGTTCATATTCTGCCTGGGTTAGTGGGACTCAGGTTTTGGCTTCTGCTTTGCCAGCTCTCTTCAGTAACAACCAGACGAGGGCTTGTATGTTAAGTAGCATGAACGCAGCAGCCACCCTTTTGATCTCACAACTGGCAATGGCTTTGTGTGGGATAAAACTGAACATTAAATAGGTAAGGAGTTCTCCAAAAGGGCTGTTAGCTTTGCAAGGACACAAAACCACACACCTTAAGGAAATCCACATTTCCTTGGCTTGAGTGATCCCTGCCCTGTTGTTAAACAGGACTCCAGCCCCTAATACAAAGGCTACTCCCCATACGGGCCTCCCAGTACAGAGGTTACTTAGAATAGAAGCCCAGGAGGCACTAAAGTGTTTCTATATTTATCACAAAAGAAAGCTTGGAGTGATTATAGATGTTATTTTAGAAATAATTGCGAAAAGAAATATTGAGTCTCTGTGCATAGACAGAGCTTGGAAGTGTGTGTGGCTCTGCTGCCATTAGTCAAATATAGACAAGTGGAATGAGAACTAGAATAATACTTCAAAATGAATAACTATATCAGGCAAAAGTCCAATGATTTCTTTATTAAGGCTTTGATGAGTTCCAACCAAGTCCTCAGCTATACCAAGAAGATGCACAAAATGTGAACTCCAGTATTTTGTGAAACGCTGCAGGGGAAGGAGCCCAAACTACATGGAAGTGAAGGGGGCTTTACATTTTTTAACTCTTGCCCCCAGTGTTCCTTTCCTTGCCAGCTGTTTTGGGAGAGATCGGAAATGGCAATTATTGTCTTTTTCTGTTCCCTTTGAATGTTCATGCAAAATTACAGAGTGTTTCCATTAAGACCAACAGTCAATATCAATGATTTACAACTGTCTTGCCTCCTCTGATCTGAAATAGACTGCGGTCATTAATGTGACTGCAGTCATTAAAATGACCCCAGACAGCTGGGGCTGGGTCACAATGAGAGGGACGAGGAAGCAAGACAGTCATAGTAACAACTTCTAACATACGCTGACAGAGCTGTAGTGTTGCTTTCTGCACCCTGCTCATTTCTTGAACTGCTTCTGTTCATCAACCGGAAAAAAGAAAAACACCATATTTTTTCTAATGCCAATACTGAAATTTGTCTTCACGAGAGACACACGAGGATGTGCCTTACTGAGAGATGGATGGACAGTGTTTCTCTGCTGACTATCAGTGTGTAGTAGTTCTGAGTGGGTTTTGGTGGAATAGTTGAGTCCTTGCTCTGGTTTAAGGGAAGCTCAGGAGGGAGCCTGAGACTGTGGCATAAATGAAGGCTGAGTCCAACCCCATCTTCATGTCCTGAGCCACCTGCCACTGATGCACAACAGAAACTCACCTCACAAACTCGTTTAGCAGAGCTCCTTGTTCATGGGGTCCTGATACAGTAGGATCAGCAGGACCAAACAAGTCAGAGTCAAACCTGCCAGCTGCTACCCTGAGTCTGACTGTCCAAAGCAACTGGGATAATTGGTTTTTTCCTCCCTTCCCTTCCAGTGTAGTTGTAAATGGAGTTCTGGGCATGGCAGATACTGCTCTCATGTTAGTACAGGGCACAGAAGTACTTGCACTGTGTTTTTCTTTCATGGTTGTTGAAAGACACTGAGCTATTCCTGGGAGAAATGACAAATCCCCGAGGAGAAACTTTTCTTACTTGCACAGCTGGTAAACAAGAAAGATGCAATTTGGGAGTGCAGGGACATCTTAAGAGATCCTTCCCTTAAAGAAAAGTTTGTTAATCGGGAAATCAAAGCAAAATGTAGAGCACTTCCTAATGGGAAACTTTCACGGGCTGAGATCTGTCTGATACCTAGTGTTTTGGGTGGTGCAGAGCCAGCTATCCCATATCTGATAGCTCTTTCACTTAAGTGATTTGCAAAACTTCCCTGAGGCAGCTCTGCAAAGAGGAGAAGAGATGAAACCTTCCATAGCCAGAGGCAAATCTTGCTGCTAAGTGAATTCCTGGAATGAAAACCTCTGTGTAGAAGTGGGATGGTTTGGGGATCTCAGCCGTGGGTAAATGGTCATAAGGACTTTGATGGTAATAACAATGTTGATAAGCGCTGGAGAGGATTATGTGTCTCTGTGAAGGTAAACACTTGGACGTGGTGCAAATAGTGACATTTTATTTGTGTGTGTCTAAGGGGGAAGATGGTGGTGTGTGCAGGGGAGAAACTATCAGATGATAAAGGAAGTCCTGAAAGCAGTTTTGAAAGGGAAAGAACATATTTCTATCAACAGCATCTTCAGTCACAAGTTAGAAAAGTGGCTCTTCATTGCTGTGACTGAGTTCAGTCTTTTTCTTAAATTCTCCTGTCTTTCTAAATAACAGTCCAGTTCACACAGCAACTTCACAGTAACCCAGGCAAAGCTGTTGGCTGAACTGAGAGACCTTCACACAGGATGGGACCAAAAACACTGTCTCTTATGTTGCAGGGCTATAATATTAACAGTATGAAGCAACTGTATCAGCTGCTAGCACTTCAGGCTCTGTTGTCAGAGAGTAACTTGTATAATAACAGAAAAACACGTAACATTCATGGTCACCTCAGCATATTGAATTTCTGACACATGCCTGGAAATCAATAGGCAGCAGCTGCAGTGTTGCTCCAGCCACTGCAGAGCCCTAAGCCCCACTGTTAGCAGGGGAGGAGGCACAAACCTCTGGGTCTTGCTTAAAGACTGATGTTCTGGGGCAAGCAGTGAGGAAGATGCAGAGCTTCTCTGGCTTTGTCTCTGTGTAGTCTTCTCAGCACCATCTTGTGAGTTGCTGGGTCACTGGTAGAATGGGGAGAATCTCTGTGGTGAGGCAGTGGCAGTAAGTGACAAGATTGTTTGGGAACACAAGGTGGACAGCCAGTCTCATGGTCTTGGCAGAAAAGGTGACTGGTGTTCATGGCTTGCTCTGAACAGCATCTATAAGTTAAGAACTCTCAGAGGAAGCAAAGCCAAAGCTTTGGCACAAGCATCAGCCCAGCAGTCAGGTCAGCAAAGACAGCCTTGTGCCCAGGAGAAGAGACCTGATGACAGTGGTGTTGAGGGAGGAGGAGAACCAATTGGAGATAGTTCATAGCCCTGGGTTTGCTGGCCGGAGGCAGCATCACTGCTTCAGCACTCAGAGCTCGTTGCACACTTACTTTGCAGGGCTCTTGCAGAATAAAGATGATTTGGAAGGAGGTGAGGGACTGGTCTGAGCCCCTTTGTGCTTATGATGTCATTTCCAAGGAAGGAAGTGAGGAACCAGCTCTGGAGCTGACTCCAAGTCAGAAACAAGGAGCACTTGTGTGCCCTTCTAGCAGGAACAGAGCACAGCAGTGACCATATCCTCGTGGATATACACCATAATGGGGTGTATATTGTGTCACTGAAATCCAAGGACATTCTCTCATTCTGTCTAAAAGGTATTTAGCAGTTCAGAGAGATGAGTATCAGCCCGAAGAGGCAGAATGACAGATTGCTTCCAGCCTTCAGAATCTAGTTGGACATGAGCACTTCTGCAGAAGTCCATAATATGAATGTGTGCCCTGAAGTGCCTGACAAGAAGCAGGCAACAAAGAAGTAAACTGTTTGCAATGCTTGAATTTAAGGCAAAAACAGAACCAAGTTGGATTAGTAGGTAAAGGTTCCTATTAATCAACCGCTGGTGGTGGTAGCAAAGTGAAGATAATCCATTTTAAAACTGCCTTTAACCTTCTACCATGACAGGATTATTTTTAAATTCTATGATCTCAGTGCTGTTCACTGCTGTGTATGGGTTATGGGACACACAGCTGCATACAAGTGAGAGTGTAGCAGCCAGTGAAACAAACCCATCCTGACGCTGTGTGGTGACAGAGATTGATGCCCTGTATTCCCAGTCCCATTCCATGTGCCTGGGAGATGAAAGGAGAGACTGGTTCTTCCTTAAAGCAGCCGTGTGTTATTTACATATCATGGTGGGATGGAAATAGATTTCCCGTAGTCCCCTGCCTGCCCCATGTACGGCTGTGAGGGTACAGGGTGCACTGCTTCAACATCCAGGAAAATAGTCCAATCTTGGTAATGAAAGAAAATTTATCTTTTACTTAATTAAGTTGTGGAGTGGAAGTGAGAAAGGAAAATATTATTCTAGACACTGAAGTAGATTTCCTTTGCATAGGATTACATAGGTCAAAGCTTGACCTGACCCATTGAATGCTGCCTGGCAGTAGCAGTAGGTCAGTACGGGTGTGAGGGAGCCCACGGTCCTCTCTGTTTCCCCAGAGGGTTTCATGATGCCTCCAGACCACTGTTGAAATAATGCAGCCTCAGAGGTGCCACCTCCCTCCTGGGACATCTTCATTCCAGCTGCTGGGAGTGGTGGACAGGCAAAATACCACTCCTAAGGGTTTCCCAAGTGCCAGATCCTCACTGACTCAGAATTGGCAAGAAGGGAGCTCTTAAATCTCGTATTTTGGGGCTGAAAGTGAAGATTGACTCATTTCACTAACTTTCCTTGTTCCTTATTCCCACTGTGAGATGATAAAGTGAGGGATCTTCAAGGTGAGGGAACACGACAGGAACATTGGCTGGAGATGTCTATAGGCATACAGATACCGGACATAATCGAAGCAAAAAAGCCTGGACTCTCTCCCTTAACCCTTTCAGGAAAATGGGATTTGTACTTGAGAGCCTCCTCTCACCACACAAGTGGTATTACTGTCTGTGTTCCTCAGGGGGGCCAGGACCACTGGCTGCTGAAACAGGCAATGCACAGGGCACAGTTAAGTCCTCAGTTGATCAAAATAGGTCATCCTGTCCCAGGGCATGTGGCCAAAGAGGAATCTCTTCCTCACAAATTTGGTTTTACAACCATTTCTGCAGGATGGAGCAGCTGAGTAGGAGCACAGCAGCACCTTCTAAAGTTGTGGCAGCATTCATGTCACAGTTGTGCCTAAAATCCTGCAGCTGGATGTTTCAGTTATACAGACAGATTAGACATTGCTCAAGGACACAGGTAGTCACTTCTGAGGTGTTCTATGGACTTCCTGCTGCTTGAAATATCCCTCCATGACTTCCCTCCAAAGATATAGCACAGCATCTGTCTTACACTGATTCTGCTTATGAATTCCCTACCAGTATTTTTAGCTATGTTTCGTTTTCTCTAACACAGTTTCCCATGTGAGTACTGAAGTTAGCACTTGAGAAAATCTCGCCACACTAGCTTTGGCTCTTTCTACAATAATGGATGTGTCAAATTCAATTCTTAAGAGCTCTGAGCTGCTTTTTCAGCTAGTAATGTGCTTTCTATTTTCATGTTTAATTATTTCTGTGGCACCAGTGTCCTTTCAAAAGCAGTACTGTTATAGCAATGACAGTCTAAAGAGACTTAAGCAAAAAAGTATTTTGAGACATCATCCAGTGTAAATGGCAAAACCAGATGAGCTTTTAGGTACAAAAAGTGTTGATTTGACCTTACTTTTAAAAGCCCCTTCCTATGTCATGTTTCTTCAGACTGTCATTACTTTCCCTGAAAGTAACATCAGATCAATAACCATCACTTTTCTGGGAATCTTTTCCAATGCCTAGAATTTGGATATCACCAAGCAATTATAAAATACAGCTGAGGAAATTAAGGCACAGAAAGGGCAGGTGATTTGCTTGTGTGGGTGGTTGAGTTAGTCATATAACTCCACAGAGCCGTGTGCTGGGTTTTAACTATCGAAAGAAGCATCATCTTCCCCCAGGATGCATCTTGGCTTCAGATTAGTCCTCAAAAAAGCTTCTGAGTTTTGCTGTCAGAATATTTGGTGCATATCACAAACTTCCTATAAGTTAGCATGATGTGCCCTAATCCAATCTAGCTGTGGAGTTGTGATTTGTTGTGAGTTCCAAAGGTACCAGGAACATCTGCAGTGAAATTGCAGGGGGCTGTTTCTCCCCTGAGGAATAAGCTGCACAAATGTGCTGTATTTAGTGTAAGGAGAGGAGCTCTTTAGGAAGCTGTAGCTGAATGAGGACTCAATCCATTCTTATGTTTCTAATCTGATAGTAAATGTAGGCAAAAATATCTTTTTGTGTCTGTGAATTTTTCTGTGCTGCTAGTGGAGGAAAGGCAGGTCTGAGCTCTGGCTACGTTCCTGCTGCTGATAGTCCTCAGGAAATCTCTTAGAAGTGATTGCTCCAGCTGCTTGGAATAAGCCTTCAGGTGCCATCACTGTCCTTTAAACTGATGGGTAACGCCCTGGCTAGAGACATGGAAGTGAATCAGCCTGTAGAGTGCTGCTCTCTGCTTCGATGGAAACCTCTCGTGCAGTTCTCAGGCATTGCATGCTGCTGTCTGCCCTCTGCAGTGTTGCAAACTCTTATGCTTAAATGAAGAGGGCTGTTCTCGTGGGTTTATGATTATCCCAGCTTAACTCACTGGGAAGGCACGCTACAGCACTAACTTCAAAACAGGTCCTCTCCAGCCCAGCTCTCACACTGGTCTTCAAGAATTTGGGAGGGGGGAATAATAATAAAAAAACCTGGTTTAACTGTAGGTCTTTAAAACAAGTACCTCAGTCAGGATCCTCATCATGCAGACTCCCCCAAAGTCATGGGCTTTCTTAGATTTCTGCTTTCAATACTTTCTGCAGAAATGGGTTTTCTCCCTTGATGTGCTCGGAGCTGCAGGAGGTTCTTTCAAGCAGATTCTCTTCCAAATACTTTGGGGTTGAGCCACTTCAGTTTTTGTCAGGCGCTGAAGAGGTTTCCATACCCCTACTTCCCAGCTCGCCATACTCCATGTCAATTTGGCTGCCCTGTAAGTCTGGCTGGAAGCTCCTGAAATGGCAAAGCTCCTCAGATGTGAGCTTTGGGCAAAGCACAGAGGGGAAAGTTGCTGCCTCTTAGCAGGGTGCTTGGCTGTCCTACAACAACTGCTTTTCATGCAGGTAGGGTCAGAAGAGATGGACTAAAAATTAAGCTGAATTCCACATGGATGCGTCTAGATGGGTGTATTATTTTGCTATTGTAGCCGCCCTGTTCTATCTGGGTGGTGTCAGACACCAGCCTTCCAAAACTGGAATTAGCTCATGCTAACCCAAGACGAGCTTGGTCCCTAATATTTGAGATTGTAGCAGATATGGCACATATCATCACTCTCACAAAGGGAGGCAGAGATGCAGAGTGAGACCTACCCATCAGCTAATGAAAGACCTCATGAAGAACAAAAAAAGCTGCTAGTCATTGCAGAGATATGTTGCCCCCAGGAAATTAAAAACACGAATGCCCTGGTATATGCAATAAACATCTCCTTTGTGTTCCTGTAAAAGCACTGAAACCTCTGGAATATTGAGAAATGACAAAGATGCTTTTAAGTCCCTGTCTCCCCCTGACCCCACTTTGGCTGCTTGCGAGTGGTGGTGAAAAGGATGAAGCAGATCAGCCTGGCTGTTGTGCAACTTTATTTACCAGAGAACCCAACTTCAGAATAAACACTTGCGTCGATGTGCGCACCTGTGCGGGGCTGCCAGGCAGCTGCCGCTCGGTGAAGGGGAGAGACGCCAGGCTAGAGCTGTAAAGGGAATGTAGAATGGGAACAGTGTGCTCTCCATCCCTTTCCCGGGCATGTGTTTTGTCCAAACGCCCGCCGGCGGTTTGGGACCCGCAGGAATGCCGGTGCGGGGCGCAGCCCCCGTTGCCTGTTCGCAGGCGGGCCCAAGCTGCCTACGCAGACCGCACCAGGGGAAAATACATAATATATACATATCGACAGCATTTTTTCTGGCCCCCCCGCCCCCGAGCTCGCCGCTCGCCCGCCCCCGGTGCGGGGGGAGCGCACCTGCGCGGCGGGCGGCCCGGGGCTGTGCGCAGGCGGGGGCGGGCAGCGCTCCCCCCCCCCGGCCCTGCCGCCGCCGCCGCCGTATGCACCGCCCGGCCATAAAGCGCCGGGGAGCCCGGCCGCGCTCGGCAGCGCCCGCCGCTCCCGCCGGCCCCCCCGGGCCCCTCCAGCCGTGCTGCTGCCCCGGGGGGCGGCAGCGCCGCTCCTGCCGCGATGCCAGGATGGAGGAAGAGCCTCGCCCTGTGCCTGCAGAGGATGCAAGAGGACGGTGAGCGCGTCAGGAGGAAAGGAGAGCTGGAGATGCTCGGGTTTACCCTCAGCCTCCCCTTTTCTGTTATTCTGTAAGGGGTGGTGGTGGGGGTGCATCTCTCACTGGGAGGGGGACAATCCTCTGCTGGCATGGAGCTCCTTGGATGATGGGGTTGGAGAAGGGATGCTCTTCGTGCCGGTAAACTTTGCCGCAGCAAACCTGCCCGTCCCTCCCTGGGCTTGCTTGGTCTCTGCTTTGGGGTTTTCTTCTTCAAGTGATGGGGCAAATCTGAGCGAGAGGTGGCTACATGGTCCGTTTTGGATATTTAGAGGGTTTTGCAGCATCCGAGCCCCAACTTTCTAAAGCTACCAGTGATGCTGTTTTCAGCTGGTAATTTTTCCGAGTGCCCTATTCCACCTGGGGATTAAAGGGTTTGCGAATTGCACAGAGGACGTGTTACGGTAATCTGATTCCTATTATGCTGCTTACTGTTGCTCAGAGTGACTGTGAATTATTTTGTTTACATGCTCAAGAGTGTGATGTTAAATCAGTGCTGGACCTGCGCTCATAAAAGTCGGGAGAAGGCATCCACAAGGTGGCACAGCATAAGGGAGGTTTAAACGTTGCACTCCGGCTCCTGCGTTTGCAGATGAACAGGGATGAGAGTGTTAGGGAAAGTTTATGTTTCTGAAGTGAAGTGCAGTTCTCCTGTTCTCTCAGTAGACTCAGGTGGAGGAGCTGATCAGGAACAGGCAGAATTAAAAGGGAATGTGTGCCTTAGGAACCTCAGCTGCTTTGGTGCAAGGAGCTAATGGCAGACTTTTCTTTTGTATCCCTTCTCCCGACTGTCTCTTTCGACTATGCACTGGTAAGCAAACTTACCAAGTATCTGAAGGGGCACTGTTGCAGCATTTGCTGTAAATAATGCAAAAATCAGGCAATTCTCTGACCCTGCTGGTTTATAAGCACAGAGAGAAATTGTGCTGCTTGATGCCCTGTAAGGTGTCAGGACAGAGTCATTAAGCTGCTGTGTCTTTCTGGTGCTCTTCCTTGCTTCTACTGTTTTGGGAGAACACCGCCTATTTGCTCTAGGACCATGGTTTCCATTCAGAGCCTCCAACCTCCTGAGATAGAGCTGTTAAAAATCTTGTCCCGTAGAAGAGTAAATCAATCCTCTGCTCTACACACTGAGACCTGTTGGCAGGAATTCAGCCCTGTTATGGTGCAGTGCTTTGTAACGCTGCCCTGATGCAGCTGACAGGGATGCTTCTTGCACTGTTGGACCAGGGATGGCTTTGTGGGGGGGCCTTTTAAAACCTTTACAGCAGTGAGCTCCTGATGTACAGCTGTGCTGGGTTAATCTGTTTGCCGGGTTACTCTCTCTGTAGCTTCATACGTGTATGTACTGGCTCTTGTCTCTGGGGTCTATGTAATGCCCTTCCTCCTCATCTCTTCTCCCTCTGCCTTCAGTCCCAGCACTGCAGTGAGTCTGTGACTGGTGTGCATCCCTTCGAGTACACTGTATTTATTTCTGCAGGCGGCTCAAAGAGTTGTTGGTCTTAGGAAGTTATCATTTAATCACAGAACGGTTTATCTGTAGGGATAAACCTTGCAGGCTTGAGCTGATGTGCTATGTAGAGGAAGAGGTACGTGCCTGCAAAGGAACGTGCTGAGTTTGTAGGGAACTTCTTTCCCCGTTCCATAAGGCGACCAGTTTGCTGGTTGTGTTACAGCTCATAACTCTGCAGGGGCAGCAGAGGAAGTATTTGGTAATGTTTTTGTAGCACTGCAGTGTTAACAGGTACGGTACAGGGTTTAACTGGATGCTAGAGAAGGCTTTACGTCATGATGTGTTGCTGCTCACAGCAGGGGGATTGGAACTAGATAAGCTTTAAGGTCCCTTCCAACCCAAACCATTCTATAAAAACACTGCAGGGAATCTCTGAAGATTCTGTTCAGATCTCGATTTTGTAAACCAACCTTCAACCAGTCTATGAAGAAATACTGACTTCTGGTTTTCCTTATTCTGAGCAAGTTACGTCTGCCTTGTTGGCATCTCCGTGCCTATGCAGGTGTGGTAGGTGTGGGGTTTTTTTATATCTAAGCTGGGGAGCTCTTCCCCCAGACCTGAGTACTCTGACCCATTAGAGTGTTCACTTATTCTGAGGATGGCAGTACTTGAGCTTCCAAAGGAAGTGTCCTGGTGTTCAGCAGAAGCACAGTTGTGATTAGAAGAGTGGTGTATTTTGGTTACTGAATATAATGAGCATCTCTTGCAATTTGCAGCCATTCAGAGCTGGATTGGAAGCTTCATTAATCACAGCTGATATTCAAAAGGTCAGCCATGGTAAGTCACACAGAGAAATGCAAGATATAGGTGAACTGTCCAGAAGTACAGTTACCATTTCAGAACATCACTCCCAGCGAGACTCTTCATGCGTGTTTTGCTGTAAAATTTCTGTCTCATGGAAGATGGGAGTGACTTCTCACCAATGTGTGGAAATGCTTCATTTTGTAAAGTGTTGTTGTTCCCAACCACAAGAGACTTATACATGGGATGTGCTACTCCTTACTCTGTTTCATGCAGGGAAAAAAAAAAATTATGTTAATGACTTGGAAATTCTTGGTGGAAAATGTATTCCTTCCAGCCTGCATTGGTAACAGCCTTGCTAGTCCCAAGCTAAGAGGTTGATCAACTCCTCCCTGCCTAACTGTGGGGTGAGCTTAGAGTATATCACCTGGCAGTTCTGTCCATTGCTGTGGGGCTACATCTTGTGCTGATTTACACCCCTGATAGCTGTTCCTGTTGAGTCAGTAATAAGAATTACTTGGCTATGCCAGACCCTTTCTCATCCCAATTTTCCTCCTTGGGCTGCTGTCCTTTATGTGAGGACTGCAGGGTTTGGACTGCATTGTAGCTGCTCAGAGGTTTTCGGTAGCAAAAGAAGCAAAGGCTAATTTCTGCTTTGGGAACAAGAATGTATGTGGGCAGGTGGGAAAGTCTCTGTGATTTTTGGCATATCTCAGTGGATGTGGAAACTGTATGTCTAGAAAGGGTAAACTGTATCTGCAAGCTGAACAGTGGAGATACTTCTATCCAAACTGATGAAAGTGAGTGTTATCTAAATGCAGAGGACTTGTAGAAGACAAGTCACAGTAGTGGGCAGACACCCTATGCTAAGCCTGAGATGTCTTTCTGCTTATATGAGGAGTGAATACAGAATTTGAGTGTAAATTTAGGTTGTTGATATAATTCCCCTTCCTCCCCCAGATGGTTATTCTTGAGTAAAAGCAGAAAATTTGACTCTCACCTTTAAAACTCCAATATGATGCCTTATAAAAAAACTCAAAGCCAAACCTTTAGAAAGATTGATGTAATGGAATTACAAAATGTTGAGCGAGTCACCCACCCCTTGCACGACTCTTGGGGCAGCTGGAGAGGAGAGGAAGGGGAAAGGGGCAACTCAGACCTGCTCCAAAAAGTGGCAATATTGCAGGATTGCATTGCTGCTGTTTGCTTCCTTCCCTTGTATATGGCTCCGTGCTGGTTACCTTGGAAACAGCTGTAGGAGCATATAGGGGCATTTTGCTGCTGTGCAGCCGTGAGCAGAGGTGTCCTGTGGTGCATGGAAAAGGAAATGCTTTGTGGTGCAGGTTGACTCGCAGGATGAGGGCAAAAAAAAGGGAGATCTTGCAATGGGGTTTTTAACTTTCTCAGCTGCCCTATTTTACTGCAGGTACAGTTTGGCAGGAGGGGGGCCCTTGGGAAAATTTAGCAGGGGGAGTGGTTTTTCAGGGTTTTGGCAGAGCTATTAAAATTTTTATAATGGAAAGGTACAAATATCACATCAGTCTGTGTTGAGGAGGCTTCTAACAGCTGGGCCATGGATATCAGCTTCTTATTCTGTCCTCAGAACAGTGTTCTGGGATGTTTTTCTCCATAGCTGTGAAACTATGGTTATGACTGGAAACAGTATTTACTTATTCACATGCATCAAGGAGAAACACCCCACTAAGATGGAAACTTGCTGATTTTGCAGGATTAGCAGAAAATTAGATCTTTCACGGAGTTCTATGCTGTTTGTGACATGCATGTGATGTGTAGAATAACTAAAATAGAATAACTGTAAAAAAATGCAAATGCAAATTGTCTTTTATTCACTTACGCATAAACATTTTGATCTTGCAAACAGTGTGGTGTGCATAACTTTAAATCAGTTGAACTGTTCCACTGCTTAAAGTTGTGTGTTTGGTCTTGTGCTTACCACATCAGAAATAATTCCCTCATTCAGAAAGGAGGTTTTTGTATTTATCAAGTTATCTTAGGACCATCTTTCATTGCCAGGTTGAGTCTGTTCAGTTTTAAGACATTGCCTTACAGAGTCCTTTTGTCCAAACCTACAGTGACACGATCTATTGTACTGGCACTTAATTTTCAGTAAAGAAATTCATCTAGGTAGCTGTCACTTAAGTAGTGTGCAACTGAACTGTTCTAAGGCTGAAGGACTGTTACATCTGTCTGCTGTGTAGAGTGTGCTAATGCATTTCTGCATGTGCTACTCCTGCCTTACAGGGCATCCGAGCATTGTTACAGCTGAGGACTTGTGCACACACAGTGCTCAGGAATTTATGGGCTGCAGTTTGTTGGCAATACTCATTATACAGGCCACTGCTTTTAAACAAAATGTAAAAATAGAGGTTCTGACCCTCTGGTGAAGTGTGGTGGGGAGTTAGGATTGCATGAGGCTGTGGTGGTAATGCTTAAGGGATAATGTTCACTTATCAAACTGATGGGACAGTCAGAGCAAATCCTGCTAGACTTTGATGGGGTCTTTTTTCACTCATTAATATGTTGATGAGGATTTGGCCCCCATTGAGTGAGCAGAGTGCTGTGCTCTGTGCTTGTCTGCTCCCCTCCTTGCTGGCTGTCACACTGCTGAGTCTGGGCTGCTGCCTTTGATCCTGTACTTCAGCAGGCATAAAATTTAGCTCGATTTAGAAGTCTTGCACATCTTGAAGCCACAAGGGTTTTATGGAATGATGCTAAAGCCTCAATGGAATTGGATTAAAGACAGAGATCGATCATTATTTTGCTTTTGCAAGTGATTTGCCAGATTTTACAATCTGAATGTCATCTCGTATCTGCAGAGTTTGGCTGTGTGAAACTGTATGGACACTGTGGGTTCTGCTCTCTTGTTTATGGTGTTACACTCTGTGGGGCTTCTTGAGAATGAAACTTCATTAGCAATATTGAGTGAGGATGCTCAGTGCTGACAAAGGCATCAGCTGCAGTGGCTTGGTTTGGCACCCTCTCCCTTTGGAGCTGCCAAGTTTGGAAAGTGTTGGGGGGGAACCTTTCACAAGTGAAGACCTTTATGGAAACCATGAACTGTGGTAGCCAGGAGAGTTTGGGAGTGAGAAGAATTGCCAGATCTGCCTGGATTTGGGCCATCCTTGCTATTCTCCAAACCTGTTGATGTTCCTGTGGGCTCATGCCAAGTGTAGTGGAAAAGCAGGACACAGATGTGGTCTTGGAAACTGCTCCAGAGCTGTGACTGAGGCTGCTGACCCAGAGGTCTTTTGATGCTCTGGGTTGCACTTAAAGGAAGATTGCTCAGGTTAAACCAACGTGTGTGGCATGTCTGAGGTGAATTATTTGCTTTGCCTTTTTTTTTATTTTTTAATTTGCTGTTTGTCTCTTCTGGGTAGACACAAGTGCTGGGGAGCTGCTTAGTGATAGGCAAAGGAGGGGTGTCCACCAGGGCATGAACTCCATGCCAGGTTATCTCTTTCTATGGCTAAAACTGTGTAGGCCTTTCCATGTGTGTTACGTTTTACTGACTATTTTGTTAATTATTTGACTTCATTATAGTGGAGTAAAATTAATTATTTTGAAAAGGAAATTAATTTAGAGGCGTAAATATAGTAGAATAATTATAGGCATATAGCTCTATTGAAATATCCCTTTGTAGATGAGCCCTGAGACAGTGAATGGGGCATTTTTGGAGCTTTGCATCACATAAATGGAGCCACTTTTTTTAAAAGCCAGACCTAACCCTTGAAGTTCAGAGCAGAGATCTGTGCCCAGAAGGCTTGCGTAATGTCTAGAGCAAGTCAAACTTTTTTTTTTTTTTTCCTCCCATGATGATCTCTTTTCCCAGAGAGGCCACAAGTCTCCTGCTCCAGTGAACGTTCCTGTGTACAGGAACTGCTTCTCCATACCCTTCTTGGGCTAAATGCAGTTACATCATCTAAATGTCTGTTTGCATTCCTGAAATAAGTACAGCTACTATGGACCGACACTGGTGCAATGGGGACTGGAACATGAGCAGTGTTTGATCAGGAAAATAAATCCCATGCTGATGGTTTCTGTTGGAAATCTGCAGTGCTTGGCCTGGGAATTAAACAGTGGAATTAAATATTCCCTCTTGGAAGGGTCTGAATTTTGCCCCATTATACTTGGTCTTCCTGTGAGCTCCTTCCACTGATAGACTATGTAATGAAGCTTTAAAATTCAAGTAGGATTCTTTCTCAGCCCTCTTGTTTTGTCAAGAGAATGAATTATCCTTTCTATTTTCTCCTGTTTTTCTCCTCTGTCTTTGGAAAATAAAGGAATTTAAATAAGGTTGCTAAAACAAATAAATTCTACAATTATGGTGATTTTCTTGTTACTGACTTTCCCCTCATTAATGTTATATGAACTTGGTATCTATAATTACTGGCTCTCACTTTTGAGCCAAAACTGTTTTCTGGCTCCAGCAAAATTTGCTGATTCCATTGATAGCGCTGGGAGAGCTGCTTTCCACTGGGAAATCAGTTCAATCAAACATATTTTCCTCTGGCAGCTTCAGGTATTTGGCATCCAGACCACTCTGCCTTTAAGGGGAAGGGGACTATTGTGCTATCTGAGATCAAGGAAATGCTGTGCATTAAGATGGGGCTTTATCTGTGTCTTATCTGTGTTAAGTAGAGGTGTCAGTGACCCTGCCAGCTAAGCTGCTGTGGCTTGACGAGTAGGAACCTCTTGCTGAGACTGCAAAATAAATTCAGTGCTACAGTCTTTGAGTTGTCTATAAAGTAACACACTTTTTTGCTTAACAACTTTATTTCCAGTGTGAACAAAGCACTAGAGAGCTTTTGTTATAGCACTTATATTAACCTCAGCTGCTGCCTTGTTGCCAGTCAGAGGCTATTCAGGCTATTTATTTGGATTATAGGTGTTGTCACCTTTTCTCGTAGATGTGATGCTGTTAGTCATCCTGGTGGCAATTCATTCATCAGCACAGAGAAATAAAGGTCCCAGCTCACGTTTGAGTATTGCCTCATACAGCCCAGGAGGGGAGATGCCACTAGAGGCTTACATCAAGCCTGAGAGATCTCACTTGGATCCCATGGGATTGAGCTGAGATTGGCCTCTGGATTTTTTTTTTCTTGTGTCTTTTACTTAGAAAAAAAATCAATTTTTTTCTTCTCTCACAGCAGAGTTGAGGTGATTATACAGTGTCTGGGCACGGGATCCCTGTCTTATATTTGATCCCAGTTTGACTACAGTCACCACAGATGCAGGGTGTAGACTTGGGGTGGGGGTGGAGGGCTTGTCTTTGTTTGCATCCCCTTGCAGCAGAGGCCTTGAAGATTTAGCAACAAATGAGATGCAAAGAAAGAAGGAGAAAAATAAGATAATAAGGCAAACTGTCAGGCGATGTGACAGTTTTGCAGAAATTAGCGATGCTAAGTTGCTCTCTTCTCATTTGGTACCAATGAGCTTTTCTGATGCAGGCTCAGTTTTTCTATGTGTGTTCCAGGAACTGATGTTTCCAGGAGTGGGGGCTCCCTCATTAAAACTGTCTTGCCCAGATCCATAGCTTTTGATTACTGGAAGTCAGGGGAAATTCCCTGGGGCTGTCCCGGTGGGATGAATTTAGTGAAGAGCTGGGAGAATGTGTTGGTATTTGTAGCATCTTCTCTCAGGGCTATGTGTTAATCCTGAACAGAAGGCACTGTTGGGAATGAATAACTTGTTTCTAGGTTAAACGTTCTTTTGTTTACTTTAATCTTGGAATAGGAGGCAGTCAATCTCCTTATTGTACATGCGGTCAGGTCTGTAAAAAATACCCTCACAAACCTCCCTTTTGTGATGGGAGGGCAGGTAGATCTGTGCGAGGTGCAGAGTGGTGCTGTCCCCGTCTTCTTCCCCCTTGGGAGCAGTCTTTTCAGACTTCTTCCATCTCTGGTTTTCCCTTCTGAGCTGGGAAGATACATGGTCTCTTTGGCCGTGGGTCTTCAGCAACTTATAAAAACCCTCCTGTGGCCACATGCTGGGAGGTGCATTCCTTTGGAATGTGTCCCTCAAGGAAAGCAACTCTGCTTGGTGAAGCACCCGGCTGCTCAGAGCTGGCCTGTGGCTGACCCACACACCTGATATGTAGAAACTGGACATAATCAACAGCCCCTTTCTGCTTCTGTATGTCGGTACCCAGAGAGAATGGGAAATTGTGGATACTGTCTGGCAACTGTCAATGCTCTCATTTGCCTCTTTGTTCCTGCCAATGGCTGAGGCCCTTTAAACTGCAGGAATATTTTTTTCCCTTTATATAAGGATGTCTTTCCCTTTATATAAGGATGACCAGTAAGAAAGAATGGAGAGTAGAGGAACAAATCTGAATCTAATGTTCAGTCCCAGGAAAAGTGTGCCAATGACCAGCAAGCAGAGCCATTGGCAGCACTGGAGGAGATGAAAGACAAGAATTGCTTTAACTGCATTGTAGAAATCAATACAAGTTGCTGTAGAGTGAATAAGGATGAAAAGAGAAATAGCTTGGTGTTCCTGCCTTTTTTAGATAACATTTGCAAACAGCTTTTGAATAACTGGCTTAAATTTGTCTTTAACACAGAAGCCATGAGTTGAGGAGGTTCCTTCTCAGTAGGAAGGTAGCTCAGGTAACATGTTTGGGCTCTGCCATGCAAATCTCATGGCAGACATTTAGATGAGATATTGATGCTGTGAGCACGCTCCAACTTACTGGCCATATTTTGCTACTCCCGTCCAAACACCCTATGCAGTAGCACCTGGCTGCATTAAAGAGCTGTTGTGTTGCCCAGCAGATCAGGCTGTAGTCCGGTGGTAACTACAGCAATTCCAGCATGACTGGCAATTATTAATGAGGTGGTTAGTACTGGAGATTGAGCCATGGGCCTTTTGGTGCTGTGTGTAGCCTTCTTCCTGACTGAGTGTAGGGCTTGGAGCAAAATAAAATCATAATTTCGTTTCTGAGTGTTGGGAAATTTTTTCTGTCAGTTGAGATTAATGAGTAGGTGTTCTGTGCCACTTGGAGAACCAGTCTGAAAACTTCTGCATGCCCCAGTCTTCCTGTCTGCAGAACACGGATAATGACTACACTTTAGAAGGTTTTGATGCTCAGATCAAAACGGACATGAAATTGCAGCTACCAAGTGTAAAATTTAATGGCTGTCTTTTCCTACTTAGCATCTTCATATTCAGAGTTATGCCAACTGCCAAATATTTGGAAAACATGTAGTGTCTTTCTGCTACAGGGTTGCAAATCTATTGTATCATACAGCTGGGCAGAACAAGAAGTTCTGTTTCAATGGGTAAAAATTTCCCTCTGCAGTAATGAACTGTACCCAGCTATCTAATCCAGTTTCCATCCAGTACATCAAGTGATGATCCTCTAGCAAATTAGGTGCTGTTAGCAGCATTTCTGTCAGCCTGGGTCTGGCTGCACATCTAGGCAACCTGTCTTTGAGGAATTTCAAAATTTGCCCTAGTCAGTCATGCTGCTTCCTCAGCCTCTGGAGACTGCATTTCACATGTAACGCAAAGCTGAGCTGTCTGTCTTGCTTGTTTAATTGTATTTATTCTGCTTTTTCTCCACCCATCACCTGCCAAGGCTGTTTGGCCATGTCTAGGGATGGCTCCTGGGTTGTTTTGTTCAGAATAGCCATTGTAATTGGCTTTTTGGCATATCCTCTCCTACTTTAATATAATTCCTTTACAGTTACTGTGCTTACACAGGGGCTTGTTAGTAACTGGGTGGGGGAGTAGAAAGTAAAACATGCAAACCAGGCTGTGATGGTGGTGTCTCCAGGGCTTGCTGCAAGGTGTCCTTGCCTGGGGACAGGCTGTGCAGGAGCCATGTGCCTCCCACTTGCACAGCCAGGCTTGCTCCGTGGAGAACCCCACACTGCTCTGGCAGCTGGCACTACCCCTGCACTTTGGGGCTGCCCCTTGCCAAGGGTCGCGTCCTGCCTGGAGAAATTCAGTGACAGGCAGCACTGCCACGAATGCCATCCAGTTTCTGTCTCTGAATAATTAAGAGGGAGCGTGGCTTTTGGCCAAGGAGCACTGTCCTCTGCCACCCATCTGCTTCCCTGGCTGTTGCTTGAAGCAGCTGCTCCTCTCTGGGGGCTTCTGGGCACATCAAGGGGGTGCAGATTCCTGACTACCCTTCATTGCCTTGCCACTGACATATTTAGTGAGCTCTAAGTCCTCAGGCTGTTTTTTTGTGCTTTTTTCTCCTGTAAATTCATGCAATGATGTTTAGTTGCAAGTTGCAGTGGTGGTGCTGGGTTTCAATGCAGCAGTGGACGGCACAGAAGTGGGAGCGAGGGACAGGAACTGCAGGACTGTGGAGCGAGGGGGCTTGTTTCACTGTCATCTCCCCCTGCAGCTGTGAGCTTACAGAAATCCAGCTCTGCACAGCTGGCTGTGGGCTGGAGGCGCTGCTAGTGGTGTGCAGGGAGAGCAGTGTCTAATTGTGCTGCAGGCAGGTCCCTCGTGCTCCAGTGTAGGTGTGATGGGCACACTGGCATAGACCCTGTGTGGGAGTGGGAGGTCTGTTCAGTGGGGTGTAAAGCAAAACCACTGACAAAGCAGCCCTTGCACTGCAGGAGCAGGTGATCATGGCAGCCTCTGCAGCTTGAAAACAGCTGAGGAATTCCCCGTGTATATGACCATGTGCAGATTTTTTCAGTGTGACCCTAACTCTAGGGTGAATTGGCTCTAGAGGCTTTTCATAGCCCTTGAGTATAATATTATAAGGTAATGTCTTTATTAGCTGTGGCCCTGTGCAGTGGGTTAGTCAAGCATTTGACCCGTTGAACCTCAACACCAGGAAGGCACCTTTAAAGTTGTTACAGCCTCCAGCTTTGCTAACTCATCTCTGGACACTGTGCCCCACTGCAAATCCTACTTCCCCATCTGCAGCTTTCCATGTTCAGTTTCCTGCTGGAGCCCAGCAGATTTCCTGTGACGGGTCCCTGCTGAGCTGACGTGACAGTCGGTGTGTGACTCCTTTTTCCCATGTACCTCTCACCTGCTCAACCTGCCACTAACCAGATGGGTTGGTTACCCACCAGCAAGCTGTTAAACTCATTCTGACGCAGTGATTTAGCTCACAAGTCAGAGGTGAAATAGATGCTATCGTACAACACCAACCTTGATCTGTGCTGTGAGTGTTGCTGATGGTGTTTTGGGGTGCAGGAAAAGTTATTCATGCAGCCAAGCAAGCAAGAGGATGGAGGTGTTTTTTAGGACTGTCCCATGACTGGATGGGTTTATTAGGAAGTGCAACTCTCCCCTAATGTAAGATATTCCCATTTCACTCCAAGAGAAGACAGATACAAATCTACCAATCCTCCACAAAAACTCCATGTGGAAAGGTGTCCTCTTTCCAGGGGGTAGTTGATTCCCACCAAGAGGCTGAGTCTATCTTCCTGGCCAACTGCAGTGACCCAGCATGGAAGGGACCTCTTGGGTCTACTTTCCCTGTAAGTAAGATGTTAAAACACTAATCATCCAGGATAATACTCTTTCATGAGCTCATTGATTTTTTTTTCCTTTTTTTTTTTCCTAGCAGAGGGAAGCGAGTTAAAATGATGAGTCACTGACCTATTCGAAAATGAACAACCTCCTCAGTGCCATTAGGAGCTGGTAATAGATCATCCTGGACAAGAGCTGGGGAAAGGGGATTAAGGGGTCTTCTGAAGCCTGTGATCTTTCTACTGACCTGCTGCTCTCGGGTGTTGTGCCCTTGCTGAGGAGATGTGGCAGTGGTGGATAGTGCAGTTTAAGCTGCTGTAAAACACCTCTCCCACTAGACATCTCCTGGAATGGGGGTGTCTCAATTATCTTGTGGGTAAATTCCCTGCAGTTTTTCTTCTTAGTGAAGTTGTAGCTGCCCTTTCTGTTCCCCCCTGCCCAGGCTAGGGAGCTGCTTGCTTATTCTGGGGTTTAGGAAGCCACAGGAGTTGTGGTGAACTGAGTGACTGCAGGTCTGACCTCGTTATTAATTGGTAAAATACTAAGATTCTTCTTTGTGAGAGGTGATGAACAAATGTAAAATTTTAATATTGAGTATAACCATAATGATTTTTTTCTTCTTGTACTGTAGGCTAACATTGAGCCCATGCTTATTTGCTCTCTTGCTATTAAAATTTCAGTCCCTACACCTTGATCACTTCTCTACTATCTCTGGTACCTGCACTGGGCTTTGGGATAATAAAGTGAAAGTCTGCTACTGAAGTATCTTCTCTGTTTTGCACATAGTTGTGACTTGGGGAGTTCAGTCAGTGTTGTGTGCAGATATGATCAATAAAGCTGCTAGTGATGTACTTTGCTATTAAGTCTTAGTTCATTGATTTAAGGAGTTACCAGGAACTAGGGAAATAACATGGTTAGTTAAGTTAATTGGATTGTAAGGTCCACAGGGACTGTGCCTTTCTGTGTGTTCTCTGAAGCACCTCAGACACTTCTGATCACTATAAAATAATGACTTTTTCTTTCCACACACTGGCAGTTTGAACTATTTTGTTACTTTAAAACTACTTGCATTTCAAGGCAACAAATTTCTACATAGGCCATGGAGTTACAGCTTTGTAGCCCTTGGCTGTTGAGGTTCAGATAGAAATAGAGAAGGGGGATTTTAATAGAATTCAGCTAAGTAATCTCAGGGAATCTGGATCCTTGTATCTGTTGGCCACGATATCTTCCTCAGTAGCTACCTGTGCTCTTAGCAAAAACCTGTGGGGCAACTTCTAACGCATTGGTGTTTTATTTTGGCCTTAGAGTTAATTTTGATTTGATTTTCTTGCCATCCAACAAAGCATATGAAAAAATAATACATCGTGCTCTAGATAGATCTATTCTGTGGCATCCATTTTTCATGAAAATAAGTAAACAGATCTCTCCCTGTCTGAAATGGAAATTTATTCTGGGTATATAAAGTGAAATCTAGCACAGAGGTATTGTTCCACAGCTTGTATTTCTTCTAATTTATAGCTCCTCTTCTTCTCCAAGTGAATTGAAGACTTTATAGGTCTGAATTGAAGATGTTATAGGTCTGTAATTTATGATTTTAAAATTCAATTGTTATTTTTCAGTGTTTTTTATGAAGCTCTGCTGTGGGGGTGTTCAGATAAGGTTATATATTAAGTACTGGCCAATTTCCTAGAAGCACAACTGGGATTATAAATTACCAGAAACATTCTCAGTCAGCATGAGATTGTTCTCATGTTAATTTCTTTAACCTCTTTTGAAGAATTACAGAAGATGAGCTGTGGAAAGATGCAGGGGATGAAATTATGTGGTGGCTGGAAAACTGTACTTGGGCTAACTTGGATAGTGATGAGTTGTCACTGTGGACAAATAGATTGAGATTTCCCTGATATCTGTTGAGGGTCTGGTAAAAGTCAACCCTTTCTTCAGTAACCTTCAAAAGGAAAAGAGAATGTGCTTCTTATGTTTTTAAGATGGCAACAAATTGAAAGCTGTTACAAAAACATTGGTGAATAAAGTGTGGGCTTGGTGATCTCTTGAGACACCCTCAGGAATGTTTTCTGATTCCCATGACTTTATAGGAAAAGAAGCAAATTGTATGGAGGATGCATGAGGACTTAATTTGATCCTTCCATGAATTAGGACTTCTTTTACTTAAAAAGGGGGGTGAAGGGAGAAAGCCACTTCTGTGCTGCTTGGCAGTGCAGCCATCAAGTGAAGAAAGTTGTTGAAATTAAATTTGCCTAGTAATTTATTTTGTAACTTGATTTATCCTTTAAAGGTTTAAATGTAGATCTGAGCTATCTGTGCTATTTGTATTGCTCTTTCTGGAGGTCCTGTGACTATTCCCCATTCCTCCACTATTTCCATTTCCCCCAGGAAATTTCCCCCACCATTCCTCCACTATTTCCATTTCCACAGGAACCATCTGAACCTGGAAGTTAAACAGTTGGTTTTGATGTGTGTGTGGTGTTGTGTGTGGGTTTTCTTGTTTGTTTGTGTTTTTGTTGTTGTTTTGCCAAAATATTACCACATTTTAATTTAGGATGTATCTGCTGTCCCAAATCCAGTTGAGAGCAGCTTAGCATTTTTCCTCTTGGCTTGGCTGTTGTTTTTCTTACTGTTGTTTTTCAAAGTGAAACAAACTGTCATGCATTCTAAAATTGTCATAGTGCTACCTGATATCAAAGACCTATTCACATTCTTGCCCCACCGATTTGTCTTGTCTGGCTCTTGCTGGCCAAACTTGTGTGTGCTATTCTTCTGCATATTGCTGTGAAGCAGTGCATTTAAAATTAATTTAGATGTGAGGAACTTAGTTTTCAGTGTTTTTTATTACTAAATGGAAAGCTAAGAATTTGTGTGTGTTTTTTTTTTTTCCCCTAAGAGAGAAAATATTTCTTTACAAAGATGCCTTCCTTGAGAAGTGCCTACGTGGTTCTTCCCAGGAGTAACTGCTGCATGTGGTTAATACAAAATCAGAGGTACTGAAAAAATGCCTGCCCTGACAGTAACTGAACTGAGGGCACAGGTTTTCTGAAGCATCCAAGTGTTGCATGGTTGGAAGGAGGAACTGATGGTGTGTGTTTGTGATTATTTGTGTGGTTGGGGTTTTTTTCCCCTACACATGGATGTGTATTTTAAAATCTTGCCTGCAGACATCTATGTTAGCAGAAACAGCTGCCAGTTGAGTGAAAGACTGTCTCCTTGTGTGCTGTGCCTGATGTATGGGTAATCTTACTGTCATCAGTGCCAGATTTATTGGCTGCACTGTGATTAGGTGGAGGGCAATGGAGATGTGCAAGCAGCACGTTATACCTCACTTGCAGTTGCGTGGCCATCCCCGTGGACACGAGGGGCAGGAGAGGAGGGTGCTGGCAGGATCTGCCGTTGGTTCATTGTGGTTTCTGGCAGTGAACATCTATTGCAAAGCTGCTGTGAGATGCATGACCAGATACATAGTGCTTGCCCTCCTTAGTGTTTAAAGCTTCCTAGGTGTTTCTGCCAATGCCTCTCCAATTTCTCCCCTATCTTGCCTTCAAGTCCCATTATGCAGGATTATTCCAGCTGCTGCAAGAAGCTCTTCTAATAAGCTAGGAGAGCCTGCTTTATTAGCTCTTCCTAATGTTGGCAAAACCCTTTTTCTCTCTAATTTCCAGTGCCTGGATGTTCCAGGCTCTCAAATCAGAGAGCCTGTGGCTATGTGTAAAGCTGAAGCAGGGCAGGGGAAGTGATGCTCCTGGAGGGCAGGGTGAAGGCTTGCCCGGGGCTCCTCTGTGGACATGGAGTTTCCAGTGGAATATAAATCTCCTATGGTATGGAACAAGGAGCTTTTAGCAAAGTCCTC